>NW_028141173.1:3833587-4443587 GCF_030444845.1 Prenolepis imparis | reverse complement strand
AAGATTAAGCAGCTGCCATTTCTGCAATAACAGAATATTCTCAGGAACGTAATGCTTCGGCGTAAATTTGTCCCGACCTTGCCACAGCTTGGGATTGCATGTCAGCGCCCATAAGAAGTCCAGAACCGCGGTCGGATCGTATCTGTAAACACCATATATTTGAATGTAAGAACATGTTGATAAAATAATCTCACGATTAGAAGGAATATCGGGAAAACGGGAAAAGATATTGCCCATTCCTTCCCCCTTTACTCACCCATCGTCATATTTGTCCAACAAGTGTCCCACACATTTATACAAAGTGGCCCAGCTTGCTCTGTGCGTCAACAGCGTCAGCAGATAAGGTCTGCAGGAATACGAGCTCACGACGTCGTTATCGATTTTAATATGCACCTTCCTCTTTCCAAACAGAAGCTTCATTTGGAGATTGGGACAGGTGCCGATCAACTCGGGTTCCACGGAGGCCAACCAATCGATCAACAGGCCTGTGCGAGGTTTCAACGTCACTTCATTATTATCACTGACCAGTAATTTCGCCATGGCTTCCACCAGGACGTCGTTCTTCTGTTGTTTCAGACACAGATCCAGCAATTTACGGCCGACACCCTCCAGATTCACAGGGTCGGTGTTCTCCAGTATCGTGCCGGGACCCTCGCCGCGGTTCTGCATCAGCATCGACAGTTCTGCGCGTTGCGGCGTCTTGGTCGACTGCACGTTGGCAAAGTCCCGCAGGATCGACAGAACCGGCGCCTTCACGTCGCCTATCAGCGATATCAGATTCAGGCACATGTTGCGGGCCAATTCGACCACATGCTTCGACGTCGACGGTCTCTTCAGCGGTAGCAGTATCACGCGCATCAGCGTACACGAGTACTGCGGCATGTGTATGAGCGAGGCCAGAAACTGCTTGACCTGCATAGAGCTCAAGATACTGCATATGTGTTGTATCGCCAGTACCACGGCGCCGCTCTCCTTCACACTCGACTTTTGCAGATCCTTCGCTAGGGTCTTGTGCAAGCGCCGATAAGCGTCCATTTTCTGATTCATCGGGATGCTCTCGATGAACAGTCGGTTTATCAAGTGAGGCACATCGGTCTTCACGGAGCACTGTATAACGGACTGCTTCTGCACCATGGCGCTAGCCGGCAATGGCTGTTGCAGCCTGTTGATGGGTACGACGTTCTCATCCGGCAGTTGCGGCTCCAGCAGCTGTAGCACCTGCACAAACACCAACCCGCCCGTGGCTCCTCTTCGATGTTGGACTTCGACCAACTGTGCCATGTAAGTTTTATCCAATACCGCTTCACCGACCGAGCTGGGATCGATCTGAACACCAGCGTCGAGCGTGTGAAGAAGTTTGCTCATGGAAGATACGGGTATTCCGAAGCTTTGAATGAAAAGTACTAGCTGTTGAGGCTCGAGATCTTTCAACGCTGCATCGACTAGGCGCGGCACGTTGCTCCTGATCATTCGTAACTTGAGCCAATCGGGTATGAGCAACGCTTCCTCGCTAGTATCGACGAGAAAGGCCTTTGGTGGATCCGTCAGCGGAAACCACGTCTCTAACAAGTTGTTGAATAACGGATCGTCCTCGGACGTATCATATGTCAATAGTATGATCATGGCATGCACCACTAGAATATGCATGGTGCACTCCTCGCCGTTGCTCCATTGCACTAGAATTTGATCCTGACTCTCGGACCACTGGTAACCTTCGCCCCTGGGCGATCGCGCTTTTTCAAGGTAGTTGCAGAAGATGGCCATAAAGGCGTGCAACGTTTGTTTCGCCTGTCGATTATCACTTTCGGGTTGGGGCAATATTGCCGCGATGATGGTGCTACGTTCAACGACCAACTGCGAGATTTCGTTCGCCAAGTCGGTCAAATCGGGTAAATCGTCGTCGATGGTATGCGCGGCCAGATACGATATATACGTATGCACGAGATCGGGACTGTTTTCAACTTGACAAGCACCACGTAACGCCGTGGAAACCAGCGAACGTACAGACAGGAAGTGAGGTATAGATGGTAATTTTCGCAGAAGCCACATTTCCCTGGAAAAGACATCGTTGAAGTGTTAAAATCGATTTCTTTCTTCCAAAATATACTTGAGTACTTACTTTTCGTTTTCTCCGTCTATATCCATGCTCTCGTCCTCGAGGGGTATCGAGTCCAGAACCATCTTTAATCCGGTGATCGCTTGGACGCGGCTGCTGCTCTGCTGACTGCTCAATCTTCTCAAGAAATATTCCAAGACTTCGTAAGCGTGATGCTGATCCTGATTCGGGTCGGTCAGTAATGTCTGAAGATGGGCCAGCAGTTGCTGTTGTCTTGGCTGTTTCTCGACCGTTTGCGAGCTGGTCGACAACAGGTATTCGCAGAGACATTGCACCGGCAATTGACTCAGGGAACCTTCGCTGTTTTGCACCAGATCCGCTAACCACGGCATGCTCTGCGACGTACTCTGCTGTTGTCTCTGAATGATGTCCAGCAGGAAATCCGGTTTGCGCGATCGACAGAGCAGGTGACCCAATCTGTGTGACGTATTCAACGACTGTATCTGCTCGAGAACGGCCGGCGGCGGTCTCCTAGCAATTCCCGTTGGATCCATGGTGATCAATTGCGATAGCAGGAAACTATTCTGTTCGGATAACTGGATTCTACTCGATGCCGCGGCCAAATGTGATTCGTACTCCAGTATCTCTTGTTTCTCGATGGCTTCAACTTGCAGTTCCTTTGCGCGCTCTTGCTCCATGATCTCCGGCAAGGCCATAGTCGGTGGCGGATATGAAAAATGACTACGAAAGAACGTATTTTATTGAAAATACAATTGTGAGCAATTTCTTTGAGCAAAATATTTAATATCGATCTTTAAAAATTGTTAAACTCACTTTGTGATACACATTTCCATCAATGTTCTCAATATAGGATATCGTTTCCACGCTAGTGCACCAATTGTGGAAGGATTATGAGCAGCCAAAATTAATAACATTATCCATCCTTTCCAGTAGAGATTAGCTATCGCCAACGTTGGTGGTACATATCTGCAAAGCAAACACATATCATGTAAGTACTATATTTATTAATAATTAAATTTAGATATAATTCTCTATTATAATTTTCATTAATATAATTATTTAAAAGATTAATTTTATAAAATTAAGAACTATTAAAATTTTTAATTTATATTCTAGAAAAAATTTTATTTTATATTCAAACTAAAAAATAAATTTAAAAAAATTTTAATTTATTAATTTTTTTCATATACTTTCACTTTTTTAAAAAAATATTATTATATTTAAACAATAAATGTTTAATGATTAATTCGATTAAATTTAATTATTAAATATTAAATATTTAAAAATTAAATTTTTTTTAAATTTATATTAATTCACACACATATTTTTTTTTCTTTAAAATATGTTTATATTTAAATAAATACATATGAGATAAACCATATGCATAGCACGCTTACCCTGCAGGTATATTTATTGTCCCTGGTGGTTGATAAATGCAGAGATTAAAAATAAGTTCAATTATGTCCATTTTTTCGGTTTGTAACATTGGAAAATTTTCTGTCGAATTAGCCGCGGCTCGTCGTATTAATTGATCGGTCAAATCCAATGTCTCCGAGTGAGTAATGCCGTTGTCCTAATAAAAGTAGAATAAAGACTTTCTTTTTTTTTAAACGAAGAATCGTTTCACAAATAACTAAAAAACACTCATTTACCTTTGAAAAACCCATAACCAGCAGCCTCAATAATGTACTTTGCAACAGAGGAACGTCGGATACCAATCGTATATAGAACACTCTGTCCGACTCCGGTGGCCAATTGTCCAGTTTATAGTATTGCTCAGGAGATTCTAGGAGTAGGATCTTATGCATCGCGTGCAACATCTCGTTTCGTCCTACGGCATACATCTGCTGCGCCAAATTTTGCAGCCACAGTACAGACTCGTACTGTATCATGGCTACGAGATTTTGAAATTGATGCAGCAAAGCTACGTCTTTCTTATCCGCACGCTGCGACAGCGTCGCCGCTTCCTTCACCTGGGGACTTATAGCCAGGAGCATGCATAGGCAAAGCAGATCCGCTATGGACATGAACATGCGATCTTTAAACTCGAAGTTCAGCAATTGTTGAGCTATATCCGGTCTCTCGGCCATCAACGTTCGAGCAAATGTAATCAGATTGATATCGTGTCGACATACACGTACGATTTCCCTAAGTAGTGCGCGTAATGGCCTCAAGTAATCCTCGCGGTTCATCAGCAGATCCTGAAAGATCTCTGCGAGCAGTTTCGCCGCTTGCTCGGGTAGAGTCTGAAACATTATGGCCAGCATAGGCATGTTGTTTGGATTGCGCGCGTTCGACAGTTCGTTGTAAATCGTGTGCTTCAGTATAGTAGCTAGATTCTCCGGGTGTAATCCGATAAGTTCCTTGACGCTATTCAAATACAGATTAATCACTGCTTTCGTTTTCAACCTCATCTTCACCAATTGACTTATGACTTCGACGTCTCTTTGAGTGTGAGACGTACAATTGTAACAAATATAAATAAGTAGCTCCTGTGCGGGTCTCATTAGCTTAGGATTTAGCAGCCACACTTCTAGCCTGGGAACGGCGATGTTTCTGATCTCAACGAAACCGCATGCCGAAGAGAGCAGCTTCAAGAAATTTCTCGTTATGGTCTCAGCCTGGCGTCTGTTCAATTGCTCCTTTACAGCTTCCAACACTATCGATTCTATGTTCTCCACGCAATGCGCGTATCGTGGGCCCACCGGAAATTCTATCTTCTCCTTGTCCCCGGACAATGACAACGTTGACGCTGCCGGATCTTCGTCGTCCACTGTAGATGGGCTGTGACAATCTCGCTGCATCAGTACAGGGAATTCTGGCTGTAACACAGACTTGGGTGGATGCCTTGTGTTAAAACCAGTCAGTATGTTGTCGACGAAGCCCTTGCATTCCTCATGATCGACCCATACGCGCTCACCGAGAGCGTCTTCGACGTACAACTGTAAAAAATAAATAAATCAAGTCAATAAAAATGATAAAATCGTGCGGTAATAAAAGCAAGTAAATAAATGAACCTTCACAAATACTTCTGGCCAGTTCTTTTTCTCGTGAAATCCTCTCATTAAAAGATTTGCAGCGAGTACAGGAACCAATGGATTTCCTTTGCTCTTAAAATTATAAGTCTGATCTCTCTTTAAAAGGGATGATAATGCATGTAATATACAATCATTTGAGAAAATGGACGGGCGGATTTTTGCTAGATATAATAAGCCCATATAAATTAATGTATCGGGCTTCCATTTTTGATTCTTCAGTGTCTTAACAGCGCCACATATTATTCCGATAACCTTGTCAGCTTCATCATTGTCGTTAGCTTCGAGTGCCATAGGCACAAAATCTGCAGGATCAGTATCTATAGCTAAAACTTCCCATGCTTCTGCGCTAGAAGAAGGTTGCCGTTGATGGGAACCAACATGAGCCAATTTAGGTTTCTTCTGCGGAACATAGGAAAACGACTGGAGTGATCCAGAAGGTGCTTCTTTCTTCCGATCATTACCTATATATAAATGTTCACAACAATCAGTAATTTGTACATTATTATCAGAAATTATCCACTTGGGAAAAAGAATAAATTATGTACCAGAAGTCGTGGAACTGCCACTTGGTTTTGAATGAATAACACCTGGTCTGGTTTTAGAGTCAGAATTTTCATTTCGCGAACTCTTTGATCCCAGAGCAAATAGATCAGAAGGATGTTGAGCAATCTTACTTTTTACTGCTCTACCAATACCAGTTTTTCCACGCTCCATGATTAATATATCTTCTCTGTCTATGGATCGCTACAGGAACAAAGTATAAGAAAGTATAAGTATAGAAGATTTTTGTAGAAAACGTTTCAAACTTTTTTTTTACATTTATTATATTCTTAAAAATACTATTAAATTATATTATTAAGAATATCATTAAAAGAAGAGAGAAAGATGAGAAAATGTTTATACAGATATATTGGAATGTAAATAAAGCTATGAATTCTAACCTAAACTTTTCAATGTACATAAAAAGCTGTCCTCTCAAAACAGATTTCGCTTTGCATTCGCATAATCGAAGACGAGATTACGATGACTAGGATGATGACATCATATCTCAAGACTTTACAATTAAACATCTGTCATTTGGATCGAATAAAACCTCATATATAAGGACATCGTTCTCCTTCCTCCTCCAACTCACACATCATATGTTCACGCATACATACATACATACATACAAACATACATACATACATACATACATACATCATACATACATACAACATACACACATACACATCATACATACACATCATACATACACATCATACATACACATCATACATACACATCATACATACATACATACATACATACATACATATATGTATGTATATATTAACTTTATTGACAGTGTGAAATCATGGATCTCTCTTGTCGTCGAAAAGAGCGAATTCGAGATCCTAAAATTGCAATTTACATAGAAAAAAATCGATGCATGGACGAATAATTTTTTAGGAGAGAAAATTAGAAGCGCAATATTACGTGATATTACGTCGTGGACGAGACCACTTTTCTTCTCTCGCGCATGACCGTGGATAGCCTCACCACATCAATATCGGAGGTGCAGAAGACGGGACTCTATTACAGCGGTGTATGATCAGGGTCTGTCGAATTTCCACCGAGAAATATCCATGATGGTGAGTGCAAGTGCGACGAGGAATTCGCGTTGAAGGTGTCTTCTTCATCGCAAACGTTCTCGTGAATTTTTGCAAGACGAGAGAGTGAGAGAGAGGGAGAATGTTTTCTTGACAGTCTCTTCTCTCGATCAACCTCTCTGCTTCTTCGTTCCCTTCCCCGTCATATGAAAATCTCATCAATACTCTCCTTCTCATTAAGCTTTCTCGCACAAAACTTACGAGAAGACTTTTAATTTTGTTTGTCTTTCAGCGGATGAAAGCAGTGAGATGTCCTACAGATGAGCTCAGTCTCTCCAACTGTGCAATTATTAATGCTGATGATTTTCCTGATGATGTCAGGTGAATTTATTCGCGATTTAATAGTCCTGTCAAAGTCCAATGGGAATTCAACATAATTGTATATTTATATTAGTTTAATTTGTATCTCTTAATGTATATATTTATATTACATCTATTTATATTATATCTTACATTTAATAATGTAATATATGTATATAAACAATTTAAATTAACAATTAATAATTTAAAATTAATAATTATAATAATTTAAAGTTAACAATTTTATTCTTATAAATTCTTCAAATTTATATGAATTTATTAGTTTTCTCTTTCTCTGTCTTTATTGATGTATATTTATTTTATTTGTTGCAGGCATATTGAAGTAACTACAGCACCGAATTATCATTTTGTGTTTACTGTGAGAACGCATCATGAGATCCCACGTGGTACAATTGGCTTTAGTTTGCCTCAGCGAAAATGGGCAACATTGTCTCTCAATCAGGATATTGAGGTTCGACCATATCATTTTGATCCTACTTCTAACACTGAATGTTTATGCAACATTGTATTGGAAGCTGACTTCTTGCAGAAAAAAACGTATGTTTATTAGATGGCTTACATTATAATATAAGTACAAATCTTTTTACAATAGAAAAATTTGCAATAAGTTCTACTTTCCTATCATTTACAAAATATTTTTTGAATAGTTTTAGTATATAATAATCTTCTCTGAATAAACTTTATTCAAAACTATTAATATATATATGAGCTTAAATCTGAATGTCATTAATATGCTGCTATTCGAGAACTTTCTTTTTTCCTCATCATTATTATTATTATTATTATTATTATTATTGTTATTACATGTATATATTCTTTCAGCATCACTTTGGAGCCATATAATACAGATGAAATGGCCAAGGAATTCCTGCTACAATTTTCAGGCCAGGCATTCACCGTGGGTCAGCAGCTGGCATTTCAATTTAAAGATAAGAAATTGCTTGGTTTAGTTGTCAAAAGTTTGGAAGCTGCTGATTTATCGGCCATCAGTTCAGGCCAAAGCACAATGCCCAAAAAGACCAAAATGGGTCGCTGCTTAGGCGACAGCATAGTACAATTTGAAAAAGCAGAAAACTCAAGTCTAAATCTCGTTGGACAAGCTAAAGGAAAAGTTGTTCGCCAAGCTATTATTAATCCAGACTGGGACTTTCAGAAAATGGGTATTGGCGGTTTAGATAAGGAATTTAGCGCCATTTTCAGAAGAGCATTTGCATCTCGCGTTTTTCCAACGGAGATTGTTACTCAATTGGGTTGCAAGCACGTAAAAGGAATTTTGCTATTTGGACCGCCTGGTACAGGAAAAACATTAATGGCTCGGCAAATAGGAACAATGTTAAATTCAAGAGAGCCAAAGATTGTAAATGGCCCACAAATTTTGGATAAATATGTTGGAGAAAGTGAAGCTAACATCAGAAGATTGTTTGCTGATGCAGAAGAAGAAGAAAAGAAAGTAAATAATTTAAAAAATCTACATGAACATATCCAATGAGGATATTTAAGCCAATTATGATTAATACGAATCCTTAAAGAACTATTATATTTGTGGGATAAAATACTTTTTGGCTGTGGAAGATCTAAATATATATATATAAAAATTAAACTAGTTTTATTACTGACAGAGAATTTTACAGAGAGTATTTTATTATAAATATCAATGCTTAAAGATATACTGATTTAAATATCCTCACTTTCTTTCTAAAAAATCAAACTAATCTTTGCTATATATTTTATTTACAAAATTTTATATATTTTTAGCTCGGACCAAATAGTGGACTTCACATAATCATATTTGATGAAATAGATGCCATCTGTAAATCTCGAGGTAGTGTTGCTGGAAATACAGGAGTTCATGACACAGTGGTTAATCAGCTGCTCGCAAAGATTGATGGTGTTGAACAATTAAATAACATTCTCGTTATCGGTATGACCAATAGAAGGGATATGATTGACGAAGCTTTGTTACGACCTGGCAGATTGGAGGTAAAACTAAGTTTTTTAATAATAAGTTGTTAAACTGAATATATATTGAGTAATTGCAAATTTTCATTATTAAAATTTGAAGGAAATGTACATACGTCATACGAATGGAATATTTTATTTGATTTGCTTATAAAACAAGATGTGGAATATTCTAGATGAATTTGTTTTCGTATTCTATCTTATTCTTAATTTATTTGTTTATATAATTACTTTAATACAATAATATTCGCTGTTATTTCGTACGCTAAATAAATTTCGATTTTCTATACTTAAAGCTGCAAATGGAGATTAGCTTGCCGGACGAACATGGACGACACCAGATCCTTAATATTCACACATCTCGAATGAGAGATTACAAAAAGATAGCGCCTGATGTAGATTTGAAAGAATTGGCGACCCAAACTAAGAATTTCAGCGGCGCAGAATTAGAGGGTCTAGTCAGAGCCGCACAGAGTACTGCTATGAATCGATTAATAAAAGCTGCCAGCAAAGTAGAGGTTGATCCATCCGCGATGGAGAAGCTTATGGTCACTAAAAGTGACTTTTTCCATGCACTAGAGCATGACGTTAAACCGGTAAGTCACATGCAAAGATATTCAATTTTGTATTTTAATGTTTCTACTGGTTAAATACTATGTTTCTATAATTGATAAAAATTTTAGTATTATTATTTTATCATGTTATTTAAAAAAAATATTTTTAAAGAAATGAAATTCACTTTTACTTTACGCATGATTATTATATTAATCAATTTGAAAGATAATTAAATATCTCTAGTATCTCTATATAATGATTATTTAGGATATATTTATATATTTTTTAGGCATTTGGTACAAGCGCGGAAATACTGACTCAATTATTAATACGTGGAATTATTAATTGGGGAAGGCCAGTGGCTGAAATTCTTGCCGATGGCAGTCTATGCACTCAACAAGCTAGAGCGACTGAGGGATCTGGTCTTGTGTCTGTTCTCTTGGAAGGACCACCAAACAGCGGAAAAACGGCGCTTGCTGCGCAAATTGCAACGAGTTCAGACTTTCCATTCATTAAAGTTTGTACACCCGACGACATGGTCGGTTTTGTTGAATCTGCAAAATGTCTTTCTATACGGAAGGTAATATACAACTTATATTACTTACAAATATTTCGAATTCTTCTTACAATCATTATTCAAAATTCTTTTTCGATTATATTTGATATAAAATTTAGAACAATCTCTTATCATTTATGTATTTATACATTTTAGGTATTCGATGATGCATATCGTTCGCAGCTCAGCTGTATTTTAGTTGATAATATAGAACGTCTACTAGATTACGGCCCAATCGGACCAAGATACTCTAATCTGACATTGCAAGCACTTTTGGTGCTATTAAAGAAGCCGCCGCCGCCTGGTCGTAAACTATTAATTCTATGCACTTCTAGTCGCAGGTAGAATAAGGATTTTCTTTTTTTCTACAAACAAAAAATTATTTAAAACGTTATTTTCCGAACAATATTTTTTCTTGCAGACAAGTTTTAGACGATTTCGAGATACTCTCGGCATTTAATACCGTTCTTCATGTGCCTAATTTGTCAACCCCTGATAATTTGTTAAATGTATTGGAAGAAGTTGATCTCTTTTCAAAACACGAAATGGCTTCTTTACATGCAAAGCTTCAAGGAAAACGGTAAAATATTAATCATTTTACATTTACACAATAACTTTATATGTGATATTAACATATATATGTGTTACAAATAAATATATTTTGTCAGATACTTTCATTATGGAATTGCAAAATTAATCATACTTTTTTATGATTTCAGGGTATTCATCGGTATTAAGAAATTGCTCTGCCTGATAGATATGGCACGTCAAGTAGAACCAAATTACAGAGTTCCGAAATTCTTATCGAAATTAGAGGAAGAAGGCGGCCTAGAGTAAGAAGTCTTATTTCATTTTGCGATACGCTAACTTTAGAAGCATAGAAAAAGTGCAGGCGCTTTATTGAGCGCTCGTTTGTTTTAAGTTTAGCGCGCTTAGGTCGAAGCGACTTTGATTATCCCAAACAAATGTATCCTCAGATTGTAGTAATTTATGTAGAAATAATTTAGTGAAAGAAATATTTATATATAGGCGATTGACACATTTAGATTCTTTGTGTCACAATAAGTTCCCATAATAGGTAGAAAATAGATGATGCCAGCTTGCATTGTGATGCATATCTGAAAATGCGTATTCATATTTTGAAATACAAATGCATAAAAATGATACTTAAACAGTCATTATTACAGTTTTAGAAATTATTATTGCAGCAGTTCATATATAGTATTTTCAATGTCTAATAACTGTTTTAATGTAATCTCAATTTAACTTTATTTGGATTAATCCTATAAAATCCACAAAAGGGTAAGTTGCTTTACCTTATAACTTTTAATGGACTTGACGGGAATTAATTTGGCAAGTTTGGAAGTATAAGAATTTACCACAAGTTGAACGAATATTTGATTGAATAATAATGTACAATGATTGTATAGTGAAAATATGTAAAAAAGATGGAAATATTCGAAGTAACACATGCAATACCTGATTTTAAAATATAAGGATTGTTTGTTGCATTCAATATCAGGTGCATTTCTTCTTTATGACTTAGTATGTGTCTTCAATACATATATATAATTAAATCGATAAGAAATCTAAATCGAAGAAATTATATGTACAAGTAGTACTTTTATATATATATAAGAGCTACTACAGAGAAAGTTGCACCCATGTTGTTTATTTTTGCCAAAATATTCAAGATTTGAAAAATGATCTTCAAGCTTCTTAGCTTATAATTTTATCATTGAAAAAAAGATTTCTATAACCAACATTGCGTAACAAGATTGCGATAAAAGCAGCTATAAGTAAATAGCTAAATGCGCATTCCTATAGTGTGTATATTACAATATATATATATAAATATATTTATTCCAGCACAGAGATATTTTTCAGACAGAACAATATCTTGAATGTACACTAATTGTGATTCTAGAACAGTGCTTCCCATTCAGAGTATTGTGACGCAACTTTGTTAAAGCATTGTTAGAGAAATAAGAAAATTACTTATAATATTTACGAGAATATATTTATTCAAGCAATAGTTTATTAATGCAATAATTATTGGCACTCTAAGCATATTAAATACATATATAATTAACGTATATTATTTATATATACATTAAGTATATATAATTGTACTTATAAATAAAATATTTAATCAATTTTTTTTCATTTACGTTATCTTTATTTGTATATGTAATTGTTTCAACATATAGATAAAATTAGAAATCTCAATTTTTATAAAATATTCATAGTTACTTTTATATTTTGTTATATAGTTATATAAAAATTTATTTATTAAATTAATCTTTTTTTATTATGTATATACATATACATGTAAAACAAGAAATGTTTTGTTTTAAATAATACTAGGAAGTAAAGTAAGAAAAAAATATTATAAACTGTGAGAATAAAACTTATAAAAGCAAGACTCTCTAAAGGAGTTATGTTAATATTTTCGATTTTTTTATATGTTAATAATATATCGCATATGTTAATAAAAGAGTTATATATTTTTAAAAACATTGGGAAATACTGTTCTAGTTTGCAGTTGAGAAAGAATTGTTTATAAGAGTGACAGATTGATTTTTGTCCATAAGAAGATGAATAGAGATGGTGGTGGTATTTCACTTTTAATTATTGAATATAGCAATAACGTGACTATATATACAAAGAAATATACTGTTATATTCTCATATGCTGTATATTGTTGAGTGCATCTGTACAAGTGCACATGTATATTATAATTATTATATGCAATAGATGATGGTGCATATGTTAATTCGATATTTGTCACTACATCTCATATAGAAATTTATTATAATAGAATATTTATAAGGAAAGCCGAGAATTAGTCAATATCTATCAATAATCTCTACTATCCTCGGTATGTATGTACAAGAGCATTCCGATTTATCGCTCAGGATATATTTATTCTATTATCAGATAATTACAACAATAACTAAAAAAGTGCATTATATTCATTTATTATATTATGCTTATTTTTAATACTGGAATTGAAATAAATCAATAGTTATATAATTTATTATTAGAATATTTAAGTATTGCTCTGATTGTGTAATGAATTATGAATAAAGTATAATATATAAATGTATTTTTTTTTATACATTATAGCTTGAGGAATTCATCAAGCTAATTATACATATATGTTGTATATGTGTGTATTGAGAAAAAGAAATCGTATATATTGCAAATGCATGTAAAAAAAAATGTCGCTTATGTAATATTTCTCTTTTACTGTAATATAATCGACTACTTGTCTGTATTCATCAATGTGATCTGTTATCAATGCAAGACAGAAATAAAAAAAAAATCACCTATAAATGTGTGTAAAAAGGACCTTCAATGACCCATGCACATTCTCATGAATGAAATTAAGATATACTTTTCTTTTATTTGCATAATTACCTTAAAAAAAAGATTTCTGTATTATTAAAGTGTGATGTCAATAATGATGTAAGTATATACACGTCTCGTTAGATTAACAAAATTTGTATATGATGTTCAAAGATAGAATCTATTTTTTACAACCAAAATACAAATCAAATTGTTCGTAATTTTTTAAATTAGACAAATTAATTATAAAGATATATACAGATTATATTACAATAATAGATGTTCCGATATTCACTGCCAGTATTGAAAATCTATAGTGTACGTGACGTAAACTATAGAATTTCAGTACTGGCCGTGAATATCGGAACGTAGCCAAAATAACTATCAGTAGTAGTTTTCGTCGAATTATTCGCTGCGTATCGATACCGTTCAGAGGCAAGAAAAAGGAGAGTGTGCAGATAGAATTCAAGGATACAGATCAGCGTATAAAAGGCACAGCGTAATGAAGACTGACACCAACGATCCTTGGTGCGCATCAGCTGTTCGAGCGTCTGTAAACGACGACACGCCAAACGATCGTTTCGAGGACTCTTTCCTGGACAAGGATCATCACCGATTGTCCGACTCCGAGCAGTATCTTCAAAAACTTTGTAAGACACATCCTTCCTCTTAGACGACACATAAAATAGGCGTGGTTTGTGTTCTAAAAATTTTCCTCTTTTCGCAATTTTTCGTTCCTCATCTCTATCAAATCTCAAAAAATATACAATTATCTTATTTTGAAATATAGAGAAGAATTTACATAGTCATTATAATTTATTCTTAATGTCGCACGATCTGGAGAAAAACAAATAAGATAAGAGAAATAGAGATAAATAAGAATAACGTCAGAGATACATATAAGCGAAACAATTTGTTCGAAGAAGACTAGCATTTATTCATGATTGATTTCTAACGCTTTTTCTGATAAATAAATACAACAGATTCTAGATTGAAAGTTCTCCAAGGAGGTACAACAAAAAAGGACCTTGTAACATCGCTTTCGGTGGCAAAGGAGGATTGTATTGCACGTTTAATCACTTCTGGAAATAATCCACAGTCTGAGGAAGAAGCTGAGTTGGCATCGAATCCTCTGATAAGACATATAGCCCCACATCTGCAAGTGAGTAAATTGAATATATTAAATTTTTATTTTCTATTAAATTTTTCAAAACAATAAGTTTGTAAAATTATTTCACAGGTTTTATCTGTGTGAATTTATATTTATCATCTTATAACAACTGTATATAATAATATAATATGTATAATAATTGTTTATATTTTTTATATACAGGCTTTAACAGCCAGCGAATTAATTCATCTGTTGAAGGCAGATGTGCTACAAGTAACCACGGAAGCCGAGCAACAACAAAATATCACGGAAGAATCACAAACAAATCAGCTGTCAATAGAGTGTACCAAGTCAAAAGATAATTAACTAATTTAAGCTTGCAATATAAAACACCATGTCGATTGAAGCACTATCTGGTAAAGTCTTCCTCGTGATAACCGGTGCATCTCGTGGTATCGGTCGTCAAATCGCGATAACATTCGGTTCGCTACTGCAGGAAGGCTCGCATATCCTTTTATTAGCAAGGAATCTGAGTGGTCTACAAGAAACCGCGAAAAATATGCCTTCTAAAGTGACAGTTCATACTGTCAGTATGGATCTTGGTGAAGGAACGAAAACCGATTTTGAAAGTGAGTCAAAGTCTTTTTCTTTAAAATAAACTAACTATGTACTACAGTAAAGCGTGTGCTAAGAAGACAATTTTGTAAATGTATTTTGTTTCTACCCTATTCTAGGGACTATATTGGAATGTCTAAAGGGAACCACTCGTGATGCATTTGAGCGAGTGGTCGTAGTGCATAACGTAGGCACTATAGGCGATGTCTCCAAATTCTTAAATGAGATGGTGGACGTAAATGAGTGGAAACAATTTTACAGCTTAAACTTTTTCCTGCCCGCTGTTTTAAACGCGGTGATTATGAATTTGTTTGACAATAGCACAAACACTAAGAAAGTGGTCATCAATATTACATCTCTTTATGGAATTCAAGCAAATGCTGCCTGCGGTTCTTATTGCTCGGTAAAAGCAGCACGAGAAATGTTTTTTAAGGTATTAATGATGTTTTAATGCATTTTATACACGAGATTGTGCAACAGCTATAATATTATTCTGACGAATTATTAATACGCTTTTAAATTATTAATACCTTTTGCCCTCAGGTCTTTGCCTTGGAAAATCCTGATGTTAACGTCTTAAGTTATTCGCCGGGACCCGTCGAGACAGATATGTTTCACTACGTTGTTGAAACGATCGCCAATCCCGACACTAAAGAAACATTCAAACGTTTGCATGAAACCAACACTGTATTGACTACAGAACAGACAGTTAATCGTCTTGTGGAAGTATTGAAAGGACATAAGTACAAGGCTGGTGATCATGTGGACTATTTCGACGACATTTAAAGCAGCGGCAACGGCAATAACAATATCTTAATCTTTAAAAAATATACAAAAGAAATAATTTTAAAAAAATGTTGTGATTAAGTTTCTCTCTTAACTAAAACAATTTCTCTGTCTTTAAAGATGACGCATTAATTTTTATGAAAATACTATAAAAATAAATAATTTTTATAATTATATATTATTGATTTATAAATTTTCTTTAAAATTTGTTTATTTGTTTCCAACTAGATAATAGAAATTAATATTTGTATAATAAAATTAATTAAAATCTATAAAATTGTATATTTTTCAAATCACAGATTACGAGATCAAATTCTTATTTTATGAAAGATTGATTGTTTCTATTATATAAATAAATTCCATTATATATATTCTTATAAATAATTGTATTAATATACAGGAAAATATAATAGAACAGAAAATATATGATACTGGAGAACAGATCGAGAAGAGAATTCGAAATCGGAGTATTGCGAAATTAGCATTCGAGTAAAGTGATTATATATAACTACTATACTATTAATATTTTTTAACTATTAATATTATTTACTTCTAATATAATTTATATTATAATGTAAAATATACTAATAGTACTGTAGTAATTATATATAACAACAGTACTAAAGTAAAACCAGTAAAGAAAAAGTATATGATGAAAACCAGATATAAAACATAACTTACCGAATAAAAACAAGATGAAAGATAAAACCATTTAATTATTAAACCATAAATGAAGAGGGGCGGTGAAAGAAAGGTAAACCAAACAGTCAACAGTCACCTAAAAATAACACAATAGAATTAAATCTTAATATCAAATAAAATATAAAGAAAAAAATGACAATAGAACATTGTCCTCAAGTCCTAAATTAATTGTAAAAGAAAGATGAAAAAAAAGAACTTGACATGCAAAACAAAACGCACATGCAGAGCATGGAAAGTTAATTAATAGAAAATTAAAGATAAAAAATTATGTAAAGATAAAAAAATGATTTATTAAAGTAAATCTGTGTTTTCGAAACAAGCACAAAAATGTTTTCTTAAACGAAGTAGCTTAGTGTAATAATAATTTATTATATTATAAAAATGTAAAAATTCTAATAATATAGTAATTATAATAACAACAATACTAAAGTAAAACCAGTAAAACAAAAAAAGGATATGAAAACCAAAATATATAAAACATAACTTACCGAATAAAAACAAGATGAGAAGATAAAACCATTTAACTATTAAACTATAAATGAAGAGGGGCGGTAAAAGAAGGTAAACCAAACACTTGACAGTCACCTAGAAATAACACAAGTGTATTAATAATAATAATATTGTATTTAACAATTTCTTGTTATCTTTTTATTATTATAAACAAATTTTAAATATAGAAAATACAAAAAAAAAGAAACATACAATTATTACAAACTACAAATGATTCTAAAAGACATGCCACAAGCAGATTCGAAATGTCTTTAAAATTGACCAAGTTACATTATTTGATACTGTAAATATGTTGTAACTTTTGAAACGAAAATCATTACAACTACAAACAACTCTAAAATACATGACAGAAGGATACGATAGGATTATTTAATAAATCCTATCCCTATTAAATAATCTTATCATACATATCGCACAAAAATGACGTTTGACTATGGAGAGCAAAACAATATACAAATATGTACAACAAATATATATAAAATATACAAAAATACCTGTTGAGATAAATTCTGATCTACAGTTGAGATCAAGCCAAAATTAGGATCAAAAATTGGGGTCGAAAACCAGGGTAAAAAAATCAGAGCTGAAACAGCGAACACTATTGTGAGAGAAACTGCTAATATATATATTGTTTGATCAGTAGAATTATATGGATCAGTTGACTAAAGAAAATTGAAAAGCAATAAAGGTGCTACATTGTTTATGGATACAGGCATTAATGATAGATTGTATAATAATTGATAGAATATATGTGATTTTCTTCACAGTCAACGCACCCATATAATTCTACTGATGAAACAATATATATATGTACATATATTAGCAAAAAATTTGTTAAAAAATATGCGTTGCAAAATTATTATGTATATATATTGTAATTCTATTGGATATTTATATGATTATATGATTATGCGTTCTATATTCTGTTCAATCAGTCATGACTGGTTAATTGTAAGATCAAGTATTTTATTGTAATATATTATATAATATAAATAAAAAAAATTGCCAATATATTCAATGATACTTGATCTTACAATTAACCAGTCATGATCAATTGAATTATAGAATATAGAACACATCGAGTCATTGAATATAGAAGATTGCCGCATATTATATCTCTCTCAGTAAATATCCAACAAAATTACAATATATACATAAAAATAATTATTATTGTGTCTATATAATATGCGATAATCTTCTTTTTCTTCTTCTATTTTGTTTTATTTAATCGATCATGACAGTCTAAGATCAAGTATTTAAGATTTAGGATTTTTTATACTTGTTACTTTTTTAATAACGTCCAAACAAGACGCGGAAGAATATGTTTAAACTATAGTTTACAGACGTAAATATTCAAAATTTTATTTTTTTTACATAAAAGACGTATATATATCCTTTCTTCTTCGACGAGGCCCAACGTGGAAAAGGAAGAGGAAGTTCATCCGATCTTTATATACATATATAGTATCGAAGAAAAAGTTCGCAAGTGGTGGCGTGATTTTGCAATCAGGTGATCGATAAAAAAGGACCTTGTTACTAGATTTAGGGCCAATTTCACCAACGTCGGTTAACTTTAACCTCCGGTTAAACTATATGTTTGTCTCTTTTTAATGAACGTATCTGAAACGAGACAAAGATATAGTTTAACCGGAGGTTAAAGTTAACCGACGTTGGTGAAATTGGCCCTTAGGACCATTGGCAGTCCTTTTAGATAAAGGATTTTCTTACTGCTCTAATTAGTCGATTCTTTTACTGCTTATTGTTTATGCTTTCATGTCACTAACTTATTTATAATAGGATTATTTAGATAATTTGATGTGAGATATTGTATAATCATTAATCAAATAAAATCGTAAGATTATATAAAACCGATGATAAAAATATTATTAATTTAAAATTTAAGAACGAGTTATAAATCTAAAAATCATTATCTTCTATTTTATTTTGGGGTAAAAAACAAGTTGCGTCTCATATCTATGAATAAATATCAATATTATAATCGTAACACATTAAATCTAATCTTATATTACATCTAATTTTATATTTATGCGTTATGCAAATTGCATAAATTATTTAATAGTTGCAAGCACGGTCTTTCCATGTAAGATCGTGGTTGCAAGTATCGAAAAAGATTTGTTCTTAAATCATCGCGCTCGAGATTCGGCGGGGAATCAAAATGGCGCAGCCAATCGCGTTCGCTTCTGCAGACCAGCGCGATTTCGCGACACGCGACGCGCGATATCCAATGGGCGTACAGCTTTTTCGAGAAAGCTGCAGAGGGCTTTTGCCACAGTATACTTACATACAGTAGGGACAGTCCTTTGTTCTCAAATCAGCCGCGCAGATTTGCTTGCGCATCGTAAGCGACCATTTTTATAAGTCATGCCAATCCCGTTCAACATAAAGAACCCAATAACTCCATTACTGATTACATTTATAGTAAAATATAATCTGTAAAACTACAATACTATCATTTTGATTTCGCGTTTTATGCAATATTTAATTTTTATTCAGAAAAAATGACTATAAAATAATATATCGAAAATATTTCGCGCAAAATTGTTTTAATAGTAATGGGTACAACAAAAATATTGATACGGTGCTGCAATCTAAAGACATGGCGGACTGCTGAAAAGTCAGCTGAAAAAGATCAAAGGTTCCGACGCTGTGTGTCCCTACTGTATATAAATATACTGTGACGTAACCATAGAATATATAATATTGGAGCGCGTGTCGATGTGCGCGGTGCGTTCGACTTTTAATCTTCAAGTGGCGCCGCGTCACGCGGTCGGAATTCGGAATTCGGCGCGCGGAGTGGGGGGCTGCGGTGGGGGGTGAGAGTGGGGGGGTTCGGGGGTTGCGCGCGCGTCCCCCCACTCTCACCCCCCACCACAGCCCCCCACTCCGCGCGGCGCACCGGCGCGCGCGTCCCCCCACTCTCACCCCCCACCACAGCCCCCCTCTCCGCGCGCCGAATTCCGACCGCGTGACGCGGCGCCACTTGAAGGTTAAAAGTCGAACGCACCGCGCACATCGACATCGACACGCGCTCTCTCTCTCTCTCTCTCTCTCGTCCCGTGTTGCGCGTTGCGCATAGAACCAAGTATTATTCAAGTGAAGATATCTCTCTCTTCATTCTGTGCCTGATGTTCATTTTAGCGTGATAATTTTTTATTGGTGCTCCGATCCGCGATATGTAATGTCTGAAAATCTATTGGTTCAGTGGAATTAGTGATTAGCCAATCAGGACAAAAGCACAGTATACTTACATACAGTAGGGACAGTCCTTTGTTCTCAAATCAGCCGCGCAGATTTACTTGTGCATCGTAAGCGACCATTTTTATAAGTCATGCTTTTTTATAAGTCACCAAAATTGACGAATTGGTATTTTTATTTTTGGTCACGTGACGTCTTTTGACGCTAAAAATGAGCGTCGAGCGTCAGCATGAAAAGGCACCTTTACATACGGTTGGAAGAAAAATGGCGGACGATTATACCTGCTCTTACAGAGCCTTAATTTATTCAGCAACGACGCACATCTATTGTATCTCCCAAGTCTATGGACGAGTGTAGCATCGAAGTACTGCGTATTTTTGTGATCGGTCCGTTGGTCGTAAATCAAAATACGTTTTTGCCGAGAGTGTGAATTACAAGCTGAAGAAGTACGTTGTTATTCGGGTAAAAGATCGAAATACGGAGAATTTGTGGGTCATAACAGATTATCTCGATATCACGGACGTGTGACAGGATCGCTCTAAATCGTATCGCCGAGACGCTAATTGCTTTCTTTTCGGAACTTTCGACACGTATTTGTTTAGGTAAGAGACTCCACCTTAACAACATTACGATAATCCCTGTGACGTCACTCGATTGCGATAAGGCAAGAATGTCTGATTTATTGTGGTATCTCGGAAGTTTTGCATCATCCTGTCGTTTGTCTACTTTTCATCAAATATCGACGCATACATCGGACGATTTGTTTTACCTTGTCTCATTTCATTTAGTTTTTTAATTGTTATTACGAGATATACATATATTTAGGTGAGTTTTAAAAATTTATTTCTTCAATTATCTACATTGATTGGAAATATTTATACTTTTAACTATGTATTGCGCAAAATTGTGTAATGTTATGTTAATTAAATTGTGTAAATATATATATATATATATATGCATACATATGGAAGTCATATTTGTTTTGTACATTGTGATATATAAAACTTTACATGAATATTTTGATATAGGTATGTTTGCTTTGTCATGTTTCAAAAGCATGTTTTGGGATATGATCTTTAAGACTTAAAACTGACAATAAGATAGATTCAATGATTACAAAATCAAAATCAAATAAACTAAAGGTTAATTTATGTTACAACACGAGTCATGCTAAATGAGCCACTTGTTAATATAACGGATAATGTAAAACGAAGGAGACACATTTCTGAATTACTTGTATCAAAAATTGTTTATTCTTATCTTATATTTCTTTCCTGTTTGGTATTGGCTCTTAGTGTTTATTTAATTATATATTATTTTTCTTTTTTATTTGGATATAATACTGATACTGTAATCATCTTGTCAGTTTATTGCAATAAATATAGAAAAAAAAAATGTTTGCGAATAATACGATAATCTCTTTAAACTCTCTGGACCTTGTAAAATGATTATGGCATTTAATTTTGATAATTTTAATGAGATAATATCCATGATTGATGTACAGCGTTATAATATTTTTATACAGAAATCTAACATGTTTATGTAAATATTACATGTTACATGTGTACCCATAGAATTACGTATATTACAGATTGTTTTAGCTGACTATGCCATACATTCTAGTACGTGGTAACCTAGCGTCATACAGTCATAAATATCCCTGGAGGGTTCTTGTGTCAGGGCTTAAAGGTACGAAATTCTGCATACTCGGCTTCATACAAATGCACATGTTACTCTTTTCCCTCTTTTCTTTTTTAATTTAAATGCCACAATTAAACGATATGTTCAGCAACTTATCATAATTGAAAATTCTTTATATTACGATTCTCTAAAAGTCAGTGTATATATGCTAGTAATAATAGAAATAATATTTAAAGCTAAAAAATACTTAACATACATTTAGATTGATTTATACTTTGAGAATTGTAGATAATATTTTGTACAGTTAAGAGAATATTGCAAGTAGGTACATAATAACGAATCAAGTTTTTTGAAGTGCAAATAATATTCAATTATGTTATAGCGGCTGACCTAGAGCAGTTGGGTCGCTTCACCACTATAGGTTATTGCGACGATTCGACGATAGTATATTTGCAACATCCTTGCATAATATTGACTGCTTTAGAGGTACTTGGTTACAAAGTCATCGCATCTTCCAGTACTAGCATTAAGCAGGATTATAATGAGTATATGTGGACTATGAGAAAAGAATTCTCAGAACCTGAACCTGATACTGTTGTAAAAACTGGTATGGTTCGAAAATTAGTATAACGCAGCTTTAAGAGCAGCTCAAGAGCACATCGCATAGCATAGTTGCAACATTTATTATGCACAATCGTATTCTAATGCTTCTATGAAAAATAATTTGTCCATCGACACACGCTCCATTAGAACATCAGTACATGAGTTGAAAGTTTATTGAAACTCCAGTGCTATCATTTGTATATATAATTATATGTGTGCTTACACATGCTGTAATCGCATTTCCAATAGAAGAAAATCTTTTCATCTCTCAGAATTCTTATTTTGAAAGATCATAATTATCTATAGTACTTTAAAAAAGTAATATTATTAAAGTTATAAAAAGAAATCAATAAAAAGTAATTACTATCTTTACGAACAATCTATTTTCTCTATTGGAGATATACGATACACTGCATCAACATATCAGCTTCAACATTTCATTCGACATTTCATTTGATTAGAAATGCACCATTTATCTTGAAAGTGGCTTTAATCATATTGTTTTTAAATCTTATCGAAATAAATATTGTATATAATGATCATTGAGCTTGAAGATCAAGTTTTTATAAACCTTTATTTTACATGCGTAACACTTGTGTAAATATTTCCTTATTGAAAAATAGAAATTTTGAAGCTGCATATATTTTCAAAGTAAAAAACTAGACAGCTTGTATCTCTTTATTCAATTTTAATGAAGTCTCAAGGATTGAGAGGTGGAGGTTCTTTTTATCATTGAAATCGAATTTCAATAGAGAAAGTATGAAGGAAAAATTGCATAAAAAAAGCACCGCATATAAAACGCAGCTTTTTGAACTTTCGAAATCGAGAAAAAAATATGTTCGCAGAGATTTGCTTCTCGTAAAGTGTGATGTGTGTGTTACCACTTTCGTGATAAATCGGCTTTCGATCGTCACTCACGTGCGTCACGTTTGCTTTTCTTCTAGAAGTAAAGCACAACGAGGTATAACGATACTTTTAGCGCGGCAATGGCAACCACGTCCAACGTCACGTCCAAAAAGGACGTCGCCGATAAGGACGACGACAAGGACGACGTTTTCTATTACGTCGGTGTAAGGGCATCCCCGTTCGCGGCCGATTGCACTGTGTTTGGTCTGTCGTTGAAAGAGACATCGGCCCTTCGTAGCATCTTCCCGCTGTCCCCCAGTAGTACGAATGTCATGAATGGAATTATGCTCAAAGGTTAATATGACTCTCAAAAAAATTTGGAAACGCTAACAGATGTTGCAAGAGTCGCGAAGACCGGATCTTTCTACCTATGACTCTAGAAAATCATTAGCGATTTTATGAAAGTACACAGAGTGAATTTTCTCTTAGAATTTACCCTAAAAATCATGGTAATCGTGGGACAATCTGGTATGGAAAGAATTTTATAAGAATTCCTCTGATTAATATTTATCACAATAAAATATAAAACATGTTTGATTAATTTTACTAAACTGCATAGTAAAATTAATCAAACATGTTTTATATTTTATTATGATAGATATTAATCAGAGAAATTCTCATAAAATTCTTTCCATACCATATTGTCTCACGATTACCATGATTTTCAGGGTAAATTCTAAGAGAAAATTCTCATACAAATTAATCGCGAGACAAAAGATTCTTAATATAGATTGTATAAATATTGCATTAATTTATGGATATAATTAAAAAAAAGAAAACGGCTAATTATATCGGAGAAATTCAGAGCTTTATCCGTAAAATACTCTTACAATTATTATACTAATATTACCGTAACTTATTCGTTAATTATAAGATATTTAATAATTCTTCAAAGTTTAATTAATTTAATATAAATAAGATTTTGTGTTGTATTAATAGTATAATAATTACTTATGGAAATTATTTTGAACACAAAGTTAGCGTTATTACTTAAATTTCTAAATATTAATATTAATTTTCTCATCTTTTAGAAAATTTACGTTGCGAAATTGATTTCAGGAACACCATTCTCCGTCATAAACGCTCTAGCCGAGCTCGGCTATAGAGTTATTTGTAGTACCGGAGAGGCCGAGATACTTTGGACATTGCAGCGGGAATGTTAATGATATAAAATATAAAAGAATGGGCCTTATTGTATGCAAACGTATTATATATACTTAAACGCATTTACTTGAGATCTATATATATATAAATGTCTTTACGAATCAAACTATAGCAATTAGTGAACGAGATCTGTAATGTAATTTTTTTCTCTACATTTTTCTTTTATACATCTTGAATTTCTGGCGTTCGTTTCTGCATCTAATCACGTTTTGGCAAAATTTTTTACAATAGCAATTAAAAGCATATAATATTGTGTGGACCAACCAAAAAGGCTTAATCTATATTTGATTGTACTATATATACGTACTTTGCAAAGTTAAACGGTACGTATGTAAAAAATGCAGCTTATCATTAAAATATAGAATATGTATTTTGCTCGATTTGGAAACGGAAATTTACATGTTACTTTCATTGCTGTAAACGATAACATGAATGTTTGTCGCATGTTATCGGATATGACATTTTATATATATAAATTAAAAATATTTTTAAGAAATATTTTTATTTTTAACGGCTCTCAGTATTTAATAAATAAATAAATGTGATTTTTTAAATCCGGCCAATAGAGCCACGAAAATTAATTCTAATTTTTATATATATATTATTATATATATAATTTTATATATATCTCGGCAATGTTGCGAGTTTCTTTTTACAGTTTTGAAAATGACGTGATAAAATTGTACGATCGTGTGATAAGACTGTTCGGGAGGGAGTATAATTTCGAAGAATTTAACCACTTGAACATTCCTGCGCTGTATGTTGTAATAATTTATCAGCATATGCGGAAAATTTGTCAGAACAAAGCAAAACGCGCGTTGGCACACACATTTATATGTAATACGAAGTATTGCACCTTTGTATTTTGTGATATCTTTACCTCGTTGCGTGGAAAAAATTGGGTTTTTTCGATGCTTTATTATGAGAGAGTTAAGAAACAAGAGTTTCATATAATTAATTCAGGCTGTAGTCCAAATTGATGCAATAGAAATTGCTCCGAATTGGTTCCATGCTGACTTTAAGCAGTGTTTATCTTTTTGTGGGGAATACAATTTTATTATTACATGTACAAATAATTCATATAATATCTTTATATATACGATCACATATATGTAGCATTAATGTAATACTTTCTTCCACCATGTGCATTGTATTTTTTGGTGGTTTATCGTACAGTATTATGTGTGAGATAAATCGTTCGGATCGAACACGGTCCAGAGAGTTTAAACGTAAAATTATCATTTGATATATTGTTTATGGTAATGTTTACTCTTATTTGTATACTAATGTATATTTCTTTCTGCAAATATGTGTCTAAAGAATTATTGCAATTGATATTTCCCGCGTTTACGTTAAACCAAATTATTCTTTTATACACTATGTAGTATTACAATTATATATTAATTTACATGTAAGAAAATCAAAAATTATATTCGATGATGGTAACGAAGGAAGAACTTGGTTACAATTTGTAATTTATAGAGCATGAGAACTAAAATTCGCGAATGCGGTGAATTTTATATTTATATATAAAAACTATTATTTGATGTTTACTTAAAGTAATAATCTCGCGCATAAGCAGGGCCTTAAACTGTTTTGTACGATACAGTTGGAACATATGCGCAGCTTATAATTCAATGTTGTACACAATTATTTACAATATAATATATAAGAAATATCGATAAATTCGTGTTGTATAATTTTTGATAATTTTTATTTTATCCAAATCTTCGTTTCCTGAGAATACAAAGTAATCCTTCTTTTTTTTCATATAGATGTATAGTTAAGAGGTTTATGTCAAACTTATATAATAGAATCTTAATGATTATTTGCAGATACGTGTATAATAAACAATGGCACACTCTCACAATGCTGGTACTCATGCATGTTGCCAAACCTATTCCAGTCTTCAGCAGAGTTTAGATGAGATGGTGTTCGAACGTGGACTTTGGCAAGCAGGTAAATAAATATGGAAGCGTGTGATACTTCTATTTGCGACATGAATATTTACTCGAAATAATGCAAGAGATGGTAAATATGTAATAAAGCATTAGAAAATAGATCGCCAATGAATGGATCACATATGTTCAGACTTGGCCGCGCGTTTATTATAGATTCCAATATCGGATTTGTATTAACAGATCAATTCAATAGGTTCTATTCTTATTACTATATATGTAATGCATGTATGTACATACATAGGATAATTCGCGAATAGATAGTGCGAATGAGGAATTTCTCTTTGAACAAATAATAGATAATTTATATAAACACGCGCGATTATTAAAAGAAAGCTACATAAATTATTATATAAATTATTGTTATTTAATTATTATATGTATATTGTATTACTATAACTATATAATTTATATGCAATATTTATATATATGTCTGGAAACATACAATGAGAAAGAAAAGATTAGCATTATATTGCTCCTATACTTGTATTTCTTCCAATTGTTTATCGAGTGATAAAAGATTTACAAAAATATTATTATATTATACATGATTTTTTCAAATTAACAGAAAGGCTAGTGTTATTTTCAGCATTTTCCTTCAAATTAAGCTTGAGACTAGAATAACTAATAAAACGTAATTTTTTATTTAAAGTGGACTTTGATAGAATTTTAAATTGAAATCAAGTTGCGTATTGAGCTACTTATAATTGTTAAAAACGTGTAAATCTAAGTAAATTTAATTAGAAGTCATGTCTAATTTTACAAAGTGTTTATTCTATACTATAAGACTGAAAAGTGGTGAAATATAGACTGACACGCTGTTTTTCATGCATTTTCAGCGATGGACGGCGACGTGGAGCGCGTGGAGATGTTGCTGAAGAGGAGTTACGACGCTAGGGCAGAGGATTCATCTGGTTACACACCATTGCATTACGCTGCCCGAAACGGACATTATCGTGTGTGCGAGATCCTATTGCAACACGGTGCGGACGTGAACGCGGCTACTCCGTCTATCCAGTCAACGTCTCTTCATCGTGCTGCTATACAGGGTCATGCCGCAACCGTCGAGACGTTGCTGCGCCACGGTGCGAACGCCAATCTCAGGGACACGGACGGGAAGACGGCCCTGCACCGAGCTATCTCGCAGCACGCGAGTTCCATCGAGACACTTCAAAACAGCTCGTTCTCGGACATTTGCACGTTATTGCTACCGTATACCGATCTCAACATCAAAGATAACTCCGGACGAACTCTGAAGGAATTGATCTCCGAGACGTACAACGAAACGTTAAACAAATTGGGAGAGGAAGTAGTGAGAGATTCGTTCTTCGGAACGTGGATGACGAATAAGGAAGAAATGGAAAAAACATTTAATGAGCTAAGTTACAGCATCCAACATTCGGGCGAAGATAATACGAGTACAGAGGATTATTCGAACAAAGATAATACGAATATAGAGAAATAAAGTAGGGAAATAAGAAAAATAGAAAATAGAAATTAATTGGAATATATTGGAATATATTTCGCTTTTTGTAAGTAATAATGATAAGAGAATATATTCACGCCCGTAACATATTGATATTTTTGTAAAACACAAATATCTTATTCGAAATATTTGTTCTGCGAAACATTGTTTGAAACGTATACAGAAATGTATACGACAATTTTATGTAAACTAAAAGACTAGGAATACACATATACACACACATTAGTGTTTAAAGATTTAAGATAGAAAATCTATTCTTAGTGAATATTCGAAATTTTATAACAATGAAAAGACAGGGATTAATAAAACCTCAATATGTTCTATGAAAAGGAAAGAAACAATATTTATTTTTCGACTTATATATATAAATATCGATGCTAACAATAAGTATCAAGGTAAGGGGGCGAAAAATGATAAAAAAATTCTTATCAGATTCATCAAAAATTCAGAGTTTTTCCAATGTAAAGAATAGATTTCCTAAATAATTGTCCAAACTAAAAATTAACACATTGAAAATTTGTCATCTCGCTACCGCGCGACACATTCTCATTAAAGTACCCTACATACGGTCGATCCATCCATCCATCCATCCGTCCGTCCGTCCGTCCGTCCGTCCACGCGACAGACAGACAGACAGACAAGAAAGAAGGGTCGTGCACTTGATATTGAATCGGTCGCGCTCGGGGCGCTTCGGCCGTCTCCGACGGCGCTCGGGCTCAAGAGCAAGCGACGCTGGCGCCATCTCGCGACGCCTCCAGTCCCTAGTCGTTCTCGGCGTGCGGCCGCGCCAGTCGTTGTACGACGCGAAGTCGTCAGTTGTTTCTCGAGTGGATTAAACCGCGGATTGTTTCGCGCGTGC
Organism: Prenolepis imparis; assembly: GCF_030444845.1. Lineage (NCBI taxonomy): Eukaryota > Metazoa > Arthropoda > Insecta > Hymenoptera > Formicidae > Prenolepis > Prenolepis imparis. The sequence continues at coordinate 4,414,521 of NW_028141173.1, read as the reverse complement.
GGAACCGCGTGCGGGTCTCGCGTTCCCTGCTTCGCGTCGTCCGTTTCGTCCGGCGGTTCACCGGGATTCTCGCCGCGACGACGTCTCTCGAAACTTGGATACCGAAACCGAGACGGGGCTCGCGCGAGCACAAAATATCGCGCAACGTAGAGTCGTGCGACCGCGATAACCGAGCGCAAGCCGTTCTCTCTCCTTCTCTATCTCGTGTCGACCATCACGGCCAGCCAGCCAGCGGCGGCCAGCGATCGTCCACGCCCGTTTCGTTCCGGTTTTGCGTGGCTAGCGAACCCGCTTTTCGTCGCTTTTCGTCTCTCGCGCGAGTGACAATCGCCGGAAGGAAGAGACAGAGGAGCGGAAAGGAGAGGAGAGCCGAGCGAGAAGAAGTAGAAGAAGAAGAAGAGGAGGGAGGGAGAGAGAGAGAGAGAGAGAGAGAGAGACGGAGAGAAAGAACGAGGCGATGTAACGTCTCGCTGTGTGTGACGTCACGCACGTCGGGTCGCGCTAATCGAGTACACACACACGCGCGCGCAAATTCAAACACGGATAGCGCGCGCTTTCCCATTCCGTCGTCGTACACGTTATTCGCTCATCTAATCCCGTGTATACAAACATATTCGTGTGTACTTTGCTTACGTCGAGAGACAGAGGGAGAGAAACAACGCGGTGTCTTGCGTGCGAGTGAGATTGTGCGAGAAGAAAGAGAGCGAGATAGATAAGGACAGAGAGAAAAACACAACACACACACACACATATATGCGCTCTTGTCGCGAGCGCCGAGTTGTCGGTGGAAAGAGTGAGGAGGGGGAGGAAGGGGGGGGCGACGGCGGGAGACGAGTACTTGCGCGTACTTGTACTGTTGCGGCAGCCGAAGAGGATGAGAAGAGCGGCGAGGTCGCCGCCGGCCGCCTCGACCAGATAGGCTCTTCCAGAAGGCTAGACGCGACTAAGCCGTCATCGTCATCGTCATCGTCATTGTTGTCGTCGAAGTCTACGGCGTGCTCCGCCGCACGTGCCAAACGGAATATAAAGGAAGATCGCCAGACATCTGTGGGATTTATCCATTAGCGTATCCCGTGGCGCCCCGCTGTGTTTTTCTGCGGAAAGAGCGTGGCTGAAAGAGAAGGAGAAGAAGAAGAGGAAAAAGAGAGAGAGAGAGAGAGAGAGGAGAGAATTTCTCGGATATTTCTCTCGCAGCTGTGCGCGCGTCGTTTCCGTCTCTCGTTTTTCGGGGTTATACGAGCAGGACTTGCTTCTCCGAAAGAAGAGAGAGGAAGATAACAAGGACAACCTCGACTCCTTCGGAAGCCAGCCAGGAAAAATGATATCCGCTCGTTCGTTCGCGCGTGTGTCGTCGTAGTGCGTCTCTCGCGACGACGACGTGTGTTATCGTTCATTCGTCGTCGTCGACGTCATATCATCAGCATCATCGCGGTTGTGCGTCGAGTTGTGCGCGAAATAATATAATGCACGACAGCGGTGCGCCGGATCGCGCGCGGCGCCGCAGGAAAGCAGCAGCGGTCGGGTTTCTTCTACCGCGTTCCGTTTTTATTCGCCCGTCGTCGGACGGTCCGCTGCTTCGCTGAGAGTCAAGTTCGTCGCGCTTCGCTGTGCGCGCCGCCGCTCTCGCGCAGTGCTCGACCTAACCATCGCGCTTTCGATTGTGCGTCGCCGTCGTCGTCGTCGTCGTTATCGTGAGTTCCCGTGAGTTCCCGTGTCTACCTGCGACGTTTCTTCCCACGAGTGATTGTGGTGGTGACACGAGCAGAGGATTACGGAGACGAGATTAAGGTGCGTATCTCTTTCCTCTTTATACCGATGTCTCTGTTATCTTCCCTTGTTAATGGTCTTTTTACAATTTTCCGTTTCTTTTCTTCTTTTTTCCTTTCTTCGAAAGAAAGAGCATCATTTCGTCGAGCGGGAAACTAAGACGAAAAGTTAGATTCAGTGTTGCTTGGTTTCAAGGTTAACGCGTGACACACTTTGGAGCGAGTGAGAGAAAGAATCGTGCCATGTTGTCGAAAGAATTTTGTCATGACGTTCTCTAATTCGTATATTTGGGAAAAGAACAGAGAGTGTGCGAAGTTTGTTTATTTAGATAACCTTGAATTTTTTTGTCGTACAAATTGTAAATTTGATGTGTATCTGTCATCTTTCGAGAATACTCCAAGTATTTTCGATCTTACTTTTTTTTTTAATGATAGGTAATACGCGTTTGAGAAAAAAAATCCAACAAAAAATATTGTTTTTTTAAAAAATATTTTCAGTAAATTATATACTCGATATCGATATATAGTATATATACGTAATCTTCAGTATGAAATAACCTTTACGCACCTCGCGTGTAACGATTTCCTTCCTAAAATATGCGAGATTTTGCGCGTTTTTTTTTTCCGTCAAAAAATTCTCCGTAAATATTACCCAAACGTTTCCTTTTAGGGCGAATTCCACAAATTTTGCTCCGGGTGGCGAATTATTTCGGACTGGAAACCGCGATATATAGATATTGATTACTTCATGGTGCGATATAATACATTTCGAGGGAAATAAACATCTGTCTCCCTCTCTGTCTTTCCTAAAAATTTTTTTCGCATCCTCTTAGGCCCCCAGGGGCCGAATCACGATAATGGGAGGATAAAAATTGGACAATGGCAGTGGTACATTCTACGAACGAAACGCGGTGCCCGGTTCTAATTTCGGTCCGTGAATTCCCTCATTTCTGCGTTAAACTTTTTCTCGGTCTAATGAGCCCGAGAGAGCCCACGGTCGTCCTAAGGGCATGTCACGCGATCGCGCAGCCTAAGCCGCCTCTATTCGGGGAAGGAGTTACTATGTACTCGCATTGTGTATATACGTGCCGTCACGAAATTGTATAGGCCTCACCGATATTCTGGTGTGTGTTTCGAGAACTCCTCGTACAATGCGTCTGAGAACTACCGCGGTTACGCAAAACCTTTTATTTTTTCAAAAAGAGACTACGAAATACATCGTGTGTGTTCGTCCTTACTTTTTATGTATATATGTATACATGCATACACATATAAATATATTTCTTTTATATATATATATATAAATACACAGAGAGAATTTTCTCTTAGAATTTATCGTGGGACAATATGGTATGGAAAGAATTTTAAGAGAATTTCCTTGATTAATATTTATCACAATAAAAAATAATAATATCTATCACAATAAAATATAAAATATGTTTGATTAATTTTACTAAAAGTATGGTAAAATTAATCAAATATATTTTTAAAATTCTTTCCATACCATATTGTCCCACGATTATCATGATTTTCAGAGTAAATTCTAAGAGAAAATTCTCTCTGTGTACATTTATATACTTTTTAATTAATTAAATTTGATTTAATTAATTAATTAAATAATTTATTTAATGTGTATACAAAAAATATATTATTTCTAAATTATGAATCAATGATAGTGTGATAGCGTTTAACTTTTTTTAAATAATCTTTATTTATAGTAAAAAGAGAAGAATAGCTATATAATAGCGATAAGAAATTATTACAACTTTATTTGCACACAGAGCTTTTTAATCTGTATTAATGCTTGACAAGTTGAGAAAGTTAGAAGAGATTTTCCAAGGTCCTTTAAATTACATAATACGGGAGCAACAGGGGTTATTTAAATGACCTCACACTTCAAGTGCTAACCTCACAACTGATGTGTCGTAAACGTTATGACCTAAGTCGATGAGACTGGACTGTACACACACATTGTGTTTCTTGCTCTCTCTCTTTCTTCTTTAGTATAATTTCTAATCGGTATTTTCTTCGAATTAAAACCTTAGTTTTGAAGGGATTTTATTTCAACTGCTTGTTGTTATATATTGCATTTTTTCCATAAAATAATAATTATGAACATTGCAAAATAATTTTTGTATCTCTAGAAATTTTATGATTTTATGGAAAGAAATATTGAAATAGATTCTTTAAACTTATATTTTTAAATTTGTTTTTTAACTTATGGAGAAATATATTAAAATAAATTCTTTAAACTCTTATGTTTCTCTTATATATTTATCTAACACAAAATATTATCTTGACAGAATATATATTTTTACATTTTTCTAATAATACGATAATAAAACATTCACACCTTAGAATAATAATATATTAGATATACATATAATTGGTATATATATTATTATTTTATTATATATACATATATTTGAAACATTATTTTCAAGGATTAAAATATATCCTTTTAAAAAAAGACATTATTCCATTTAAGATTTGAGTAAATATTTTAAAACGTCCATTATGGCGCATAAAACATTTTTCATTTTCACATTAAAATTACAAATAATATGTATTAAATATACATATATACGTACGTAATATATTTCTGGACATTTTTTGATGCGATTATTATTTTGATGGAAACTATTTTATTCGGATAAAATAATAAAAAATGGCGATTAAGCCATAAGTGTTTCTCGCTGACGTAAGTATCCTAAAAACGAGCGTTACGTTTGTTTTGGAGATCTGAAAATGATGATTGACGATGCAACGCTCCTTTTAACGCAATGCAACGCGATTCGCGGTATTGGAATTAATTATGTTCGGCGCATTTGAGGCGTAAATTCGACGAATGAGCAAGGCGCGTTCAAGTACGCGCGAAGCCGAAAAAACACGGGCCAATCGCTTCGCCGCGGCCTCTAAATTCATGCTCTGTGACCGTGTGTGTCCATGATTTTCGCAATCACTTGCGACGGCTCGTTGAACGATGACTCACTTTAATATATAGCAAAAGAAAAATGTTGTATGCACCATAATGGACCTTTCAAAATATTTACTCTTACGTGAATCTTTTTTTTTTTAAATGGGATAATGTCCTTTTTAAAAGGGATAATCCTTTTTAAAGGGATATATTTTAATCCTTGAGAATTATGTTCCGAAATCCTTGACCTAAATTTTACTTACATAGAAAAAGAACTTGATTTAACAGCAGGTAGATTTAATTTAGTTTTATTTGGAGAACCTCTGAAATTTAATCATTTTGATAAAAGTTTTAAATCTGATTTTCTTTTAATTCTCTCTCTTGAAATTTATTTTAATGAAATTTCATCTGCTTTATCTACACTAACATTTATTTAAAATCAACGAACTGTAAACATATTTAACTAATTACGAAAAACTCTAAGAAAATAAATTTCGTTCGAATTAAAGTTCTACAAAAAAATAATCTTTATTTTCAACTGTTTAGTCAATTATTGACCAATGTAATTTTTAAATCAAGCATCTATTTTATTATAATCTCGTTTTCTTTTTATTATAATTTTGAAATTAAAATTAATAGACTATTATTAGATAAATCCGTATTCTCAGAAAATTAGCTAAAAATATATTCTACATTATATATATATATACTGTATTTTATTTATTACTATAAACAGAGAGAATTTTCTCTTAGAATTTACCCTGAAAATCATGATAATCATGGGACAATATGGTATGGAAAGAATTTTATGAGAATTTCTCTGATTAATATTTATCACAATAAAAATAATAATATCTATTACAATAAAATATAAAATATGTTTGATTAATTTTACTATGCAGTTTATGTTTTATATTTTATTGTGATAAATATTAATCAGAGAAATTCTCATAAAATTCTTTCCATACCATATATTGTCCCACGATTACTATGATTTTCAGAGGGTAAATTCTAAGAGAAAATTCTCTCAGTTAATATATAGTGTAATAAATAGTGTAAATATGTATATTTTTGTTATATTTGTCATAGTTATTTTTAAAATTAATTAATTTTCGTCGGATATTCGTCGGAATTTAATACGTAAATCGCGCAAATTCGTGGACGGGCGGGGAGCGACGTCGTCGTCGTCGTCGTCGTCGTCGACGCGACGACCGACCAGCCGACGACGATATCGATCTCCAGAGTTTTCCTAAACGCGCCCACGGTCTACATATGTTTCGGAAGCGGGAGAATGGGCCGTGTGGACATGCGCCGCGCATGCACGCACCCGGGGCTATTGTATTAATGGCAGCGCCTCTCTCTTCGTCGAGCGCGACGCCATGTGATGCGCGTGGTTACATCGCGGGCTACGACTCTACGGGAACAGCGACAGTTGTTGGGTTGGCGATTTCGAAACCTGTCATTAGTTGCGGATGCGTTTAACCTTCCCGCTCGCTCTCCGCCTCGCCGAAAAAAATTACGAAAAACGCAACGAGCGAGTTCCCTTATTTTCGCGATTTTACGGAAAGTGCGTTTTTTGTTTCGTCAGAGTAGAAATATATCATGTACAATTAGCGTTTTCAGAAAAAATGATTTAAAAATTTTAGCTACTATTTGGCACAAGTTCTCAATTGATATGTAAGAAGCGTAAATATTTCAATAATTGCAAATGATCAAGGTTGAATAACTGAATATTTTTCAAGTTTATAGAGGAATCTTGAATCTCGCAGACTTACTTTTATTTAATAATTGAAATTATGTAGTTTATATATTGTTCTCCGTTTAATATTACACGTTTGAATGATAAAAATAAGAAATATGCAATAATTAAAATATTTTTAGCATAATATTGCGCCTACATCGCGAGTTGCGTCATCTCGTAAGGTGTCACAATGGTAACATTGTTCTAGTAAAATGAAGATTACGTTTGTGTTATTTTTTTTCACATTTTTGTTTTTTTTTTCATATCTTTGTTTTTACATTGCTGCGTGGAAAAAATTTAACAACATATCTTGAAAGATATAAAATTACGTACTATATATTTATAATTCTTTTATTACTCGTGATAATTTTTAAATAGTTATATTATTCATATAATGATATGAAAACAAACGACAAACTATTTGATTAAATATATCTTATTTTTATTTGATTTTCTCATGTCTTTTTTTTATACGTTGCTTTGTGAAAGAAATATGATAACGTATTTCAAAGGATACAAAATTTCTTACGTATTATATGTATATATTTATAACTCTTATCATTCGTAACAATTATTTTATAATTAAATTGTTTTATTTATATAATGATATAAAAGCAAACGACAAAATATTTAATTAAATATATTTTATTTTTATTACGAAATAAATATATCGTCGTAAATAATAAAAATAATAACAATAATAGAGTTAAATTAAGCAACTAATATGAATAATGAAGAAATAACAATATACAACAATAAGCTTTTATAAAAATGATGGATATTTACATGGAGAGAAAAAGAGATGTCGAATCTACTTTTCAATCTCACAATCAGCTGTTCTTCTTGTATATCACTCGAACAAAGAGGTATCGATAATCATTTATTCGCTAATAATTCCACCCATTACCTCACAAATGAGGTAGAACGACGACGCGCGCATTACGAGCTCGTCAACGAATGTAAATGCGTCAAAGCATTTACGTAACGTGTGTAACGCATTTGACGTAACGCGCGGCGCGCAATCTTTTTTACTTGTCCTGCTCATTAACGTGTGTTACGTAGACATGTTTTATAGCATAATATTTTTTTCTCTTTTCTCTCCCTTTTTCAACGCTCACCCGACAATTGTTACTCTCGCTCACTCGCTCTTTATTGTTATCGTTTTCCAGGATCAACCCCCGCTTATCGTGCTCACGACCTACCTGACGCGATAAATCGTTGAACTTGGCGAACTTGAAAAAAAGGGAAACTGCGGAAGGATCAACAGGAAGATTCTTACGCGACGAACGAAGAAACTTCATCGGTTTAAGCAAGATCCAGAAGAACTTTCGTCGAGCAGGAAGAAGCTTGAAGCTTAAAAACGACTCCGCGAAAACTTTTCTAGGAGAGAAACATCGAAAAAAACGTCGGAAATAGTCGGATGAAAGGAAGAGAATAATCGAGGGAGGCCAGGCTCTCTTCGGGGAAGAGACACTCCCATCGCTCGTGCTACGGACCCACCCTGACGACGTGTACGCGTCTCGATAGAGAGATCACGTCCATCGTCGATCACGCCATCGCTCTCTCTTGAGCTGCGGCCGCTCGAAATTCTGCCGTGATCGCGAACCGATTCGTGCAAGGCTACGTTTCTCGTCTCTGCACCTGCCTGGCTGTGTATCCTTCAGAGTGGAAGAGAGAAAGAGAGAGAGAGAGAGAAAAGAAAAAAGACGGCGTGGTCGACAGTGGTACGGGCTACATCGAATGTCGTCGAGCTCGGGAAGAAGACGATTGAGAACCATCGTTGGAAGGATGATGCAGCTTCCTCATCACCGGATGTCACCGTCGAGCTCTGTCGGCTAATCGGCAATTAATCGCGAGAACGATATCCACTCGTCCGTATACAACTTCGCAGTTCCGAGGTACTTCTGAAGATACTTTTGGGACACCGGTTCGTTTGTGCGCGTACGAAGCAAGGTGCGAATTTAAACCTCGCTTTTCTTCTCTCGCGTCGGTCTTTTTTTATTATTTTTATTTTTATTTCAACCGCAACGAAGAGTGTTGATTTCTGTGATACTGGTGGCCGCGAGTGATATGGTCAACAATCTTGTCGCTCAGTGGTAACATCGACAATGGTGTTAGTGGTGAAAAGTTCTCTTGGTGTGCGAGGGTAGTAGTGTCTACACTAGAAGAGAAGAACGAGAGAGAGAACATCTCTCGCGTGCAAGCGTGACTTTCAATTCATTACCACGGATCTCCCTCGGCAGTTCGACGCCGCGCCCACCCTCGATGAGAGGAGGCACATGTCCATTGCTGCTGCTGAAAATGCAGGGTGAGTCTTTTGCAGATCCATTTGTCTTGGTTACAATTATCATTTGTCATGCGAGCCTTCACGGCGTCCGATAAGATCAAATCGGGCAGTGTATTAATTTATTATTGACTGATAATTTAATTAATGACATTATATAATTATCGAAGAATTGACATATACATATGAGAAACCCTATAAGTATACCAAAAATAAAAAACCTCGCTTTTTAAAAATAACATTTTATTTAATTAAGGAGAAAAGAGAGCATAAAAAGCACATATATTTTATGTGACCCATAAATTTATATAATCTATTTTTGTAACTTCATAATTTTTTATCTCATTGCGCGCGATTTGATTAATAGTTTTTATATTTAATTATATTAAAAAATACCGTAACAATTCGATATTAATTGGTTAGTTAATTGCTTTATTTATGATGGAATTATATTTATTATTTTATATTGTATATTTATTTATGGATATAGAAATACTTATTTTTCATAGTTAATATAGATTGCCATAAATTCCTTTCACGGATAAAACGTGCCCTACTTTCAGTTAGTAGTTAGTCAAATGTGTGTGCTAACGTATATAATTTTCCCGGTTTATTATAAATGTTACCTAATTCTCGTTTTCACACGAATCGATCTACGGTCAACCTCAACGATTGAGCCGAGAACAGCGCACGCGCCGCAATTCTGGAAATTAAAAGACGATAGTGTGACGTCATTGGCATCTCTGACGTAGTTGCAGCACGGTATTAAACCCGTCGATCGGTGACCCGGTCAGGACATTACCCCAAATAACTAAAAACATCCTAATAACTTGTTAAGATCGCTATGTGAACAATGAATGCCTGTCTATAAGGGGGAATTTATAAATGCCAATCTTCAATCCCCTCTTCTCGACGATTTTTATCCCGATTTACACTGCTTGACATTTCGCGAAACGATAGGAATATCGATACCCCAATTTCGATAGCTATATATCTTAAATCGGATTCTCGAATAACGGAGTGAAAATGTGTTTTTTTCGTACGCGAAACGTTTGAAGATTTTACGTAAAAAGACTGCAAATGCCGTATATTTACATTTTTTTTATTAAAGAATCTATGTATCAGAAATATTAATAATATGCTATACATTATATGTTGAAGAAGTATTTTTTTTTAGAGAAAATTTTGTGCCAAGAAAAATAAAGTTTGAGTTTTAATAGATAATATTGTCCGTGCTCTTTAACTTAAAATTCGTGAAACATTTCGTAACGAAAGAAATTTATGGCAATTTATATTGACTATAAAAATAGGTAATGCAGGTATTTCTATTATAAATAAATAGAATATAAATATAATTCCATCATATAAATAAATCAACTAACAAATTAATATCGAATTGTTACAGTAATTTTTAATATAAAATTAATAGAAATTAAAACTAAAAATTGTAATAAAATTATACAGAAAGAGAATTTTCTCTTAGAATTTACCCTGAAAATCATAGTAATCGTGAGACAATATGGTATGGAAAGAATTTTCTCTGATTAATATTTATCACAATAAAAAATAATAATATCTATTATATTATTATTATATTATTTTGATATTATTTTTTATTGTGATAAATATTAATCAGAGAAAATTCTTTCCATATTTTACTATATATGTAGTAAAATTAATCAAACATATTTTATATTTTATTGTGGTAGATATTATTTTTATTGTGATAAATATTAATCAGAGAAATTCTTATAAAATTCTTTCCATATCATATATATATATATATATATATATATATATATATATATATATATATATATATATATTGTCCCACGATTACCATGATTTTCAGGGTAAATTCTAAGAGAAATTTCTCTCATGTATTCTTTATCTGAATTTATTAATTTTTAAAGAGATTCTTAAAGAACATATACCTTCTTAAAAGAGGCAGGATTTTAAAACACTACGCTAATATGTCACTAATACCAAAGTATACTTTGTTCTTTCGATACTTTCACTTTCGACATCATCCAGATATACAAGGTGTCTCGACTTATCACGATTTCACGTGTATTCGCTCAATATGGCGTCGCGTAGAGTGATCGAGGAAAGGAATTGCATTTGACTGGCCGTTATATTTAGGTTTAAAGAGAGAGGAAGAGAATAAGTCCTTTGTGCGATGCGCGAGAGAGCTTACTCCTGTTTGCTCCTTTTTCGGGAGGGAGAAGAGTTAGGAGAGAGAGAGAGAGAGGTACCTGCCTCGCATCCTTCCTGGGCATCTTCCACGCAATTTCCACATCCGAACCCTTGCCCCCTCCGCCCCTCAGGTGCCTCTTCAGGTCTGTTTATATATATCTGGGAGAGATATATATACCCTCCCTCTCGTATCCTGTGCGATGACGGAGCCCCTCCTTCGCAGACGTTTAAGTATCCGTTGCCGCCAACTATTCTTTTGCATCTCTCCGGCCCTTCTATCGCTAATAACGACCGGGATCGGAATTCTTCGCGGATAACAGGGAAGGAAAAATAACGGCGAAATTATGATAGATTCGTACGATAGATACAGCGCAAAATGTATACATGAAAATTGGATTTATCATAAATTGCACTTTTATTGTTATTTATTTATTTTATTTCTTTATTTATATTTTTTATCACGTTTGAATTCCGACTTTTGCAATTCTCTGTGTGTTTAACATTTATTATAATTTATTAATTTATTATATAATTTATAATTTATTAATATATAAAATATATACATATATTTATATTAATATGTATATTAATATATTATATATTATATATATTTTTTAAAACTAATTTGTAGTAATAATTCAGAGAGAAGAATGTTAATTATATTTTTTAGAAGTTCAAGTAAAAAAATTTTGTGCAAGTTTATTGTGAGAATGACATAAAGCTGAGATTTTACTGATTCGAAAACTAATAGTGTCATTTTTTTGGAGTAAAATTAAACGCGCACACAAGATAACTAAAGATCACGAACTCTTTCATAATTTCGCCGAGATATCTAACATCATCGCCTCGTGTTCTCGTGTGTTCGCATTTTTCGCCAATAAAATCTGTCTCGCAATCATTTTGCGCGTTATGGAAGCACATCGGCCGATAATTCGAGCGCTTATGGCGTCTCGTTACCACTCGCATATAAGTATAAGCAACACTTTTCGCCTACTTAATACTCGATCGTCATAATAGATTTCGTGTTCCGTGTTGGCGGTGTGTTAAATTTTATCGATAAACTTCTCGGCGCGAGAGATATTCCCGCGGATAGAACGTTTCTTGCGAGCGTAAGATATCGCGTAACGACGAGAGAATGTGAGCGTTATACTCGCGGAAAACGATAAGAGACTTGCGCAACGATGCGCTCTTTTGAACGCAGTTTCATTTCATTGCAATATGTAAAACGGACTAAATGAGAACTATGGAGTTATATCGTATTTGATAAGGGGGAAAAAAAAGAAAACATATACTTATATTTCTTTTGTAATTTTAGAAATAATGCTCTCTGACATTTAGATTAAAAAAAAGAATTAAAAAGAAGAGATATCTCTCTCTGGTAAACCCTACGTAAAGACTTAAACTCGAGCCGATGACGTATTCTAATTTGTCGCAACGTGATAGTAAGGTTTCGGATATCTGCGACTGCGTCCAAGCAAGATCGATGTTGTTTTGACGACGGAAAATTATGCGACGAGTAAAATATATATGTCATTCGTTAAATGTCGTAATTATCTTGTTAGAGAAAAAGAGATCTAATAAGAATACTTTGTTGCAACTATATACACGAACAATAATATTAAAAAACTTGCACGGTTGCTTTTCAGAGTATTTTCTAAAATTTAATATAAGTTTTAAATACCTTTTTTCTTTATTTATAATTTTTTTTCTTCAATGTCTGAATATCTCGATTTTTAATATTTTAGCATTCACTTAGCATATACTTATATATACTTGTCGAATCCATCCGAAAAATTTTTATTTTTCGAATAAGATATCGGAAATTATTAGGTAAGCGTAAAATCACACTTAAAAACATTTATTTTAGTTAAATATTTATATATTAAATATTTCCTTGCAACTGTCAAAATTCGCGTTGTCACAATCGATCGCACGTGCAAACATACAGGATGATTCATTTTATTCTTAATAGGCAAATATTTGGAAATCACGGGAGGGTTTAGAAGTTTTTTATATAAATCGATTCTCGCAATAATTCAGCATAAAAAGTTATAAGGGCTAGGATGGCCAAAAGGTGAATAATTTATACGAGATATTTTATACTTTAATTCGATATAATTTCGCATAAACTGAAATATATCTCGTATAATGCTCATCTTTCGACGATCTTACCTCAATTCTTTTATGCATGAAATAATGAGAGGAATCAAGGTAAAGACGTAAAGAAAACGCATAATAGTTTTTACGAAAAAATATGAAAAAATATCTCCTAGTTGCAAATTATATACATATACTTTTTAGCAGAATGCGTACACGATACAAGTTTGAATGCAACGATATTGAATCATATGCTGCACCGGAAAAAGGTAGACGCGAGAAAGAGAAAGAGAACGAATACTTAGAGGCGCGCATTGCAAATGAATGCAGTTCCCGCGTGCATTTTTGTCAGCGTCGCACGTGTTTGCGAGAGAGACCGCTTTTGCATATCGAGACCACCGGTTTTATGCCAGAAGTTCGCGGGTGCAACTCGTATAAAGTACAAAAAAAAAAAAAAAGAATAAATGTCGCCTTCCCGATGTTCTAAAATTCTAAACAACCTTGTTACGAAAAAATTTTTTCTTACATCGAACGATTGAATATGCTATTTTAGAATTTGAGACTGATTGATCACAAAATTCACACTCTAAAAAAATATTAGCCACCATAGCTAAATTTTAGCTGTCTCTTAACATATATTAAATGTCATTTACATATGATTTTTCCTTCTTTTTTATTTAAACTTTTGAACATTCTTAGGTTTAACTTAAATCGTTCACGGTAAAAAAAATATTAAGCACCATAGCTAAATTTTACTTGTTCCTATATTACACCTGAAATTTAGTTACCATGCTTAAATTTCAGATGTAATATAGGAACAGCTAAAATTTAACTATGATGGCTAACATTTTCTTTTCGTAAACGATCTGTTAAATCTAAGAATTTTCATGAGTCAAATGAAAGGAGAAAAATCATATACACAGAGAGAATGTTTTCTTAGAATTTACCCTGAAAATCATGATAATCGTGGGACATATGGTATGGAACAAATTTTATGAGAATTTCTTTGATTATAATATTTATCACAATAAAAATATTATTATCTATTGTATTATAATATATATAAAATATGTTTAATTAATTTTACTATGCAGTTTAGTAAAATTAATCAAACATGTTTTATATTTTAATGTGATAGATATTATTATTTTTGTGATAAATATTAATCAGAGAAATTCTCATAAAATTCTTTCATATTGTCCCACGATTACCATGATTTTCAGGGTAAATTCTAAGAGAAAATTCTCTCAGTGTATAAATGACGTTTCATATAATATATTCAGACTAAATAAACATATGTTTCGACTGTAATATCTAATGGACCTCGACCGGAATCGATATCATCGATAGAGAGCGAATCATTATTATCACTCGCTATTCGCTGCAAGTAGCACACAGAGTTGCGTACGCAATGCGTCACTGTCGACGCATGTTACACGCGATGTGCGAGCCACATGTAACAAAATAGAAACTTGGCTAGCCGCGGTAGAGAGGCGCCGTGTAACTGATTCCGTCGTCAGCAACAACGTGAGAGTATCTTTGCGAATACTAAATAGCCTATCTAGAGAGAGAAAGAGAGAGGAAACAGGGTGTGCGCGCTGAAAAAAATTCGACATCATCAACATTCGCGTTCGTTGAATTTATATTATGCCTTATCTTTCGCAAGACGAAATTAATTACTCGTGAAATTTCCACGAATATAATTATAATATATTCAGAAATTCATCATTCTTTTTTTTCCATCTCTCGCTCTCCATTGTTGTCTCGGCGCATAGGATCGGTCAGCGGCGAAAACCATCATCAGGCGGAGATGCGAAATATACAGAGGATGAGAAATCGGTCCGATGTTTGCCGAATAGCGAGTAGAGAACGTGCCGGGAGTCAGTCACGTGGTCGACGGCGACGACGACGAGCGTTGTCGAGGCTAGCCGAGTCTCGCCAAGTCGGGATATAGATCCTCCTTCCTCTCCTTTCTCCTCACTCTTTGGTCGCCTTTCTGATGTTGCCAGGTCTCCTCCCTCGTCATCGTCAAAGCCGGCCGGCCGGTCGGTTCGCAATTGTGTGCGCGCCTTCCATAACGCATCCTATGCGGGAAAAATAGCGTCGCCTTGGCTCTTTTTTTTTCTTACCTTACCCTTAAAGTTGTGACCGCATTTTTTTTCTTTTTTGCATCTGCAAAGACGCGCCCTCGTCGCGGAAGAGACGAGATCTCGACGGACATCGCGATTATTTCGACGAGACAAAGACGACGGCGACGACAAAGAGGGTTGGGAGGAGGCAGGAGGAGAGAGAGAGAGAGAGAGAGGTGCTACGGCGACCATAATTATCGGTTATTGATTTTCGTTAATGCGCACGACCGTCGCATTCGCGGATGACAGGAGAGAGGGAGAGACGTGACGTAAACTAGGATATCGGCGGGAAGTAGTATTCTCTATGTCGAGAGGATATCGTATGTGTCTCTGTGTCTGGCGTTTGTTGCTATTGTCATTGGTATTGGTAGTCGAGACACGTGCGCGAGTTGTTTTTACAACGTTGTAAATTTTTACGGAATCTTTGCCGAACCATCAGCGTTAATTTCGATAATTATGTTTCCGATTTTTCTGCACACATTTCCTTACTTTTTATTATCCTTTTATCCCATCGGGAATTTTATCATCGTGGAAAATCCCTGATAAGACAGAGAGAGAGAGAGAGAATTTTTTAATAAGAAAAGAACTCGATAAAATACCAATATAATTAATATAAGTGAACTTGATAATTTACTAATAGATATTTATTTAATTTCAATCTATATTTTTTATTATTCGAAATGCACAATAATATTGTTATCGCAAGCGCAATGATTATAAATAACACAGTACAAAAATGCATACAAGTACAGAATAACCTTTCGAGAGAAATATCAATATTGATGGAACTTTCATAGAAAATCTCAATCTAAATAAACTGCGAGCTTAATTTCGTGATTATCTGTTATTCCTACTGGCTAAACGACACTATCTTGAGTTGGCGCGCGAATGATAACGAACGATAAGAGGCGGTACGAAGCGGTTAATATATCGAGTAGCATGTGAGATAATTCGATGTGTTCGCGGCTCATTAAATATTGCTACGATTATTGCTTCGTAAATTTAATACGAATCTTACATTATCGTTTGCAAGCGATTATATAATGATTTCTTTTTTTCTCAGTTTTGTCTTTTTCAAAGGAAACAATTTTTTGTCATCTTTGAATGAAAAGGCTTTATTTTTGAGATTATAATATAATAAAGAAATTATTATTTAATATCTTAATAATTGTGAAATTAAAAGTACATAGAATGAAGAGAAATATTTTATTTTTGGAAAATAATTCGTATACAGAATCTGCACACAGAAACAGTTTTTATTCTTCATTAATCTTTCACATTTCTATAAAATGTAAGAAAGCGATATTTATCGAATATAAATTTACAAAAATTATCTTTGAATGGCAGACTTTATATTTGAGATTATAATATAGCAAAGAAATTATTATTTAATATCTTAAACTGTAGAATAAAAAATATATAGATGAAGAGAAATATTTATCTTTGAAAAATAAATCGTATATACAAAGTTTATAAATCTGTAGGCCTTTCTCGAGCAGAGAAAAAAAAATATTGCGACTTGATCCTATTTTTTTTTCGTTTGCTTACATCTTCTAGTATACCCTGGATTAAGATAATAGTCCATTAATAATATCCACGCGTTGCATCTTTGATAATCGTGACGCGTTTACAAACGCAGAGTCGGATCGCGAGATGTTAATTCGACGGAGATACTCGTATTTAGAGATACTGGGACTATGCAGTTCGCCTTTTATCAGCTCGGTCTCTCGAGAGGGATAGAATTACGGTGCGCCGCGAAATTGCGATGCCGAACCCGCGTCGATTCGCACGATTCGAGGAAAGATCCGGTCCATCCGAACTGTCTGCGAACACGCACGTTAGAACAAAGAAGGTGATATTACATCATCATCGCGTCGCGATGCGCGGCCGTCCAATGACGCGAACAAGACGAGAGACACAGTTCGGTTGCTATCTCGAAGGAAGGAAAGAGAGGGTGAAATTTGACGGGAGCGCCTTTGTGTTTAATCCCGCGCCGACGATCGATTTTTTTTTCCTTCTCGTGTTGTCTTCTCACTCAGCCACCGTTTCCAAGACCCACCCGCGAATAGAAAGGAAAACAAAGGGGAAGGGTTTGTCGTTCGAATCGGGATCAAGAGAGACTGAAAGAGAGAGGGAGAGAAATGTCTCTTTTTTAATTCTATTTATCGCAAATTTTACCTTGTTTTTTAGATAAAGATCTTTTTTGCTTTTGATTATTATATATTTCTTTTCTTTGTTCATATATCTTTTAAAGATACGCGGATGATTCCAAAGCTATATATTGCTTAATATTTATTAATAAAATTATCTCATTTGGTAGAAATAAGAAGACATTTCTTATTTTTTGTTTTTGTAATAACTTGGAAATAAAAATTTTCACATTGCAACTTTATGTTTCATAGAGATGCACAGCCACGTAATCATATATGTAAAATTTCTTTATTATTCTCACCTTCGGTGAACAATGAATTATATTTACTAACTGTTATTAACATACAATTCGAAATGCTTAACGTACATAATTTTTTATAACATATTATCATTAACCTTCGGATTTGTTTATCGGCTATTTATAGCAAGAATATATAATGTTTATATAGCAAAAATTAGGTACCATCCGTTTCTGTAAATTTTTCTGTTATAATAATAATTAATATTTTTGAAAAATTGTTGAAATAAGAGAAATAAAAAAAAATTGAAAAAAATTAATTTGCAAAATAAATACAGATATTTTTTTTAGATGACAGATAATTTTTTGAAATGTTTAATATTAAAATTTTTAAAATAAAAGAAAAGAGAGAGAAGAGTATGTAATAATAATTTATATATAATTAAGAAGGATAAATTTAATAATATATATAAAATAAATTCTATGAGATGCATAGATAAAACGAATAAGTCGTAATAAAGTCGAACCGGCTCTCGCATATAAGAACACGATACGCTCGTATCTGTATTATGTACATATAAGCTCGCTTGGCAGAAGCAGAAGGTCGAGGGTCAAAGTGGTCGGATGGTGTGAAACGACAATAGCAATAAGAGAAACGGTTTTTCCAAACGCCGAAGAATAACGACCGGATTGTACGGCGATTATACGATCGCTTTGCGCGCACAAATCGTTTTATTTTTCCTCTTCTTCCCTCTTCCTTCGATCGCGCTGTTTCATTACGCGTTTACAAAATCAAAGAGAGAGAATATCTGCTTTATCTCTATTATACTTTGTTATTTAATGTAAATTTTATATACACTGAACAAAAATTTGTTAACTTGACTAAACCTTTCAACTAAATTACTATTTTGTTAATTAAACATATGTATATTAGTATTAAAGTTAAATATACGTTTTGTTAGATTCAATATGTTATATTTAATTTAAATATTTCTATATGTTCAATTAACAAAATAATATTTAGTTGAAAGGTTTAGTCAAGTTAACAATTTTTTTTTCAGTGTAGAGATGCGAGAATATACAATTTAATTTTTTTAATAATTATAATTTATAATTATGATTAATTCAGTTTTTTAATATAATTTTAATTTAATTATAATTATAATTTATTTTTTTTTTGTTTAAATACATTTTTGACAGTTTAATGTAAAGGAAGTTTTGAGACTTTCTCTCTCTCGCTGAAAATATTAATTATTAATTATCTTTTCACAAATTATAGTGTGCACGAAATCTGAATTACACTTTTCCGAATCGTTGCTTTTCTTCATCATGCAGGAGCTAGTCGTTATTGCGCATCGCTCGCTTTCTTTGATTTTATCAGTCATTGATTATCACTTTCTTTGTCACTGTCAAGATATAATCAAAGCAGATGAAAGATACGCCTGTTCTCATTAACTTTTAATCACTTGCTTGCTTCATATCTATATGTACAATTTAACAATTTGCCAATAGAGAGACGCAGAGATAATTTTATTTCATATTCTCTCATTTTAATAATCTTTCATTTTTTATGACGCATTACAATATATCAATGTATTATTACTCTTTTTTGAGACATTTCATATTCAATTATTCATCGATTTTGATTAAATATTCAAAGAAATGTTGAGAAAATATGATATCCGACTCTCGAAACTTTGTCGAGGAAAAAGTGACAAAAACTTGAACAAGATGAAAACTCATTATGCGGAGAGACGATGTGTTTGTGGTTACCCTATATAAAAACGTCGAGGTACCATAATCTAGTCTCTGTAGAACTAGAGAATTTTGTTGCGCGATAAGTTGACAAAACGATGGAATTCGCAATTGGAGATGCCCGTCACGGAGATGGAACTTCCGAGCCAGATAAGCAAATTCGCAACGGATTAACTTTTTTTTTTTTTCTTTTCTTTAAGACTCGAGATTACTCGCTGGCTATTATTCACTCCGATTCTCGCGATTTCCTTTACGGTCGTAACGTTTCAGTCGGCCGAGCGCTCCAAGAAATATTTCTACATGAAATATTTGTCTCTTTATATTTTTCTTATCTAATCTGGTCTTAATCTATCGCGGCGGAGATCTCTAAAAATAATGCGAGACATTTATAGTGGCTCGCTTATAGAAATTCGCGATATTCTTATAGCGTGACATCATTCTCGGCAGAATTGCTGCACTTTCTAGCGCAGTTGGGATAAATTTTCGTTAATAAATAAATCGCTCATTAATAATGTCACACTTTATTTTAGCGGTTTCAAAATTCTAATATCATCCGATTTTCATATTCTTTTTTATAAATAAAAAGTGTGCACATAGTTTACGAGAATTACACATTATGATGAATCTAATTAACGGTTATGAAAGGGAATAAAATTTTTCATTAATTAATTTTTAAATACTGAAATTTCCATCATACATATGTAGTTTGAACGTGTACTTTTTAATGTATTTACAGTTGTATCGATATCTAATAACGATGCCATTAGCGATGTACCAAAATGATGCCAAACTATATCGCGCCTCTTCAGCGATAGCCCAAGTTTCTCGATAACTCGCGATAAGGGTATCGATATTTTCGAGATCGATATCGACGAGAACAGTTTCTGCGATCGCCATCTCATCGTCGTGTTATTGTCGTGTCGAAGGTATGCAAAAGTTTCGCGGTATAAACGCGCCGGGTCTCTCTTTCCGGTTCGGAAAACTTAAATCGCGCCGACAGCAACGTCGTGAGCGCGCGTCCGCATATATACGTGCACGTGTATATATTTATTCGTGCACTTGTATATATTCGTGTGACACGGAATTGCGACGTTGCCGGCATCTCCAAGGCACATTCAAGGGCAGTTCACACCGTGTCACTGTTACCTGAACACAGGTAATCACATTAATCTCGCCGTGTGCAGTCCCGGCGTGCGCTATCCAGTCGGATTTATATATATGTATGTATAGTTAGCTTATTCGCGGAGAATGGCGAAGGATATATGTATTTTCGCGCAAAAGTGGGATACAGCGCAGCTTGGCGCAAAACGAAGCCCGTATATACGGGTGTTCGGGTCTACCGCGATCGCCTGTCACATTATTTCGCTCATGTGAGGTAATTTTTTTTGTATTAAATATTTTATGGGATGTTGTCGCATCAATTGCAATTTAAATGACCCCTGTTGAGCTGGCCCCCCCACTTTTCAAAAATAAAAAAACAAATAGGGCATATTAATGAGCTATTTATGAGCTTTCATATGCCGCAAATTAAAATTTTTGAGCTCGTCATACCAAGTAGGAAATTAAGATTTTTTGTGGGGGGCTGAGTCAACGTTGACTCAGCTCATAAATCAGTAAACAATATTTAATTGCCAAACAATTAATTTTCCGCATTTTAAGTGCGGTTCTCTCTTGTGCCGAGGAGTTGTGGGGTGGTTTTTTGGCAGAGGGGTTGTAGCTCAATAATCGAAATACGCGTATTTTAAAAGTTTATTCTCGGAATTTTGTATACTACATCCACAATATAAAGAATTTTACTCTTTATAACATTTTTTCCTTCAATTTCATAAATTCCATAAATTAAAGGGTTGTTTTGGGATTAAGGGGAGATGAGTTCAAAAATCAAAATTATATACGTTTAAAAGCTCATAAAAAGCTCCTAATTCTGCCGCAAAGATGGATCCAATATTATTATTTTTAAGTGGTGAGGGGGCTGAGTCAACGTTGACTCAGCCGCCCACAAAAAATCTTAATATCGTACTTGGTATGACGAGTTCAAAAATTTTAATTTGCAGCATATGAAAGCTCATTAATATGCCCTATTTGTTTTTTTATTTTTGAAAAGTGGGGGGGCCAGCTCAACAGGGGTATTTAAATGTAGACACGCATAGTGTTATGTTTATTTCATATAATATGTAATAAAAAATTATGTTTTATTGTATTATTTTTTATTAAAATGTAATAGTAAAAAAAATTACATTGCAGGATCAAATTTTTACTTAGATATATAGAACTTTTATATAATTATTACTAAAGTGCCTTAAAAAATTCTCAGAATTAATTGAAAAATTCATGGATGTGACAGTGTTTTATAGATATATAATAAAGATTAATGACGAAAATTATAGTGCATATACATATATTGTACTCGATGTTGTCCTGCGAGCTGGTAAAATTATGCGCACAATTAAAGCGCATTTACATTTATCGATAGTCGTTATCGGCGAATAAAGCGCGAATATAATTATCGCTTTCGTGTTCCGTGGATTTCAAACACGGAGCCCGCAGAGGAATAATACTTATGTATATGTCTCGTGCGCGCATATATATTTCGACCTATAATTAGTTAATTTTAACGACGACCGGTCGCTGGATTAGTCGCGCGTTGCCGCGAGTTGTGAGTCAACTCCGTATTTGCGGAATTCCGCGATGCGCGAGTTTCAATTTTATCACGAACGGATTGTAAAGAAACGCAACGCCTGCAAAACTCTCGCGGTCTTGTCTGTCTTGTCTCTGGGACGATATAAACTTGCAATGCTAAATGCGTCAATATAGGAAAAAATATTTACGATATATAGAGAGCGTCTCTATTGTCACGAATATATATACACTCTGAAAAAAGAAAAAAAATTATTAACTTGACTAAACCGTTCAACTAAATTACTATTTTATTAATTGAACATATATATTAGTATTTAAGTCAAATACACGTTTTGTTAGATTTAATATATGTTATACATTTAATTTAAATATTTTTATATATGTTCAATTAACAAAATATTATTTAGTTGAACGGTTTAGTCAAGTTAACAATTTCTTTTTTCAGTCTAGTCAGATAGATTATTTCCATTCATCGGGATCTATAACCTGATCGAAATTAAACAATTTTAAATTATACAGGGTGAATGATTCAGTGACTGAGAAAGGAGGTTTTTAGAATCGAGTCCCGATATTTTTTCTCTGCTCAGGAAAGGCTCAGGAAATTAACAAACAATTTCAAATCATGATTCTTGAATAATGACGACAATTTACGTTATAATTTAAATGTAAATTATATTTCTAAATTAATTTCTAAATTAATTTATATTTAAAATAAATTATATTGTTTCAATAATGCATATTCTTACGCGACTTGTTTACTAGTTTTAATTTAAATATCCGCATTCTTTCCTTATCGGTTCGTTAAATTTTCTAATCGCACGTGTGAAGTTGGCAATTACTATCCATTAGAATGCAAAAATGTTTACTTTCATTCTTTTGCGCATGCATTTATATTTCTCTTCAGATAAATTAGTTATTTTCAGTTACGTTTGAAATCTCTCGTACGTGGACCATTTGCCGAAATAAAGTGCTTATACCTAGTAATAATTTTATTACGTTTACACGAGATGCGGCCAAGTGTTGACAAATTTGCACGGCGATTAAATGTCAAAGCGCCGAAAATAAACCGTGCTCGTCAATCACATATCTATTAACTCGTTTATTTTTGAACATGTATCTATATTTAGCTATTTTACGTTTATTTGAAAGTGTGAGCTTGAATTTAATGTATTTTTAATTTACGAGGTCAAAATTATGTAGAAAAGATTATTTAACATTTAAAAGTCACAAAAAATTCTACCGAAAATAATATTTAACCAAAAAACGATGAAACGTAATTTTCTAATTCGTGAAGCAAAATTAAACTTGAAATTTGATTTTCGTTAAATAATCCTCATTTATATATTATCTAGTAAAATTACTAATGCTCCATTATTTTAATTAAGGAAATTTGGCCTTTTCAAGTTAATCAAAGAAAGTATCATTAAAATAGATGAGACATCCTCTGTGAAAAATAGCAAACGTGGTCGAATATCTAAATCGTTTTATCCCCTAAACGCTATTTTAGGAGTTACTGGCCGTATAATCTCTTTTTTCTTAGCCACATGATTTAAGAAAGTTTAAACAGATTATGAAAAAAAATAATGATAATTCTATATTCAGCCATCTGTATGATATTACAAATGAGATAACTATTAATAAATGCACAATTAATCATCAATTTAAATGAATTACATTCATTTTCTCTAATATAAAATATTAGTTTCAAAGTTGAATAAATCAGATAATATTTATTATTTATTTATTTATCAGTAAAATATTCTTTTATTTTTTAAATTGATGATTATATATGAAAAACCTGGATAGGATTACACCTGATGTACACTCGATAAAATGTTTTTATTAACTTTGAAAGTAATTTCTTCGATATACTATATGCATAGTGATTTCTTTTTATTATTGTTTTAATCGCCCGAGTATGCATTTCTCGCCGTGGCGAGCGAAACTCGATCAGAAATGACTCGAAAGACTGGATTTAAGCGCATCGGCCATGCATTACGCTCGTCGAGAGAAAGTGACGTAATGTGGGTAACCTTATTGTTGCTCTTATTGTTATATAATAAGCTTAACCCGCCCGATAACGGGACGCGTGGCATTGAAAAATAATTACGCCACATTCCGATGATCGGGAAAACTTGCCGCGAATTATTTTCCTTGCCATTTTCTATCGGGAGTGGAATTGCTTGCGCAAGTGTATTACGCCTGTCTGTGCTAGAAACGCGTCTCTCTCTCTCGGTAAGATATAAATTTTTATTTCTTATACCTTATGTGTATGTGCGTGTGCCACCTGAAGAGAAATCTAATCTGAATCATGTATACGATAGAATAAACTACTAGGAAGAAGTTATGACTGCTCATCTAATAATTAGCCATTGATAATAATAGAGAGAATTATTTTCGATATATTAAATATTAAAGATTTTTATCGAAGTTTGAGGATATAAATAAATAGTCTTAAATTTAGAGCGACTAAGTATTGATTATACAATTTAATGGGAGAAATAAAACTGTCAAATTTTTTGATTAACAAAAAATTGACTCTGAATTTGCTACAAAATCTGTAGCCATCAATGATGCGATTTCCGTATGTTTATGATGTTATAATCATATGCCTATGATATGTTGCAAACAATCTTTTACAATAATTGCCTGAAAAAAGTGACCTATTAAATTACGTGAAGTATCCGCGCTTAATTTTTTCATCGATTTTATTAATCGTGCGCGTCACACATTTTCGCGTGCACGATTGATTGGATCGATTTATATACTTTTTGCATAATGAATTACTAAAGAAAAAGATCTCGCTCGCCTATAAATGAGTAACCTGCATATATGCAATAGCTCTGAATGCGTCAGAAGTAACCGACGTATAAACGCATTTTTTTTCGAACCTGGCCACGTGAATCATAAAAATGGTAGCACTTTTAATCGCTTAGCGTACAGTAGAGAAAACGGTTTCTCTCTCTCATCATCATTTACGCTACTTTGTTGCGTAGATAGATTTCACGTGACGACACTCGAGTCGTCGATGAGACACGTTCATCTTATCGCGCGATGACAAACAGTTAAAACGCGTCACCGTCCATTGTCCTGTACTTCTTAAAAGTCAGAATCAAAAATAATCGCGGTCAACTATAACTCGAGATATCCATAATGAATCGACAATTAAGAAATTAAGGCTTTTAATTTGCAATACAAATTTAGAGCAAGGTGCATCTTAAAATTAATTTTTATTTAATTCTTCTAAATTAAAACTGATTTGTGCACAAATTTTTCTTGCTGTAATATCAAGTAATTAAAATAAATCTCAACTCAAGATTGATTTATTTTAATCAATTCTGACTCCCCTAAAGAAGCGTAGAAAAGCGAAAAAAATATCGGGACTATAAAAATAAAATATAATGAATCAGTTGCGAGAAACGTTTTTAATTCTGCCAAGTTTCGATTTAAATATACACAAAAAATTAGCAAATTATATCGAAGAGATATTTATAAAGTAGGATAAAAACAATATTAAGTTTTGCTGAAATAAATACATTAAAAATATTTGCGAAATAAACAAAAATGATCTTTTAATTATGACGAATATGTTTATTAATCATCACAGTATTTTATTCTTATAATTTCATTCGTTTTGTATACAATTATCGTATTAAAAAGACCTAATCTGGAGCGAAGAAAGTACAAAATGCACACACTGAGACAAGATAATTCTTATAACGACAGATGTACGGTATATAATTACAGGTTGATTTACATGTAACTCTCATAAGCGCGCGATCAAGCGTTAATATTATGTTGCACGAGATGTTTTAAATATCGTAAGGTACTTTTCGCTGTGCGCAAACATTCGATACCGTCTTACTTCGATATAACATTGATGTATGTATGTATTCTCTCTTTTGTAAAAGATCCCTCGCTATCTTTTCGTTCCGAGATGGAAATCGACGCGTTTCTTCAGAGCCGGTCTGACCTGTTGACGATAAATGTAGGAATCACACAAAATCGTAATTGCAACCGTACCGGTGCTACTATATGTATCTTTCCGGCTGGGACATGAGAGCCGGGCTCCTCTTATTTGATTTATTTACTGTTGACTGGAGATCGAGTTTCGAGTCTCTCTCAGTTCATTACTTAAGTTTCATCATATTTCATCCAATGTGTTTGCGGAGCACTTGATATAATTATACATATATATATCGAAACTCGTAACTGCTCGGGAAGATCATTCAACTTCGCGATTGCACATAAGATATAAATACTTCGATAATGCTTGATAAATTAGCGAAACTTTCGAAATATTATTCAAAACAGTTACATCTGTGTGTGTATTCGTCTCCATTAAATTAGTTCCCTCCCCCCATTAGCGCTAAATAGGGTAATTGATTAAAATTAAGAAATATTAGGAAATATTTTAAGATGAACTTTAGCGATATTTTAATATTTCTAGAGCAGCCAATTTTTTAATATTAATTTACTTGTGTAAGTTAAATGTAGTATTCGATTTTTATTTTATGGTGATATTTACAAAACATTAATTTATTTTAGATTAGAAAGCTATAATTTATTTTAGATAGAGAGAGAAAAGAGATTCATAATGTAATCCCGAACTAATATTTAATTCCTCAGCGAATTACGTGTTCATTATGTATTTACGTACGTTTTCATTTTTTATTATGCATTGCAAATATTTATATAATTAAATGATTTTAATTCACACAAATATATATTATCGGAAAATCATTTTACTTAATAGCATTTCGTATCAGACTTTAATTTCCAAAATCATATAAAAAATTCGAAGTTAATTTAGTCTATGATATTTGAATATTTCGCAAAAAATAAGAACATTTTAATATTACTTGCATCTGCAATTTCATTCGTAGAGAAAAAACCCCGAATTCCTTATAAAATTTCACACGCTTTATCGAACGCGTAATCCTAGAGTGAGTTCTATTTCGTCACAGTTTGTCACTCGACTCTCTATTCATCATTGACACAGCTGGGGTGCGAAGGGAAGTCCCAAAGGGACGATATTACAAGGGGTCCGAATAGAAACGTGATCGATATGTCAAAATAGGATGAATACACACCGGGTGAGGAATACGGATGCAGGTCGCAGCAGGGGTTGAACAGGTTGATCCATCGGGTTGTTTATACACACAGAATGCTACAATATGATTTGTATCGGCGTGACATTGGCATGAGCTAAGTGAGCGATATACTTTATTGAGACAGCCGGCGCGAAAGAGCGACTTATTGTCTAACAGGGTGATTTATTTTAATCTTAACATACATATTTGGAAATCAGAGGGTTTTAGAAAAAATGTATTAGGCAAAAGTTAAAGGGTTAAACGTCGATTTTTATATTGATTTTTTAAATTGATTTCTCGCAATATTTAACATTTATCACAAAAGTTATATAAAGATAGGATGATTAAAAAATGGATAATTTATATTTTTACTAATTTGACATAATTTAAATATATCTCGTAAAATATTCATTTTTCGATGATCTTACTTCTATACTTTTACTTATAAAATAATGAGAGAAATCAATTGGTGTGAAGAAAATAGATAATTATTTTTGAAAATATATATATAATAATATAATTTGCAGTTTTAATTTGTTTCGCGCTCGTTCGTTTGTAAAATCGCGCCGGCGTGTCGAGATTATAATGCGCCGCGTGCGGATGTGAAATTATTATTATTCTATACTGTATTCTCTTTTTCGCTATTCGTTACACTGTTGCATGCGAAAACGTTAATCAGTTTTGCGAACAAATGTTAAAACGCCGCGAGCGCCGAAGGAGTGAATTTTTTTTTTTTATATAAATTCTTACAATTAATTTAGTTCTATATTTTATTATTTTTATTTTTTATAAAATTTATATATTTTTTAATTTTTTTTACAGACATAATCGCGATATTACTAAAAAAAATTAACGTAGATTTTTTTAATAACTTAGATATAATTTAAATAGCATTTGTCGATATTTATTTATAGTCAATGGTTAATTTGCTAAATTTTTTTTTAAATTGATAAAAAGTGGTTTACCTGAAACAAAGGAAATATATGTATGTAGAAAATAGTGACAGTAGCAACGACTGCAACTGTAGATAATGAGTGATATCGGCACACAAATTGTATGAGTCGGCGCGCTCTTTATCAATTCAGAAAAAAAGAGAATAAATAATAAAGAAAAGAAAAAAATTATGCGAAGGAAGCAAAGTATGCCCTTCGTATTTTTTGGGGGGGTCTTCTTTGTGTCGTCGTTATTTGCGCACGCTTGAGTCATTTATTATCGGATTAGTTACGTTTTAATGTGTCTGGACTTTCATGTCGCTGACAATTAAATGCACATTTGCGCCAATGCATTTACAAATTATTAAAAAAATATTAATTGAGAAATAAAAATATTAAAAAGTTTAAAATATAGACAATTATTATATATTTAATATTTTTTCTCTATTTAATTGTAGCTAAATATTATTTATTATATTTGTATCATACAAAATTTAATTTCTTAGTTTTATTGATTTATTCAACTTTAGATGGTGATAATTCACTTATTTATATGCATTAGCGTTCACAATGACTCGATTAATACTAAATGAACACTTAATATGCTATATTAACATTTAATATTGCAACGTGAAGCAGTTAGTATGCTTTATTTTAAATTTAGAATTAATTTGCTTGCATATTCTCTCTCTCTCTCTCTCTCTCTCTCGTTTTCTCTTAAGAGAAATAACAAATTTTCACGTGCTCGCTCATATGCGCGCTACTATTTCACATTATTACAGAAAATTTTCGCCATTATACGGTATGACTGTCGGATTATGTAATACACACATATAAAAGAGGTATGTTTAATCTCTTGGTCGTTCGTCCTCGTTTTATCCAATCAGAATAAGTGCCTGCATCCCGAGGATAAGATTCACCCGAAAGAACTTCCCTAAATCCTTCATATAAGGAGCTTTGCGGAGGAAGTGGCTGGTTCACATATATCCAGAAGCTCATATTTCGTGGATTATAATAGTAATGTCGCGGATTAGCTAGTTTCATGTTACATCGAGAATAAAATTTGAATTAAAATCGATAAAATGTTGATTAAATCAGATTTTGCGAAATTTATACGTTGCTAAGAATCGAAATCTGTTTCGTTTAGGAAGATTTGCTTCAAAAGTTTGCCCAAAATAAAAAAATAATTATAATACATATAATATGTATATCTATTGTATATCTATATTATATAAAGCTACAAAATTCTCTCTGAATTTTTCGGGAACAATTATATTCCGATTTTTAAAATTATAGGAATTTATGTCGACGAATAATTTGGGGAAGAAAAATTTGAAAGAAAAAAACTTTTTTTTATATAATTATAGTCACTTACAATTCATAGCTTTCGCTCTTTTTATTTCATCGATTTATTTTAATTCGCTCGGAGTGAATGGACACGAAATGAAAGTTTGTCGAATGGAATTTAAAAAGTGCATCGTAATCTCCGGGCGCTGTAATTACACAATGTGACACAACACACATGCGTCGACGAGAAACCGTGTGGCGATCGTTATACGAATCGTGTCATAAATCAGGTCTCAACCACTTCACACGTTCGGCCGATCCGCCGGATGACGCCGCGTGCACGAACGGTTCTTCGTTTCGTTTACGCGCTGATCTACCACTACGATCAAATGGGCCGCGCGTGCGGAATAAAATACGATAGAGCGCAAAACCCGACGTTCTCGCGAACTGCGTTTGCGTTTCGACCCGCGGATTTATTAAATATCTCGCATCGAACATATCTTTAGGGGATAATAATTTTTTTTTATTGTGAGAGAGAGCAAAGAAAGAGAGAGAGAAGAATGGAATAAATCAGCTGATCCCTGAATCATTTTTGGGTATGTAAGTAACATTATTTACTCGGTCTTCGCGAAACAATTCAGCAGAGATTTCGGTGCATTCCTGGCCCACATATTATCACCGATTTGGCCGGCGGGGGTTAATCGGATTTTCCATTTGATTAATTTCGGACGCAAATGCCTCTTGCCGCTGGTGCGCGAGTATAATAACGCGCAGGATTTTAAACTGAAATCCTCGTAGGTGTTTTTGCGTTGGTGTTCGATTTAGCTCGAATTATACGCCGGATATCATTATGATACCGTCGGAGATATTCAGCGAGTCGTAACGCGCATGCCAAATATGGAAAACGTGCGATATAATATACATATATATAAATGCATAATGCAAAATTATTTTTTCCCACATTTGTCTACCTCGTCATATACACCGTCTGTCCGAAAAATTCCGGGACTGATTTTTTTCCCGGCTTACAAGTAATGCCATCTGTTAATCAATTAGATAATCTTTTAGTAGCAATATTCACCTATATTCATGTATTTTTTTAACAAGCTGCGTTCATTCTGTACTTAGTACCAAGCTTATGAATTCTTTTTGTTTTTTTGATCCGTTAAAAAAATTGTCACGGAGCAGAGAGCAGTTATCAAATTTAATTTTAAAATTGGTAAAACGGTTACGGGAACGTATAAGTCTATGAAAATTGCTTACGGTGATAATTGTTTATCACGTTCAAAACTTTTTGAGTGGTATAAACGATTTAAAAAAGGTCGACCGTTGTATTCGATTGTAGGTCGATCAATCGTTGTATTGATGTCGGGGGAGATTATGTAGAACATTGAAAATAAAAAAAATTTTTTTTTTTAAATTTTGTATATTTTTTAATCTATAGTCCCGGAACTTTTCGGACAGACGGTGTACATTTAACACGTATAACCGGTTTCTAATATTTCTACCTACTGGCGCCGGCTTATTATCGATATTCTCATTTATTTATCGTCTTTTAATAATTAGTCTAGCGGCAGAAGAGGCGAGAGAGAAGGGGGAAGGAAAAACTTGCACTCGATTGTTATGTAATAACTGCGAAACGGTTTTCTGCGTTGCGTTCGAGGCGATATCATTTTATCACTCGGATGTTTTCATAAGTTAACTATACTATATAAAAGCGCTTTATTACTAGCCAAGTCTTTTATTCAACTCGAAATTTTTATAGCTAATCGGACTTTATACACAGAAAAAAAAGAAGTGTCAAATCAAAACTTATATATTCAATCTAAGACATTCATTGTTGAGATGTTATAATTATACACAGAAAAAAAAGTAATTCTTGTTTTGAAAATAACCTTAGTTTCAACATGATAATCTTGAAATGAAATTATATTGCGTTAAACAAAGATAACTTGCTTGAATGAAGCAATTTTACATAGTTCAACCAAGAAAAATATATTCTTATTATTTAAGAATAATTTTCTTGAATGAAAAAGAAAAAATGTTGGATAGAAAATAATATATATTTTAATAATATATTTTTGCAAATTGTATTCTTTAGATGAGAATTATAATATTAAAATAAGACGGTAATATATTGTTGAAATTTAATATTATATTAAATTCTTATGAGAAGATTATAAATTGTTGCGTATATATGAGTATATATAAGTATTGATTTGTGACACTTCTTTTTTTTCTGTGATGTATAATGATGATATACATATGTATGTTTGAGAATTATTTTTATTCGATTCATTAAGCTGGGCACGATCATTTAATTTAACAATCGAATGAAACATGTGAAAAATTTTAACGCTCTTTTGCTAATTTTATATTATGTTTTTGTCGAGGGGTGTCTCACTGTCGCAATACGTGTACATTTTTTTTGGAATTACGTGTTACTTTGCATTCATTTACAAGCATAAAACAATAACCCAGACAAGATTAAAACGTGTTAAAAAATAAAAATGATGTTCTGACGTTTTTTAAATATATATTTTACTAAATATTATAATTTATGAAATTATTAATATTTGATATTTAATTTGTTCAGATCTAATATAATTTTATTTGTATTTTGTGAGTGTTCAAATTTATATAAAAGAAATTTTTATTAAAAATGGTTTTTTAAGTTGATTTTTAAAAACTTCTGAATTTTTAATCACGAAGTTTAAAACAAGATATTTTTTTTAAACTTATAATTGGGAACACGTAACTTTTTGTTATATTTTTATTATAATATCATATTTTAATTTAGGTGTTCCAACTAAATATTTGCAATATTAATTAAAAAAAGAATATTAATTTTAAATTTTTTGCATAATACATTAGTACTATATTTACAGTACTAGATTTACAGTAATATCTCATAAATTTAACTTAACATTTCTTTTTATAATCATTCTAATTACATTTTTCTTATTACATTAAACAGTACTAATATTTAATATTGTATTTTATTAAAAAAAAAAAGAATTAACATAATTACACGCATTCCGTTGCATTACTTGGAATTACTTAGAATTCTTGGTAATTCGCAATACATGTACAAATTTTTGATGAGTGAGACACCCCTCGGTCAACTCATTATCTTTCGATAATTAACATATTCGATAACTAACCTATTTCGCTTTTTATAATTTTTTAAAATTCTTTAACTCTTACACGGAGAAAAAATCTTTTAAGGTTATCGAGTACGCGCGAAATGTCATTATGTATAGAATAGAATTTATTTCAAATTTTTTATTTATCTTTCTCATTCTGAAATGATTAACAATTTCTTTTTCAATGTATTGGAAAGACAAAATAAAGTGATACGCTTTTAATGAAAATATTATAAAAAACCAAAGCGCTAAAAATATAAACGGATGGAAATAAACTCTGCAAGAGAGTCGCGGAGTCGCGAGAAAAAGAAAGCATTTATATATAAATATATTCAATTACCGAGCCGTATAGAATATCACGACGACGCACGTCTTCCCTCCCCCTCCCCCTCCCCCTCCTTACGTAGAATGTACCGAGCTCGTCGACAGTCACGTGTGTATGACGTATGCTCGCGCATGTACGACGCGGCCCTTCTGCTCCCCCCCCCCCCCTTCGCTGGACAAAATATTCGTGTTTTTCCTTCGATCGCAACTTCTCGAGGCGACTCGAGTACGCATTATATAATCGCGGCGAGCATCGCGAATGTCGAATAAAGTGTGTATGTGTGTGTGCTCGACATAGTATTGTCAAGATTTTATTATTCTTCGCGATAATATTGTCTCGATTTGCGCGGACGCGGACGCCGGTAGTTTCGAAAGTTTCGGCGCGCATGCGCGGTGGCGTTACTGTAGTCTCGTCGAGTCTGCTGCCGGTCGTCGTTTCGGTGGTCCGTGGATTCGGCGGATTTTTGCAATTTTTTCTCGCTCCGAGGTAACCCGCGGTCGCGAATTAGTGTCGAAAGTGTCGTATTAACGCCGTGCCGCGTTAATACGTGTTCGGGTAGGCGTTATCTCGCGGAATCGTGGCGTCTCGGAGCACCGGCAAGGCGGTGGAGCAAGCTCAGTGATTCTCAACGGCCGGCATTACTGCGCGGCAATGTTCAGATTGCGATGACGTAGTCACGCGAAAATGACCCTTCTTCACTTATTTACGGGGACCGTTAGACGAGAGACTCGCGGCTTCTCCCTCTTCGTGGGTGAATTATGGATGCGATCGAGTGCCAGGAGGATCGAATTCATGTTCGGCGAGGGTCTCCGATGCCGAGTCGACATCGGACGAGTATCCTGGGGCGATTATTAGCCCGCAGGAGTGCATCTTGAGACAATATGGAATGCATCGAGCGAGATTCAAAATGGACGCAAATATTACCCGAGCAGCAAGTACGAGTGACGTCACGCCGCGAACGGGACGCCACGAAACGGGAGTGTTGAGAAAAAAATTTTCTCTCTTTCCATCATGTTTTCTCGTTCCGTCTCGAAAATAAATCACGTATCTCGTCGAATCTCGTCAGTGCGGGAGTGTCAAATTCATATCGGGCGTTTGTATGAGTGTATGAGTGATCTATACAAAAGCATATTAATTTGTGATAGTGTAAAATGTGCCCAAAGTCCCCCCTGTCAATTGGATATACATTTGGATATATAATATACGGCGGAATATTACTGAACTGCAGCGAATCGGTGAGCGTTACTAATGTTACTGTCTTCAATTCTAATATTATATAATGCTCGATATGCAATGATTCACATATAATGTTATATATTTAGTACGCAAATTATAGCCATAAATTTTTTACCAAGTTTTTGATAAAAAAAACTTTTGATGAGTGAAACACCCCTCGGTTGAGAAAATCAAATCTTTAATTTTTAATAAATTTTATTTTTTTGCATTACAAATTTTTTATATTTAACAATAAATTTATTTAGGAAAATTCCAAACATAGAATTTTAAAGCAACGCTGTAATTAACAAAGACACGCAATAAAACATGCGACAGAAAAAAAAGACGTGTCAAATCAATACTTATATACTCTTATATACGCAACAATAGCTATAATCTTCTTACAAGAATTTGCTAAATCTTAAATTTCAACAAAATATTACAGTCTTATTTCAATATTATAAGTGTCATCTGAAGAATATGAAAAAATATATTATTTTATATGAAAAATATGTTATTTTCTATCCAACATTTTTCTTTTCCATTTAAGAAAATTATTCTTAAATAATAAGATTAATATTTTTCTTGATTGAACTATGTAAAATTTGCTTAAATAAAAACATTTTATATAGTTCAACTAAAAAAATATTAATCTTATTATTTAAGAATAATTTTCTTGAATGGAAAAGAAAAATGTTGGATAGAAAATACATATTTTTTCATATTCTCCAGATGACACTTATAATATTGAAATAATATTGAAGACTGTAATATTTTGTTGAAATTTAAGATTTAGCAAATTCTGTAAGAAGATTAGCTATTGTTGCGTATATACGAGTATATATAAGTATTGATTTGACACTTCTTTTTTTTTTTCTGCAATATTGCATTGTGATTTGATCGATATTCTTATAAATACTTTGAATTATAAATACTGGAAATATTTCGTTTTTTCTGTGTGAGTGTGTGACAGCTAATTTTTAATACATCTTATACCTTTTTTATTTCAATCTTTATTATTCTCGTAAATTAATTAATTTTTAATTTTAACTGAAATTTATAAATTAAATTAGTCAGTAATTTATCTTTCAGTTTAATTTTGAACATTTGTCATACAGAACTGTTTTTGATATAATGCTTTATCACTTCTTTTAATACATTTTCATAAATTATTAAGTATAATATAATAGCTAGCATGTTATTTTTCAATTAGCGCCTTCTTAAATTAATCGAAATATACATATGTATAATTGTATAACATCTACGCTTTTGAAATTCAATTAAAATTTTCAAATTAATTTAATCATCTCTCTGTACGAGAAACGACATAATGTGATACACATTAATAAAATATTTCGTTACTTGAATAATTTTCCGCGGACGTCTTACGCGTTAATCATCGAGCGAAGCGAAAGTTGATGCCTTATCTATCACCGATTCCCCATTCTTGCTGTACATATTAACTTGGTCTAAAGTACGTGGCGCGAAACAAAGTTTTAATCGTTTCTCGCTCGCGAATGCCCGGCGCGTTTCACTTATCTATCCTCTAATCATTTACATTAGCGAAAGGTTAGAAAACCAATCACGCCGCCAATTATACTTCATCAAGTTGCGCCAAGACACGCCGCCTTTATAACGTCTCTCTGGCGTAACCTATTCTTCAATCATCTCTTGGAATATTGTAACTCTCTCTCTTGATATAATACATATACATATATACGAAGCGTAAATATGTATATGTATAATGTAAAGAAGCACATGCGGACTTATCTGCTTTAATTTATCATTCTCTGATAAAACCGTACGCTTCTCATTTCGATGCATTGAATTCTTGGGAGGGAATTGTGCGTAATTCCGCGAATATTTTTTTTTAACCACATATCGTATGCCGATTAAAATTTTGATTGTACATTTTCTTTGTTTTCGGAGAAAATATATTCAACTTTTTTGCCGTCTGCAAATTTCTCATTAGGTCTGACTTTTTTTTCGATACTATTATGCTATTATGCCATTGAATACTATTATGCTACAAAATAAAGTAATTTAATACGAATAATAATATGAGATGGTACTTTATAAGAAACATTTTA
This sequence comes from Prenolepis imparis, assembly GCF_030444845.1. Lineage (NCBI taxonomy): Eukaryota > Metazoa > Arthropoda > Insecta > Hymenoptera > Formicidae > Prenolepis > Prenolepis imparis. Next base: position 4,378,519 of record NW_028141173.1, on the reverse strand, counting down.
TTTTACTGTTGTATTACTAAAATAATAAAATAATTGTTAAAAGAATTTTATTAATGAAAAATAATAAAATTTTCTATTCACAAAATATGTTAAAAAAAGAAACAATGTAAAAGCAATAATGCTTTTCTTTGAATAACTACGACTTCACACAGTCTCAACGAATCAAATTAAAAAAAAAGTTTTTACGTGTAGATTTATATTATACTAAAGCTTGCTGTTTTCATGCTAATGTTACTGGCAAAGTATATAATCTGCAAAATAATTTATGATCTATAAAATTATTGATTGTCATAAAAGAAGAGAGAATTATCTCAGAGCAATTGATAGTTCGCGACTTTGGTCGCGTATTAATTTCAGAGTGAACACGCGAAGAGCAGGATATAACCGAGTAGTTAGAGAGTTTATTTCTAGCACTTAACACCCACTAATATATATATCTTCGTAACGAGTTGTTGAGCGAAGTACAAGTAGGACAGCGTCGGGCGAAGTTTTCGAGAGAAAGTCACGCCTCTGTGCTTTACTTCTCCGAAACTGCGTTTACCCAAAATATCATTTTTGGTTAAAGCTACAGCTTGATGAAAACGATAGGGGTAATTATACGTTAATCGCGTGCTAAGGTCTTTTTTCAAGAAATGGACAAATAAGTCAGTCGAAGACTTCAAATTCTTTCCAATAATAACGTCGCAGAACAAAGTCACATCTGATAAGGATTTTTTTTGCAGAAATCGCGATTGAGGGAAAAAGTTACATAGACTTCTGCACAGTTGAAAAATTTGTGTTAAATTTAACAAATATCACCTGTCCCAAACGGTCCACAGAAATTTTTGTGTTAATTTAACATAATACGGATATGTTAAATGGTGACACGAATATTGTGTTAATATTTTAACATAAAATAAATGCAAACTTCAAATAAATTTTGTGTAAAATTAACATAGTTTTACTGTAAAAATTAACTAAAAAAATTGTTAATTTTACATTTTATCACCCCCACTTATATTATAAAGTAATATTAACATTTTTTTTCTGTAAATTTTAATAGATAAATCTTGTCATTAATAATACGGAACATATTTATTGTGTAAAATTAAAAATAGATATACATTGTGTTATTTTTACACTTTTTTTAGTTGTTTTAATAATTTAACATTTGAGTTCAATTAACATAACAGCAATATGTTAAATTAACACATGAATGTGTTAAATATTTAACACAAAAATTTTAACGGGGACCGTTTTTAACAAGAAAACACACATTTTCCAACTGTGTGCAATTGATCGACATGATTGACCTTTTTTTTTAAGTAAGTGTGGATCAAAATTACAATTTTAAATCACTATTCTTCAGTCAATGATAAATATAACAATAAATAATCAATAATCGATCGATCGATTGTTGATTTTTTATTGTTATATTTATTATTGACTGAAGAATAGCGATTTTAAATTGTGATTTTATTTCGATCAAGATTTGTTTTGCGAGAGATACTTTGAGACGAATGAAAATTTCGGACCGATTACACAAATTTCGCGAGTTTGATTCATTATACGTATAATCAGTAAAATGTTTATGTCTACAATCGCTATCTATCTATCTATCGGGCTATAATTTGAACAAATGAGTATCATAAAATGAGAAGAATTACGGTTTATTATCGTAGGCTAAAGTATCGGCGAAAAAATTTCTACACTGAGAGATTCCTTATAATATCCGGATATTACATAGTAATTTTCCATCCACTAGCAATACACTATTAAACCGCTATTAACATTGACGATAATTTTGTTTTCTATCTTATATTCGTGCCTAAAATATTTAATGATTATTTATCAAAATTGAAGGCTTTAAGGAATTTAATATAGTAGAGTCAATCGTAAAAATTATATCAAATATTATATTAAATATAAATTAAATAATAATAAATATATAATTATAAAAATAATATATAAATAATTAAATTAAATTATATTAATTTTTTTAATACACTAATCAAGTCACAAATAATAATAAACAAACTAGTTAAAGTATTTCATTTTCAATGCTATGTCTATAGTTATTATACGATACAAAGATGATTTATTTAGTAAAAAACCGCAACAAGTGAAAGATAACCGTATACAATTCAATGTGTATGCACGAATCAATATATAAATATGAAAGGCTCATTTTGCTCACAATTAACGACAATTCAGCTCTCTTAAATCTGATCCACGCGTCATAAATTGAATCGAGTTGTTTATAATCTCGTGCAGAATAAACTCGCGAGAGAAATGTACATCCTTCTTTTTAATAAATAGGATCTAGAATCTGCTTTAATGCAAGTTTTATATATACGTGAGAATGCAAACACACAACTTCTCTCGCGGGATAAAGCGAGGAGAGAGATCAGCGAGTGCGGGACGATATCAATGTTTGTCGTAAATACGTTATTTTTAGTTGCCTCCACGCTCTTACTATATACATATAATACGAAGATATCTTTAATCTGTGGTACGCGGCTATTTGCGATGCGTTTGACATTGTAATTTATATCAGCTAATTGCAACAGTTTTGCTGCATGCAGGATGTTGAATATTTTCACCAAATCTTCCAAATTTCCTTTAAAACACTTGTATATTATTATTGTCATTATAATAATATCATAATAATAATAATTATTATTATTATTGTCGCTATTGTTGTTTTATTAATAGCTTTACACATTGAATATAATAGAAGCACCGCCTACAGATGAAAGATAAAACTATATGTTGTGTGACTGCTTTCATTATAAAATATCTTGTTAAAAGTAACAAGTAATAATATGTGCATTTATAATTATTTAATTGTTATTATTTAGTAAAAGAATCGTAACGAATTAAAGATAACCATACAATTTAATTAATATTAATTCTTATTTTGGTATTAATTATTATTTTGATAAGATAATTGTATTTATACATAGTATCTATTTGTAAATGGGAATCGTAATGTCGTAATGTCATGAAGCTTAGAAAAATCAGTTTGTCGTTCGAAATATATCTTTTCGTGTCCAAAATTCACGTAGTTCACAAACATTTTTTATCACGTAGTTCACAAACATTGTGAGATAGATCGCTTTAATAATAACACCAGATTAAACCATTATGTCATATAGGGTGATTCATTTTAATCTTAACAGGTAAATATTTGGAAGTCATGGTGGAGCAAATGTAGCAAGCAGAAGTTGTAGAGTTTCGAAAGGAGATTTCATAATATTGTAACTTAGAATTGCCCTTGCGCAAGGCTAGCGTTTTTAAAGTCATTTAAAGGTCAACTTAGGTTTTTTTTAAAATAGAACTACCCTATTTTAAAAAAATCTATTTCTCGCAATATTCGGCATAAAAAAATATAAGAATAAGATGGTCAAAAAATGAATTATAATTTATACGAGATATTTTATACTTTAATTCGGTATAATTTTATAAAAACCTATGAAATATATCTCGTAAAATATTCATTTTTCGACGATCTTACCTTAATACTTTTATGCACGAAATAATGAGAGGAATTAAGGTTGCTATAAAGAAAATACATAAAATTGCTTTTATGAAAAAATACGTAGCTGATGCTAGTTGCAAATTACAATACTATATATAGATCAAAAAAGGGAGAATCTCTCGTCTCTCATAAGTTTTATAATAGTGAAAGATTGTAACGAAGGCGAGGTTTCTTTGACCTTGTCGGGCTGAGCGTTTATCTCCTTTTAAGAGATCTTGACGCTCCTGAGACCGTACAGAAGGTATCTTTGAAACAGTCGTCGTTAGGTACTTTATCATCGTTCGCGATGATAGGAAAATGAGAGCGAGGACGTCATTGTTGATAGAGGAAATACTGCCCGTAAGTTTTCTTAGTAGAATTATCGCCTCTCTCTTTCTCTCTCTCTCTCTCTCTCTCTCTCTCTCTCTCTCTCTCTCTCTCTCTCTCTCTCTCTCACTCTCACTTGATCCAAGACTTTCGTCTTTGCGGCATCGAGTGCCAATAAGAGATAAGAGCAAGACAAACATTTTTAGCGTTAAATACATGATGTGGACATACACAAACTTTTACATTAATGTAAAAAAAAATGTATATTTCTATTCCTGAAGATTATCATTTTAATGATCTCATAAAGAGATTAATTTTTTTACATATCTTTCCGCGAATCTTTGAACCTTCCGACAACCTTCTCTTCGTATCCCTCTTATTCCATATCCGATATTTTATTCGACATTCAAACTCGATTGTGCTTTTTGTCACTTATCAATTCCGCTACCGGTGGCTACCACACTTGATTCACACTTGACTCACACTTGGGACATAAAACCATAGGTCTGTTACTGCCATGGTCCCGGGGCCATTGTGCGCCGGTGTGTTTATTCGCGCTTCTACGCAGCGGGAGACAGAACAGAACGAACGAGATAGAAAGAAAGAGAGAGAATATACATGAGAAGAGAGCACATGAATGCGCGGCTGAAGGTCGCCGAACCACCGTAAATGCGGCGCCGTTCACATTTCATTAAACGCACGCCGTTGCGATGACGATCGTCGTCGTCGTCGTCGAGGAAGCTATCCTTATAACAGCGGATCTTAACGCCATCGGTTTTTTAACGCTGCTCCCCGCTTGTCCGAAGCCGGGAAATAAAACCGCACGTCGTCGGAAGAGAAGGGAATAAGGCAGGAAGCTAGGAAGGGAACGAGGGGAGATCTCGAGTTGCGAAGAGAAAGGTGGATGACGGAGAGTATAGGAAACCTGGTGCTTCTCACGGAACCAGTCTCAATGTTGAACGTGGACCGGCCGCGCGATCTTTCCTCTTAAATTGTCGGAACGGTGATATAGAATAAAAAAGAGAGAGATGATTCTCCCGATGAGTAGTTTTACCGATATAGAATTGATATATATGAGGGGGCTCTCAAAGAGGATATATATCTTATATTTTTTTTTTTTTTTTTTTTTTTCGTTTTGAAGAATATCAGAGAGATATATGCGACGGAATTTTTTTATAAATATAACTAAAAGCTCGACTCTTGTATTTTTATTTTAGATATACACATACTTTATGTGTGGGATATATTATTTATTAAGCAGGAAAAAATAGGACATTTCGATTATGACAGGAAACAAGAGATATGTCATTAAAAATATATTATATATATAAAATATTTGATACAAATGATAAAATAATTTTTATTTAATATATCTTTCTTCTATTATTATTAATAATATTATTATTAATACAATATTGCTGCATATTTAAATTGACAAAAGAAACTCGTATATGTTTCGAGAAAAATCTGCCATGGTAGATCAGCTCTATTAATTCGAGAGATAAACGCGTAAAAATGGCGGCTGTAACGAGATTGTACGTATGCGGGGCGACGGTTTGTTTACTTTCGCATGGTGCCCGGCTATTTTTGCGAGGGGAACAAGTCATTCTTTGAGTCTTGTCCCGTTTTGAGCGCGTTCCGGCTCGCCGCGGGACGGCACGAGAGGCGCCGTCGAGGCGCGGAAGATTGATTTAAAAAATTCAGGACTTTATATACGTGCGCGCGCGTGCAGCACATTTTCTTAAGCCGAACATTTGCAGCTGCGAGCGCGAAAAGAAAGGGAGAGCTATAAAATTATTATTATGCGTGCGCGCAAGGGACCCCTTATTAACACGTCGGCGCTTATAACAGATTCTCCCCCATTTTTTATTGATAAATCGTGCAGGTTTTTTAAACAGGTCATTGCAAATCTATATATCACGATAAAAATGATATTTTAAAACAATATATATATATATATACGACGGAATTTTTATAAATAATTTTATAACTAAAAGCTCTCGAGTTTTGTATTCTTATTTTAATACATATTTTGTGTGTGGAATATATATTATTTATTAAACTAATATTTAATTACAACAGTAAAGGGATATATCATTAAAAACGTTATGTAAAAAATATTTTACAAATGAATGTTTTTCTTCTATTATTATATTCACAACATTTCTTCATATTTAAATTGATAAAAGAATTTAGAGAATATTAGTTTGGCCTCTTAATCTGGCGGTATTATATAAAATGTAGAAAGTGAGATATTTTTTTGGGAAAGGCCATGGAATGAGAAGTTTGTGTACGCTCTGACGAGATAACTAGGACTCTTAGCGAATATATTGACAATTTTCGATACGTAATCGAAAGATATCAACATGGTATCAGTGAAAATATTTTTTTTTATTCATACGCGTTTCGTTTATCGGTTTTCGAGCATTGTATATAATAATACATTGCCTTCAATATTCTATTATATGTGTAGCGAATCGTCCACGTTGTTCCAGTTGAATGGAGTAGGCCACCTTAAAATAGTCTCACGGTGGACAGAACAGTAATCCGAAAGCGAAAAGCGCGCACCTAATCTTAATTAGATCAGTCCCGATTCTCCCTTGATGGCCGATTAAAATGGGTCGCGCGTTTATATTCTCATTTATCGAATAAACGTGACGCTGCTTGCGCTTATCGCGCGTGAAAGAACCGAGACATTGTCTTAAATCGACCGTGAGGGAAGGCATCGCCTGTTTTATTTGCGGAATGCCTTCCTTCGATACGCACGCGATCTCTAGGCGAAATTCAGTCGCAGAAAGGATTATTGTAACTGTGTGTTTTGTATAAGAATCACATAAAACATTCTATATAAAATAGCATTTTTGAATATACGCGGAATTTTACTGTAAAGTCACATAATAGCATCAAGCACAGTATATCAAAACAATATTATTATAGGTCTTCCCCAAACAGAGAAAAAATATTTTAGGACCTCCTTTTCAATAGGCAGCTACTCTGCCGCTGCTATATTATTAACTCTAATAATGTAATTTTAGTTTATTAATTCTAGTCCATCTCTCTCTCTTTCTCTCTTTTACATTTGAATATTTTAATATAATATTGTTCTACATTATTACTGTCTCTGATAGTCCAATTAGATATTATTAGCAATCAGTATAAATATAGAGCTTCAGTGCATGATTGATAAATAATTTTGTAAGAGAGATACTATACTTAAAAATTCATGGATTTAACTTTACGCGCCTTAGTTTTCGATTTATTTAATTCTCATTATTAATTGAATTAATTTAATTTAATTTTTCCTCCGTCGTTATCGTCTCCTGTAAAATATATATATTTAACAGGATAATAATATAAACTTTTTTATTCATGGCGAAGTCAATCAGCGTGCACACACTATCCGGAGATTGTTCGCGCGAGTGCCAGGCACGGATTCGAGACTTAGATGTCCGCGTTGGCGTGTTTCCAGCGACACCGTTGCTATCGGATTTATATCGTACGTCCGTCGACATCGTCGTCGTGCATTACCCTTTTCGGTGTCCTTCATTACTTTGTAACGGCCGAACTACGTTCACGAAGAAGGGGGAGGGAAATTAGGCGAAACAAGTAGAGCCGCACGCATGTCTGGACGAAAATAAATTTCTTTTCGCCGGCAAATATACATCGACGTTTTGTCATAATTTCGTCTTCCCTCCTCTGGCCAAGTAGTATCAATAGTTATCAATATTTACGATATTACTTAATAAAATTGCTCGTTCTTCCCCTTCGCTGATTGTTTCTTTTCCAAAAGAAATCGATGTAACAATAACGAACGCGATTGTGTATCGCGTACTTTTTTTGGAGTATTATCGTCTCATTCACATTCTCGAGAGATTCCTTCGAAATCGTACATATATAGAGGGAAGAGGGTGACATTTTTAAATTTTTAATATATATTATATCTCTCTAGATTTTTTTTCTAATAAAGAATTATTCGGAATTATTATTATATCGGAGTAACATATGCGACGAGAAAAAAATAATCGAGAACTCGGTTCGTCGCACAAGCGACTTTATCGTTGAAAAGAGCCGCCAAGGGGGCTTTTCGCCGGGTGTCGAATCTCGAATAGCCGAGAATATCGACCGGTCCCGTATGATAACAACGGCGCAGCGGGCATTTGTAAATTCCAAATCGCGATGCAGGGGGGAAAGGTAGACAGAGAGGATGAAGTGTAGTATATAGAAGCGACAGCAGGTAGAATAACTTTTGTTTAGAAAGTTACGTGTCGACGATGACCATGGAAATGACACAAGCGCACTCTTCGTGTCATCGAGAGGCTATAGAAAGAGAAAGAAAGCGTACTTTTGAAGAGAACGAAAATTGAAGCGAGGGAGGGAGATATAGACGGAGAGAGAAAGAAAGAAAATAATTTATAATAAAAAAACTTATCTTTAAAAAAAAAATTCTCTGTGCCTGAATAAAACACAAATAATTAAAAAATAATATTTTATTTCATATTATCTATTTTTTAAATATATTTTATATATTTAAATTTGTTGTAAGTGAATTATTTTTTTTCGCTATTATAATAATACATCGAATATTTTTTGATAAGCAAAAGCAGGGTCATTAGCAAAATCATTAATCGCCTCGGTTTAAGTATTTGTCCCCCGTCACTTTAGCTGTCTCGCCGTGAAAAGCGGGTGGATTCGTAGAAGTCTCGTGCTCTTTCTTTTTTTCCCGTTCGTTGCTTTTTTCCTCCTGGCCGAAATTGCAAAACGAAGAGAACGACTCGATGGACAAACTAGTGAGATGCGAGCCCGTGACGTGAAGACGATATTTTTATGAGTCTCATGGCATACGTCCAAAGCGCACTTGCATGTTGTATTCTCCTTTTCTCTCTCACTCTCTCTCGTCACTCTACCAAAATAAAAAAAAATCGATACACTAGAATCGTGTGCTATTTACGAGAAGCGACCGCGAGAGAAGTTGTGACTTTGATGATTAACATTGGACGGGTAATCAGATGTTATGTATACGAAACCTTACATTATAATCTTTTCAACAAAGTAGATAAAATTCAGTTCAGGATGTAAATTATTCATGCAAAGGGAATTTAAGAATTTATATTTGAAGATGTATATGTGTGAGGGGAAAAAGATATTTTTTACGATACTTTACGATCTCTATTCACATATATTCTCACTTGAAAGACACCAATGAAATATGTAGATATTTTTCTAAGCGTCTATGGATCACTTGAAAATTCCAAGAAGTGAGTGCGGTGTTTAAAAATATTCTTTCGAAAGAGGTTTTTATTTTTTTATTTGAAAAATTTTAACATGAAAAATTGCCACAAAATATTAGACACAATTATATAATTTCTCTCGATTTATAAACACCATGATGCAATATCGCATTATTGTATAAGGAAATATCTTTTTATTTTATGTAAAACATTTGTCGAGAGAACCACATTTTTATCTAATTATATTTATCAGGAAATGCCGATGTCATTAAAATACGAAATCATAACTTATTCAACACTTCATTATGTTTGTAAAACAACGCGAATTATTAGAATTTATTTGAAAAATAATTTAGAATGGGTTTGTGGAGACAAACTCGCGGTAAATTGAAAATTTATCGGGAAATTTGATTCGGAAATACGCGATATTTTAGTCGGATTTTGCTCGGTCGTTGACGAGAGAAAAGCGAATCACTCTCGCACTGTCGGCGTCTATGACACAGTCGACATTATGGGTCAAGGTTCGAGGCGATAGTCGCCTCACGGAATCACTCTGACACGTAGACACGTCGAATTAAGGGATCAACAACGACGCAACGAGAGTGTCGAGGCTCTTTATTGTTTCCGAAGTATGCGTTGGTTAATTCGTGAGTGTCATATTGATTATTATATCTTCACACAAAGAAAATTATACGGAAAATTTCGATTTCTTAAACGGACACTCGACTTTCGCCTAACTTGTACGGTTGACATTGAAACAGCTGGTAGCGGAGCAAGCGCAGTCGTGTTCTTTGCTAATTGTTGTGTAAATTCAAAATAATTATTAAATTTAATTCAAAATAATTATTTAATTATTAAATTGAAAGATAAGCTATTTTAGGTAAATATAATAACAATATAGGTTATTGTACATTTACAAGTTTTCCGTTTTCTGTTGTTATGAATCACATATATGCACGAAACGAAAGAAAATAAAAAAAATTCAATTTTACGTTAAATTATATAAAAATTGAAGAAATCGCTTTCTTTCTTCATTTTTCGGTGTCGATGCAGCGGAATTAAGGAGCTTTGTGTGTGTGTGTGTGTGAGGGAAACGACGTACATAATATACGCGGTCTCGTTCGTTCTTCTCCAGGCGCCAGTGTCCAAGAATTTAATTAGTGGCACTTTCTTGCTCTTATAGCTAAGCGCGTAAAGTCGTGGAAGCTGACGAATTCATTCCGTCACGGAAATTGCGGGGAAATAATTTTTCAGCAGCATTCATATTAATCACATTAATCAACACTCGACGTTTATTCTATTTAACAGTATACATTGACACAAATTTCTAAATTAATAACGTAATATATTTAATGTTCTATATAATATCTCCATTATTTACGTCGATTGATCTATGTAAACATTGAAGGAAAAGTGTCTTGATTATGCCATTGTCAGCTATGCAGTAACAAAATAACACAAGGAAAACGTCGGTAGGTCAGTATTAGGTCAGATGCATCAGGAAATAACCTGAGGAAAACATCGGCAGGTCAGAAAAGAAATATGTAGGCCTTTTTTCCGGACAGAGAAAAAGAAAGTCAGAATAATCTTACTTAGGATTAGGACTTGAGGACCTCCCTGTAGGATCTCAGTAGGTAGCCACTCTGCCGCTATGAGTCACTAACCATCGTATTTCTGCCCGTTTATATAATCTCTACAGTCGCATTTTGTCAGTCTGGATGCACGAATGTCGTGTGTTCAGTGATGTCACGTTATCAGCCGCAGAGGTTTCAGATAATGCCGACGAGCGCCTTAAAGGCGTGTTAAGAGGCGTTGAATTAAATATTATTGCCGCGAAGAGTGGATCTCCCGTCATACCTTATCGTTCTATTACAATGATAAACGATTTAAACGAATTCAGAAATTGCGTCGCGCGACATGTAAAGATTACGACATATCGAATGACATATCGAATTTGACGTTTCATCATTTTTAAAGACGAGATTTTTTTTTAGACTCGGCGTTTATTATAATAAATTGCAGCACATGTGTGTTAGGACTTAATGATTAATACTTTAAATTTATTGATTTTAATTTATTAATATAATTATATAACTAAAATATCCATCGTGGAATCCGAAGAATAATTTTTACATTGTTTGACTTCACGTGAGTTATACTTGACCCTTTAACATCCACGTAGACATCTCGCAAAGTTTCATTGAAGATACAATTCTTTTGTACAATTATTCTTTTATGAAACAAGCGCTTATTGTTAGATAAAAACGAGTACGATTCATGAAAAATTCAAATATTCCTTTTAATAAATAGATATCCTATTACGAAAAAAAAAAAAAAAAAAAAAAAAAAAAGGAATAGAAGCTAAAATGGCTTATATACACAATCGATTAAATCGATGGAACCTGTTAACGAGAACAATTAATTGGTCGCTCGCGTGGTTTTTTTTCTCGTAGCGATACAAACAACATGGGGTGTCGTTTCGATCTTGAGATCAGGCCGAATGACGGTATAGAGAAAGAAACACGGATAGAAAAATGTTGTCGCACACGTAGCGACGTCTTCGACGTCGACGTCGTCGTCGACGTCGTCATCGACGTAGGTAGCAGAGAGAGGCGTGGTACATCCGCGACGACCTTGACCCTCGTCCTCGACTGGCGCGCGTTCTTTGCGTCGACGGATCGATATGTCCACGCATACCATCAGCATCGTCGTCGTCGTCGTCATCGACGCTAGCGCCAGCAATGATCCTCGTCGTCGATGTCGTCGTCGTCGTCATCATCGTCGTCGTGGTCGCGTTTCCCTAGGACGAAGGTTCCATCCGGTATGCGTTGGTGGAGTGTCGGCGTATCGATCCTTCGACGGTGGCGACGGCGGCGGCGGCGACGAGGAGTCACGTTTCGTAACCAAGTTCCCAAAAGGTCGTGACTGCGACCGTGACGCCGCACCGCACATAGCGCTCTGGTGAACGCCATTATGTCGGCGCGGGCGGCTGGGGGTGGAGGGCAGGGGGGGAGGGAAGACCAGCTGGGGGTTGTGTATGCGCAGCTGACGAGAGAGAGAAGGTCGGTCGCGCCGGCGTTGGTGGTTGACGGATAAAAATGCGGGCTCGTATACATATACATATATGGACCCTCTCGACCCATCAAATATATTGTACATATTCCCCAGGACACCTCGCTGTGTAGTTAGCTTTTCAGTCGCGCTTTTATCAGTAAAAGTACTTTGAAGTTCTAATCAAGCATGGAAATTAATTTCCACAGGATCTCTGTGTGTGTCTTTCTTCGTAATTGCAGACTTATCTGTTTCAATCAAGTTGCTTCTTCGCGTTTATTAAATATTCTAGAGAAATAAATTGTTGATCTAGAAGCGTTATCAAAATCCTTGTCATGATTTTATTTAAGATAATATAATCTATACACATGTTTAACGAAATGATATTATTAAAATGATGATCTTTAATATAAGATTATTTCTCTGTTACATATCTTGTAGTTTTTTAAATTGTCTTTTAATTTTTCTATAGTAGAAGAAAATTAAACAGATTGTTGAGCAATTTGAATTTTGTAATAAAATGTAAAAAATGTTGAAAGATTTTTGCTTTAACTTTAACTAATGTAATATGAGACATCGAGCACATAACGTGATTCAACTTGGATTGATAATAAAAAGATTATTCCGAGGTCTGGCGTTTGAATCAAAGGTCGCGTTAAATCGTCAGCTTATGAAAATAATTCGATAAGCCTGTTTAGAGAGTGTTAACATATTATCGATCTTTTCTCTCAATTAACCTTAGATGAGTGTAAGATATGATATAATCGCGTTTCACTAAATTTTTCATTTTAGATATTTTGAGATAGCTACATATACTCTAATTCAGTTCACAAGAGAAAAATAGCGAAGAGAATAAAACTTTTATCACATAATCATATCTAAGAAAATTATCATTTTTTATTTAAAAATATGAGATATTTCGGAGAGAATAATCTTAAAAACAATGTTTTCTTGTAGTGCAAGAATTTTCTTATTATTATCTTTTTATTAATTTTTTGATATAAAATGATATTTGCTTTAGCAGCTTTTTTTTTCATATAGTCTTATATTTAAGGTACCATTAATATACATATGTGATATCTCAATTAGTGTGAGTCGGTGTTAATTGTTTTAATAATACTTTCTATCAAAGACACATTTATCTAATGGAAAAGTGTCTATTTTATTTATATAGCGCAAGAATTTTTTTAAATTAATTTATTGGATATAAAATATTTGCTTATATAGTAGAATTTTTCACAGTTTTCCTTATATTTAAGGTACCATTAATATATGTGATATAAATATCTGAGATCTCAATTAATGCGAATCGGTGCTGATTTCTTTATTGACACTTTCTATCAGAGACACATTCATCTAATGGAAAAAGTGCTCTATTGCTCGCGGGAAAAGACAAAGCTTGCGGTGTCGGTTCCAAGCGAGAACGACGACGACGTTGTTGCCATCGCGGCGGGGCGACGTGATTTACGGGGCTGCGAAGTTGCGCGCGCGGGGGCCGGAAGGTCATCCCGCCGCTCTCGGCATCTGTGTGAATCCGGCTTGATACGACGATGGCGGCAGCGCCGCCCAGCAGCCGCAATATCCAGCCAGTCACCTACTTTCGAGTGCGCGACCGATGTATACAGGGTGTCCGCGAAAAGGATTGCAAAAACGACCGACGATGACAGTAATGTCGGGAGTGTGTTGGCATTCGTCCGAGTAAAAATCTCGTTGAGAAAAAAAAAAAAAAAAATGAAAACGGGTTTTAGAGAAGTACTCTCTGTATATATCTCAAGTGCATTCGCGCATATATTTGCATAAAGGTGAGAGTATATTGTCAGAAATTCCCGGAATCGAACCAGCGAGACATTTCTCCCTCATTTATCAAATTATTCAGTTTTAATTTAGTAATTTTTTATGACTACACGATAAATGTTTCTCCGAATACACGAGAGGAATTACTTGAAATTATTTCTCATGGAATAAAAAAAATATATAGCTTCTTATATAAAATTCTCATTCTTCGTGAAGGATATTCGTATAATTATTTTTAAAATATGGAGAAGAAAAAAAAATTATTAGAGAGATAAAACGACATATGATTTACGTTGAAAAATCGTCATATGACGATAATTGCGAGTGACGGCCGTGAAAGATGCCCCACACCGGATGGAGTGAAATTTCATCAAGAGCTAATGGCGACAGAACTGTGCCCCTACCTTCGTCTATACGGTGCTCGTTCGTCGGTGTCCATTTGTATTCGCGCGTATCTCGCCTCGATTTTGGGGTAGGTCAAGTTAGCATTTCTCTCTCTCTTTCTCTCTCTCTTTCTCTCGCGCATGGCCAGCCGATCGGTGCCGCGGCATTTGCGTGGTCGACCGTTGACAGTCATCCCGTTTTGGGGTTCCCCCTTTCTGCATGAGGGTCAGAGCGAGACGAGGGGTATTAACAAAGAGGACACAAAGGATGGAATATGCGATGTCCGATAATAATAAAATATACGAGAGCGGATTTTTTAAATTGCAGGCTTTTAGAATTTTGTTTTTGTGCTTCGAGAATTTCGAGGTACGAGATATAAAAGGAAAGAGCAAAACACGATATTATCGAAAAATATATATATATATACGTATAGTGATAATATAGGGGATCATTATATTGCAAAGATGATCGAGATGTATAGGGGTCCCCTCAATGGATATTTTCATTTTCTAATGGGAAAAATCTCCGAGAATGCAACCTGAGTCTGTTTACGGATGTATAAAATCGAATGGTAATGTGATGGGAACAGCAATACAATAAGTCTTACGTGTATTCAACACGCACTGATTGTAATTGTCATTCTTAACGACTTTGGTTCTTTAAGCTTCTAATTAAAACCGAAATTAGAAATTAGAACTCGCTCAACTCTTTGTAAAAATAGTTTATTTATTCGATACCCAACGAATAAAACCTAATAATGAAGGTAATTTATTATGTGTCTCACTAATCGGATAATTTATTTTCCATTAGGAATATCACATTAGAGAATTCATGATATATTCGTTCGAAATAATTCGATTAATTGCAATCCTTTTAATGAAATTTTAATGAATTTCTTTGAAAACTTGTTTTCTTTGTTTTATTTTTATCGCTATTATTAATACTCTATAATATTATTGCAGTATCGAAAAATATTTAAAATAATGGAAGTATGAAAATATTTGTTTGGAAAATAATAAATATTCCATGCTTTTTCCTGAAACTGTAAAACTCATTAAAATTACTTAATATCACAATATCGAAAAATAACAATCGGGTTGGTGAATCGAGCATCCCATATAAGGATTCGTGATACGAAGCGTGGGTGGAAATCTCGTTTCCAAACGAAGCTTAAGTCGTAATTAAAAGTAATCCATCTCCAAGAAGGCCTTTTAATCCGCGTCGCAAAAAAGAATGTTTAAATTAGATTAAATGCAAATACTTTTAATCATCCAATATCGATTACCATAAATATTAATATCGCTCAAACGTATCAGTTCTTTTGTATATATGTATACTCACTTCTTCTAAATAATAATGTGTGTATACATGTATAAACTTAGAGGAAGTGAGTATATACATATACAAAAGAACTGAAAAACTAAAATTATCATTGCTTGCAGTTCGTATAATAGGAGAGTTTGAGTGGTTAATAAATTTTAAAATTTTAAATTTTAAAATTTTATTTTAACATGTTTTATTCGAACATTGAAATGCAATTAAACATTTTAAAATGCAATAAAAATCATCTTTTAATTGGAAAAATACCGATAAAAATACTGCAATTTAGAAACTTGATTTTCTTTTATTAGATACAGTTCATAAACAATCGATATATGTGTTGCACGTGACATTTGAACGAATACCGGCAACCTTTTGCTCCAGATCGGGCACTTTTATACTCGAGTGTCTCTTATATAGACTATTGAGGATAGGTTTTGAAATTCTTATGTGTAAGTTCAATAAGTTCAATTTCGAGATCATATAGAGACGATATCGCAGACGATATCTTATGTCAATTGTCGCACTTTTATTGCCTCGAGTGCAACGTAAAAATCATTTTCGCGTGTTCAATAACATAGCGAGATCTAAGATTGTAATAAAAAAATTTCTTATTGCGAAAACAATTATCTTTCTCTCCTGAACGTATTTGTTTTTTCTCGGCAAGAAAAACGATACTATTAAAAAAAAGTTCGCGTATATAGTGAGATCGAAAGTTGCGGTCAATTTATGTAACTGAAAGAAGATGAGAATTATGTATTTGGTGAGAGGTGTGTCCTCTCATTCTCGTGCTAAATTGCACTATCCACTTCGTGATGTCAGTAAAATTTCTGCAATACTTTGTGAATATATATACAAGGTATGTGAACATTGTTTTAGGTACAACAGTCATTTTCTTTTCTCTAATACACATAAATATTACATTTATATGCAACAAAAAATATAATATTAAATATAAAAATATTTCAACATAATGTATTAATCGGGAGGGTAGACGCAGATGTTTTCTATCTTTTGACAATTGTTCCCATTTTTATCGAGTATAAAAAATTTCACACGCGTATTTTTGGGCGTATAAGATTCGCGGAAAGGAATTGGAGGAAACGCGACCGAGAAAATCTTGGAGCTATACTTACTCAGGTGTGTCTCTCGCCGCTCCCGTTTTTTTTTTGCACAATGTTCGCGAATATTGAGCGCGGAGGTCACCACCTATATACACTCGTACGGACGAGTGGACGAGTGCCATCGCGGATCCGCTGCGCGGATGAGAAAAGGCCGGCCGGCCTCACTTTTTCGGCCTCGCGTTTCGCACCGCGCGCGATTTATGACACCACGCCGCGTAACCGATCGTACGTCGCCTGTGACCAGATCGAATCGAGCGCATCACGATCGATCGATCGATCAATTTCCCTTTGTATCCCGTGCGAAGCAGCGGGCCGGATAGTGCGATCGTGTGGAAAAGATAGGAGAGAGATTCGCGCAGCTTTAATTGCAAAACATTCTCTTTTCTCTGTAATGATCAGAAAGAACAAATGTGACAATTAGTAGAAATATAGGAATTTTACTGGATAATAAAGGAAAAGTGAACAAAGACTTATTGAAAGATCGTTTGTTTTATTATAATTTATTCTTCATTCAATCACACTAAACGAATACGTTTAATAATTACATTTTTAAATGAGACAAAAAAATAAATATTTTACTGCATATTAATTTTCAAGTATTAAAAAAATTAATTTTACTGCTTATTAATTTTCAAGTATGACATTGAATAATTTAGACAAATGAAATAATTATCAACTCAAACCTTACGTAGCTATTTATAAATGCAATTGCGTTTTATAATTTTTTTTTATAATATATTTTAATTTTTTTTAAATTAATGAAATAAAAAGATGAATACTCTTTAAGATGTAGATATATCTTGTTTACTAGATATATTTATTCGCCTTTAAAAAATTTTCTTTTAAGTAGGCAATAAATAATATCTACATTATATATACAGTTGAAGATTTATAGCCGAGATACTTGAGATTTATTGAACAGTATTAAGTCTGACAAGAAATTTCATTCGACACACATCTTCGACTTAGAATGTCTGTTATCGGAACGATAATCCTTGATAATCCGTTCCAGTTGCAGCTGTTAAAACTATTGACTTTAGCATTGATTCTTATCCGTTTGTAAAAAGGGAGTCAGTATATCTCTTTCATATATTCTCTGTGTCTTGCAACAGGCTTGAAATAGAATATCATAAATGCACAATTATTTTCTCCGTTTGCGTCATCACTTTGTCGTCATTTTTCTTTCTTTTTTAATTATTTTTCGATTCGACAAGTTTGCTATTAAATTCTAGACATTATTTTTCGCTGCGATTAACATATGCAATCGTTGAGCATACAGAGAGCCAGGGTCATATAAACATGCATTCTCAAAATAAATAAACTAGAAAGGGGATAATTAATAAAAAATTATATAATATAGATATATAATTTTTAAAATTTAATTATAATTTATTTATAATATAAAATTACAATTTTTTTTAACGTGTGAGAGTCTGCTGTTATATTATCTTAAATTTTTAAACAATTATATTTGTGCAGATTATATATAAAAATATAGGTATGTCGAGACCGATATATCTTTGAGCACATCTTTTGCTTCTCAGGTACAGAATTGCGATGTAACGGTACAAATATTGTAAGTAGGAATCTCGTAACAAGTGTAAAGTAGCACTTGAAGTGCGAGGTTCAGTTAGCCGACAACTACGTATATACGGGAAAAATGCATGCTCGAGAAATGTGTTGTTGTCACGAGCTCTTATCAAATCTAATCTACCGTAGCTGCCACTTAGAGCAAACGATTTTTGTTGAGAAAAAGTCCCATCTTCCTCTAATCTGTGGAATTAAATATTTACTGAATATTTCAAAATTCAAAGTTAACTTGAAATATAATAGAAATTTAGAATGTATACTCTGGTCTCTTCGTCTCTTAACGAGATATTTCAGAATATAGTTAGTTATTAAATGTGATTAAACTGCATATAACGCCGGCAAGAAATTATCGATAATTAATGTTAATGATCGTTACTCATTAATAACTAATAATCGCAATTGCAATAAAGAATTTATCTTGAATACTAATTTATTCGCAAGTGTGATATAAATGTCGTATTTACACATTACAAATTCCCAAGTATACTATATATGTACATATATATGTATATTATACTCATCCGAGAAACATGTTTACAAGTGCGATCGCGATACAATTTACCGTATCGCCCGCGAAAAGATCTCACACTGGAACGTTAATGTATGCCGAGCATCCTCGTTCATTAGCGCGCGCGATAAAGTCGCATTCACACTGGTGCGTTCTGTGTACATTTCTCACATTTCATATTATAATCCCGCACGAACTTGAATCTAAAATATATGTATATAAAAGTTCTTCTGCTTTATTTAGAGTTTAGACTATTATATTATATTACTATTATTATTATTATAACATTATTATTCTTTTTACTTTGTCTTAATTAATTTTCAATTATGTTGCCTTACATAAAAATTCTTTTTATAACTTTTTTATAACGATATATAAATTATTATCTTTATATATACATATCTTTATCTATAATATACACGTCTTCATTATCTTTATATATACACATCTTCTTTAAAGAAAGATTCCAGACTTAGGATAGGACTCTAAAGCCCTCCGTCTTTTCTGGCATTCGATCTTAATATATACGTAACAAACATTGCGTTAAACGTCGAATAACCACCACCGGGATATCCTGCCAGTCTAGGAGATTCCACCTAATTATCGCGGCCTTAATCTGCCATTCTGCCTGTTCATTGAAGGCGAGTCCCACGATGAAGACGCCGGGCGGAGAGGTTGTAGACGCGCGGGGGCCTCATCAGTAGAGGTTGGGGAAAAGAAAAGGGAAGGCGAGGGGGAATCTGTCTGCCCCCGCACTCTCTCCGAGAGGGTGGCATCCGGCGACGGAAGTAATAGCTCGCGCACGGTATCACTTGGGAATTTCTGGAATAGCTTAGAGCAAGGAATAGTCCTTGACGGCGCCATTGCCGTTCCGTACGTTTGCGGATGCATGTATATGTATATACTGCAATAATATATGCTCCGGGGCGTCCGCAGGTCCCTGAATTCGGTCGTTCTTCTTTAGAAACATAAATAGGAAGCAAGTAATACCTTCAAGTCCCCAACAATAAGAAAAGGGATGAGGGAAACTCATAGAATAGGCTTATAGAATAGGCTTATAGAATAGGCGAGTGGTTCTAAACAAGGATTCCAGTTTATATATATATATATATATATATATATATATATATATATAAGAACTGAACCTATAAGTATTAGGCTAGAAAATCCTTTTTAACAGTCACTTTAGAATAAAAGCTTTTCTATACTCCCGATTGCTGCTAATTGCAAGTTGTTTTTTTTTATAATTCAATATATACCTATATTTTTATATAAAATAAATTTTTTTATTTGTATTAAATTTTTAAAAATATATTTTCTATATTTTATTTTATACGTTTTATGACATTTTGTCAAGATATCACGAACAATATTCGGATCTTACAATTTAATTGTTTTGTAATGCATTTTGTGTAGAGCATTTAAGGAGGGGGAGGAGATTCTTGAGAGATAGGTTTCAAAGTAGTAAATATCATTATTCTTTTTTTCTACTTTCTTTTTTCCCTTTTTTCCTTGATCTCGCACAGCTGTTGCACATCTACTGGATTTTAATTTTAACGTCAGCAAGTGAACAGACAAGGTGGGGTTCGGAGAACTCGCGCATTCGTTCTTTCTGCTTTCTCATCTTCCTACAGATGAAAAATATTTCTTTTTTCGAAAGATAGAAAGATAGTAAAGAACGAGAAAAGGAATAAACAGGGGATAGATGGATAAAATCATATTAAAGATGACTTTTTTCTTAAAAAATTAATTTTTAGCTTGAATTCTTAGAAATTCCATATAACGTGAATCTATTAAATTACTTAGAAAATTAAAATTCTAATTTCTAAATTAAATCCATCTCTTTTCTTAAGATATTTCATATATTATTATTAATTATATAAATATATTCACATATGTATAATGTGTACCTAAATAATATACTATGAGTATAATATGTCTATAACATAATTTTAGCAAAATTACATGATCTGTTAATAGCAAAATAGCATTATCTCTGTTCAAATTTGGAGAACAGAGATTTACTAGATAGGATTAAACGAAAGAACTTTAATCCGATGAATTTGGCGTTAAATTTTCGCATTTGCGAACCGATCAGAGAGCGTAAAGGTTTAACTTTAATTTTTTGGGCCTCGAGACAATCGCGACTTGAACGTTCAGGGTATATTTCGATTATGTATGCCCGGTTGTTGCAATTTATCCGCGTGCTGGCGAGCACAATATGCGATATTAATTGCGAACATGCGCGCGACGTTGCCCGATAAATGCGTCTCGTTTAATGAAACACGCGTTTATCTGGCGTGCGGTGAAAAGCTCCGGCGATCCGAAATGCGATCGTAATTTATAACGAGTCCGCCGCTCCTCTTTCCCTCTCGTTCTCCCTTTATCACCATCTCCTTACCTAAGCTGAATAAAAGTCGCGAGTACTGTAACACAAAGAGAGCAGTGCAAAAAAGATAATTAGAATTGTCCGAGATAAAGAAAAAGAAGAGTCTCTTATTAATGCTCGATTTAATCCAACGTTAATTATCTTTAACGTTACTTTAACTGTGCCTCTTTCTAATTTTAATTCCAAGAAACATAAATGATGGTAACTTTTCAATAAAATTGTACGAACGTATATTTATTTATTGTTTCTTACTGAAAACAATTTCTTGAATATATTGTTAACAACAATATGCATTATTTTAAATTTTAAATACTTTAATTCAATATTTTTCTAAATTTAACTATTTAGAAATTTGTTGAAGACAATAATAAATATGAAAAAAATCTTGAAAAGTATTTTTTTATTTAGAATTATATTGTGTCTGTGAAGTTGGCACGACATTTTACGAATTAAAAAAAAATAGTAAGAGTTCTTATAGCACTTTTCATAGTTCTATAGTTCCTGATAAAAATTAAAAAGAGTTCCGCATTTTTTATATTAAAAAATCAAAATTGAAAAAATGTGCTAACTTCGCGAATCTAGCACGACACCTTCCCTCTAAAGTACTAAAACGCGTTGAATAATATCATTTTTGGAAAGAGTTCCCGATAGTTCTACGCAAGATTAGCATATATATACAATTTCAGATCGATATTCATCAATTAACGATTTTTAATCGATTTTTAATATCCACGTTTAGATGTCGTGCTAACTTCGCCAATCTAGCACGACACCCTCCCCTCTAAAGTATTAAAACGCGTTGAATAATATCATTTTCGGGAAGAGTTTCCGATAGTTCTGCACAAGTTCAGCATATATATGCAATTTCAGATCGATATTCATCAATTAATAATTTTTAATCGATTTTTAATATCTACGTCCAGCACGACATTTAGTGAAAATTGTGTCGTGCTGATGATTTTCCGTAGTTTTAACGGTAGTTCTCTACAATTCTATAAAAGTTCTATACTTTAGAAACATTTTTTTAAAGTGTTCCGACTGTTTACTATTTTTAAACAATTTTTCGTAATTACGTTCAGCACGACACTTAGTGAAAATGTGTCGTGCTGATGATTTTCCACAGTTTTAACGGTAGTTCTCTACAGTTCTATAAGAGTTCTATACTTTAGAAACATTTTTTCATAGAGTTCCGACTGTTTACTATTTCTTAAACAATTTTTCATAATTACGTTCAGCACGACACTTAGTAAAAATGTGTCGTGCTGATAATTTTCCACAGTTTTAACGGTGGTTCTCTACAGTTCTATAAGAGTTCTATACTTTAGAAACATTTTTTCAAAGAGTTCCGACTGTTTACTATTTTTTAAACAATTTTTTACAATTACGTTCAGCACGACACTTAGTGAAAATGTTTGTTAAGTGTCGTGCTGAACGTAATTATGAAAAATTGTTTAAAAAATAGTAAATAGTCGGAACTCTATGAAAAAATGTTTCTAAAGTATAGAACTGTTATAGAACTGTAGAAAACTACCGTTAAAACTACGGAAAATCATCAGCACGACACATTTTCACTAAATGTCGTGCTGAACGTAATTGTGAAAAATCGATTAAAAATTATTAATTGATGAATATCGATCTGAAATTGCATATATATGCTGAACTTGTGCAGAACTATTGGGAATTCTTCCGGAAAATTATATTATTTAACGCGTTTTAGTACTTTAGAGGGGAGGGTGTCGTGCTAGATTGGCGAAGTTAGCACGACATCTAAACGTGGATATTAAAAATCGATTAAAAATCGTTAATTGATGAATATCGATCTGATATTGCATATATATGCTAATCTTGCGTAGAACTATCGGGAACTCTTTCAAAAAATGATATTATTCAACGCGTTTTAGTACTTTAGAGGGAAGGTGTCGTGCTAGATTCGCAAAGTTAGCACGACATTTTTTCAATTTTGATTTTTTAATATAAAAAATGCGGAACTCTTTTTAATTTTTATCAGGAACTGTAGAACTATGAAAAGTGCTATAAGAACTCTTACTATTTTTTTTAAATTCGTAAAATGTCGTGCCAACTTCACAGACACATTACATTTACATTAAAATATTAATAAATGAGAATTTCATCTCTTTTTTTTTTTTTCATTTTGAGAGGCTCTTTGATCAGCGAACTTTCGAGCGGAATTTTTTCCACGGTGTACTTTTCTTATTGCCTGTCCTTATCTACGATCCTTCGAGCCCTCTTCCCTAGCTACGGTGGGAACGAATGAGAGGAAGGACGACCCTCTCTCTCCCAGAGAGGCCGCGAGTACCTCCCGAGTATCGATCCGAGTCTCGGCACGTCAAACGTATACACGTTATCGCCATTGATTTTATATACGAGGTGTCTCGAGCTGAGAGGAATATTTCAAATTTTGATTTATTCTTCTAGATTCGAAAAATTCGGGGATTTATAGATGTACTGAAGAGAGCTCTCATTTATTCATCAAAGAATTCAATGATTTATATAAAATTAAACTTAATAAATACTATATTAATTTCATATAACTATTATTTTAATTATCTCTCGAAGGACCCTCGTGTGTTTCATATAGAATTCTTTATTTAGGATGAAATTTTAAATTTGTTTAGGATTCTAATTTAATTCTTATCTCATATATGTATAGAATCTCTCGCGTATCTCTTCTCATCTTCCCACCCCCTTATTTTTATACGAATACTTTGAACAGTTTGTCATTTGTTTTTTCTTAGTAATCTGTTGCTGAAATGATTTTCGCTTGATCTGGCACATTCTATAGAGTGTCTCGTCGGCGAGGCGTCGATATGAAACTCGATACTATTTTCGAGGATTGATACCGGTACGATTTCACTGAGCGTTGCTTTCGTAGATGCGCGTGTTGTTATTGTGACACTCGATATTCTAAAAAGACGTAGAGAAGTATCATTGTTTTCCTTATCGTCACTATTATCAGTACACCGTTATGCACAAATATTGAATTCTATTTACGTATATATAATTTAAATAGAGTTCAGGCTATTTTCTTCGATGAAATGACTTTTAGCCTGGAATTTATTACGGCTTATATATTTCTTTTCTGATATTTTTCGTTTTTCGTCCCTAATATTCTTCCTTTGCTTTTTTGTTACAGGTAAGCAACATCTTTATACTTATCTTCTTAGTTAAAATGGGCAAGAACGAAATGTAAGTACATACGTTTTTTAAGAATTGTAATATATATATATGTCATGTGATTTAATTGCGGTTGCTGAATATCGACGTTTTTCTAAGAATGACGTTTTAAATTTGTTTATCATATTGTTTCCCTTATCGTCACTATTATCAGTACACCGTTATGCACAAATATTGAATTCTATTTACATATAATTTAAATAGAGTTCAGGCTATTTTCTTCGATGAAATAACTGGTCTGATTTCGGAGGAAAAAAAAAATTGATAAAAAAATTGTCGAAAGAATATTTTTAACGAGAGAAAAAAATTAGTATTTCAAAAATCGATTATCAATATATCTCCTGATAAATTAGGTAGGAGTTTTTTATCTTTCGGAATCAAATATTAATGGAAGTCGTTAAATTAAATTGACTGGTCGAGGTTTTGCCTTTGTTTATCGAAAAGCGAAAAACAGAAGATAATTACACGGATTGAATAACATATATATTGGAGTCGCGGTTAGTTAAGCTTGCCCCAAATGCATAGCTATGACGTGCACGTCGTCCTTTATCATACACACCAACGAGATAATTATCTCATGAACACGGAAACTTGTGCCCATCGCCCATCCGGGCTGTTGAGATTAAAGGTTGTCGTCTATCAGTCTATCTTATACCGCGCTTATATTATATATGAACTGCGTGGACGTAAAATAATTTTATAATGCACATTCTTTGTCTGTGCGTAAAACTAAAAACACTATCGGACAAAGATGACAGCGAAAAATATTTTAACTGAGTCGCGTGCAAAAAAATTCGATAACCAAAAGTTGAACTCAGACAATATTTAATTTTATTAATTCAATTTAATTCAATTTTATTTCACTTAATTTTATTTTAGCAGTATTTAATTTAATTTTCATCTTTTCATGCCGCGATGTAAAATTTATTTGTTGAAAGGCAAAAACGAGAACGAACATAACAAAAAATGGAGGAGCGATGGATTTTATCGCTTCTCTTCGTCGGAATATAGAAACAAAACGCACCCCTATCTTTTGACGACTGCATTCGCGTATTGCGTTCGTGAAATGAAATTCACACCGTGACGGATGTTCTCGACACCGGTTGTCGATACATTACGTGTATATATACATGTTACGTTGCGAGTCACAACGTGCATTTTAGCGAATAGCATCATTGACTATGATTTCACGATTATCGGTGAACATGTCGGGGATTCGCGCGCCTGGCAAGTGTTGCGCAAACTCGAAAGTGGATAGTAAAATCGAGTTACCTACTTCGGCTGTGCGGGAAGCGGAGAATGCGAATGCGTCTCTCTCGATGTGTATATACACGAAGAGGTGGGCGTTTATGTGGTGATCGTGTGTACGCGAGAACGGCACCATGAATGAATGAATTCTCGCGCGGCGAGAAAGTCTCTCCGCGAGATTTGCTACTTTCGACGTATTTTATCAACCGCAATCATTCGTATACTAGGTGTCACTGGACCAAAATTTGCAAGCCGTTTTTTTTTCTTTTACGCGAATCGAACATAACAGACCTTAGTCTCTACATTATTAATATATATTAATTAGCTTCTATATCTTTCTTTGAAAATTAAAATATTAAAATAATTTTCTAATAATACGAATTTAAACGAGAAATATATATGATTGTGAAATTTATTTCCTATCTCATTGCAATTTTAATATTACCATAAATATTTATTGGATATTATTATGGTAGATCAATTTTGATAATTTTATCGGGTCGATGTATAAATAATTCGTGCTTGGTAATCGATTTTAATGAATTTTGATATAATAGGTTAAAGAAAGATCGAGTAATTTAAAGATATTATTTAATTTTGATTTAAATGGGAGTGATGTCGCCAATTCTATCGAATTATTTTGAATATTCTATGGATAATAAATTATATATACTCTCTATCTCTCTTTGCTCCTTTTAAATATGTTATTACAATCTAACATTTTACTATTTTATCCTACTTGGATTAAATGATGTTGCCAATAAATTATTCAGATCCAATTCATTATCGAAAATCTAATTGAAGTATTTTGCAAAATTTATACATTTTTTTATTGACTGCTCCTTTAAACATGCATTATTTTTATGATCTACTATATTTCCTATTATTTAATAGTTGTTTGCTAAATAGGTCGATTTCGTCGATAAATTTATATATCGCGTAACCGAGACCCTTTTCTTTATACCGCAATCACCGCACTAATATCAATCTACTTAAACGACCCATTTCTTGTGGACGCATTTTGCGGACACGCGCGGCGCGGAACTCGCGAGGTGTTAAACCACGGAGGCCGCGGTTTACGATGCAAATCGAATGACAGAATCAATTATTTCTTCATTCGACTGTAACTTTATGGCTGTTTCGAACAACGGAGGGTGAAACCGAGGAAGAGGAAGCAGTAGCCGGCTTCTTACCTCGCGGCTATTGGCGCCGCGACGCGTTAAGAAATGGAAAATTAACCACGAAGAAGCAGCCTTTTATCCGTTCACAGTCGCGAAAAGACGTAAATTGCATTCGGTATTTAACAGCTTTCTGACCGTCGCTTTAAATCGCTTTTAACATGTTGCACAAATTGTACCGGTTTTGAATTATGGTTATTGCTTTACGATCTGCAGAGAACGTTTACGTGGAAACTTTCACGTGGAATCTTGATTGTAGATAATATTTTTTATCGATATTTTGTCAATTATGAATAATTTTTGATGTATATATATTACGCACAGTTTAGGATAATCTAATAATTTCAACATATTAAGATAATCTAATAAATTTCAATGACATATAAAATATAATGAATACTTATGTATTATAAGTTAATGGAAAACTCGATCGTTAGAAAGATCATTTAAATGGATTATTAATGCTTCGTGCATAAGTTATGCGGTATGCGAAATCATTAAAGTATATCTCACGATAATGGATTCCCATTTTACTGTATTGCAATTTTATTTCATGATAAGAGTGTTCTAATTCGCAAAAATGATAAATTAAAATCGCATCGTTTTAATCGGGCAATTAAACGATTACAACACGTACACAACGCTCATAAATTAAACCGTTGATTAGTTATGCGTGCCGGACGCAATTCGGCGAGTTTCGCAACTCGGACTTTCGGTACGATCGAGCTTATTCATCCGACCGGGACAAGATTCATGAGAGAAAGTGCTCTTACATTCTTACGCGCCGATACGACGACAATGTATATAACGTAACGGGACATGCGTATTTTAATATAACGGGCGATGCACGCGTAACGATTCTGCCATGTCCTTATTTTATGCCATCTGCTTTCGTTCGCGCTATCGTCAAGTACACCGAAAAAATTATATTATCGAAGTAAGAGAACTATATACTATAAAATCATTTTTAATACATATTCTTAAATGTTTCTAGAACATCATCTTATATTTTTAATTTTTCCCCCCTATTCTTAATTTTTTAAGAATATATTCTTTGTTAATAACAAACGATCATATGTCTTTTATGTAGATTGTTCGTTTGGCGTATATATGGTTATATATAGTGTTGCAATTTATGCAATGCAACGCAGTGTTTGTCACTGAATAATTTTATTTTATTAGAAGAATGGATGAAGTTTTAAAAGAAGTGTTCACGAACAAGTAACGTGCAATATAACTTAATTTAATCGTTCAAGACCCAGAGCTTGTGCCTTATGTTCGGTCTGTATGTACTATGTTTATGCTTTTTTTTACGATCCTTCTTTGCTTCTGTGCCGTAAAATAATGTATTTTTTTATTAATGTAAAAATAAATCCCATTTTGTCTACATTTTTCTAAATTAGGAATTCTGATAGTAATCTTTAGAAGGTTCCCCTTTTAAAATAAGAAAATCCTTTTAGCGCTTATTTTAGAATAGGGTAGTCTGAAAATAAATGGGAAATTCTTAAAATAAGAATACAAATTTTTCAGTAAAGTGCGTAAATTAAATGTGTGTGCGTGACACAAATATAGATAGCGGATATATATCTTTTCTTGGTCACTTCTTTTTTTTTTTTAATAAAATTTAAAAAATTCACAGAAGTAATTGTGAAAAATGGAGAAGCACAGTAGGTTCGAAATTATGAGAAAGTTAATTAGTTTAGACTATACATTTGTTGCAATTATATTTTATAGGCAATTAATAAAATAACACAGAATGTAAATATCAGAGAACAAAAGAGTTGAAAAATTTTTATTTTAATTTGAATAATACAATAACAATTATATAAACGAAAGCAAACAGATACTCAATTGATTTTTTATAATCCATTTCAAACCACAGTTTTTCTCTTTTCTCTCTTCTCTCTATTATATTATAATTGATATCTTGCTATCATAAAAAAGAGAAGATTATTTTATTTAACAAATGTAGTAAAATTAATAACTAAAAACTTATTTGTATAAATGTAAAAATAATTTAATCAAATAAATAATTAATTTGGAAAGAATTATTAAAAATTAATATTTTAAAATTAAATTAGCTGAAAGTTTAAATAATTTTTAATTATAATAGTAATATTTAAAATAATTACATTTATGAAAATTATAATAGAAAATTATATATATATTTTTTAAATTATTAGTATAATTTCTAATAAAAATGAATAATTTGCATAACGCAAATATACATTTCGATAAATATTCATATCACATACAGAGAGACACACACACATATATATTAGCTGAATTGCAAAATCGATATTCTATGGAATATGAGTTGGATATTTCAAGTGCTACAGCACATGTTACTTCACAATCGCGACGTTTCAATTAAGACAGCCACATTTAGCAGTTAAATGTGCGGTGAAAATACGGTGAAGAGAGTCGGAATGTAGAAGACCAGAGAGAGAAGAGAGGAGTAACTCACTTCGCGAAAGTGATTCGATAACGCTCCGTAGCTGGAGTCACTTTTGCTGCTGCCAATGTCGAAGTCGGTAGAATTGACGGGTCTCCGGCGTGTTAAACAAACGATACGGCCGGTTCTACGACACGCGAACAATGCTGTCCCCGCGGCAGTAAGTGCCTCCCACCTACACAAATATTGATACGCACGACCGCGGACCCGTGCTATATACAGACGGCTCGTTAAGGCAGAGCCGTAATTATTATACCGCGGTGAGGAGGATGAAGATGACACGGTGAAAAGCGCTCGTGAATCACCTGTGGAAATGAGATATTTCTGGTGTAGGACGCTAGACGTATAATTACGATAAGAGAAATAAAGTATGTAATATTAAAGAAAAATAAGAAATAATTGTTCTTTATAATATATAAAATTTACAATTATAATATACATATAATTATAGCATATATGAATATATGTATATTATAAATAAAAATATATGTATTACATATATATAATATATATAAAATAATTATTTTTTAAATGTGAATATATTATTTAAAAATAATAATGCAAGATTTGAAAGGGAAGCGTGATTATAGGTGCAAACAGATGAAAAGTAAAGAAAAATAGTGGCTAAAAATAAAATCTTGTCACATTTTAAGTCTTTAATTAAAGGGCAGTGTAGTGTAGACTTTATAAGGATTACAAATTGCAGGACATGTGAGATACTAGAAATATAAATGACATCAAGATACTAGAAAATTTTGTGCATACGAGAGGCACTAAATATAATATGCAAAATATTATAAATTACGTAAGACAGAACAAACAAGAAATATACAAGATGCATTTAAATTATTATACATAAATTGCAAAACGCAAATACGGAAGATACAACATAATATATGCGTATAAGTACATAATATACTAAAAAAAATTTTTATTTCAAGAATTTTCCACTTAGTTTTATTAGAATGCTTTGTTTTAAAATAGCCATCAAAAGGATTTTAATAGTTTTAAGAGAAGACTCTTGTAAAGATTAATGTCGGATATTCTTAATTTAAAAATGTAGATGAATTAGGATTTATTTTTATATACATTAATAAAAAAATACATTATTTTACAGCACATAATAGGCAGAAAAGAGATCATAAAGAAAGCATAGACATAGTATATATAGATCGAGCAAGACACGAAACCTGGACGATTAAATTAAGTTATGTTACACGTTACTTGCTCATGGACACTTCTCTTAAGTCGTTCAAGTCTTCTTTTTCGAGCCACTTATATTAACTTTATCCATTATTTGTCTAATAAAATTCAACCATTCAGTAACAAACACTGCATTGCATTGCAATAAATTGCAATATTATATGTACATAATCATATATGTATGTTGCTGCAACAATATGACCATATAATGCCAAATAACACATAAAAAACATACTAGACTATTTTATTAACAAATAAAAATAATAAATTCTTAATTTTGGAATACTTTCTAGAAATTTTGAAGAATATCTATTAAGAGGAATTTTTATAGTATATATACAGTGCTCTTATTTCGAGAATACAAATTTTTTTATGTATATGTATTAGATATAAAATGATTTTGCATGTCATTCCTAGTCAGATTTGGGAACGTTCATAATTTCTTGTCAATTCTAAGAAGAAGGCTTACGCGCTTATATCGATCAGCACCAGCCGGCTTGCGTTCTCTCTTCGCACAGCCACGTCGTTAAGTAGGATAATAATCGCCACGGTCGTCGCATCTCGTCGCTCGCGCCTCACTCTCGTGTGTAATTAAATATCGCTCAAATCTCGCCGCGCGTGACAATCATCCTCGTCACGCGCGAGTGCGCCGCGATCCACGGGAAATTACTTCGTACATCACGAATCCGTAACACGCTTTTCTGCGATTTTCTGCGAGCGAGGCGAACGATCGGAATGCTATCGCAATCGTATCGACTGGATGGCATATGTGCGTGAGAATTTTTTTATCGCTCCGCGAATCTATAATTTCCGGTATACGTATAGGCAGGAGAGAATAAATTTGAAATTGTTAAGTCGAACGAGTTTCAACGCTTCACATTCATTTTCTTCATAAGAGGGATATCTAATTAAAATTAAATATAAATTAAATACATATAAAATTGAAATTAAATATGTATATTAAAATTATTCGTTGTTTTAAAGTGCTGTTTTTTTTTCGCTGCGAAATACTTGCGACAATAACAAGAAACAATCGCGAATTGATTTCTATATACGAGTCTTTTGGAAAAAAAATTGCCTGTCTGAGTGTGAGATTTTACTTGTCACTTTCGACGTGATAACATCTAAGTAATAATGTATACGTGAGACGTACAATCAATTTTCGGATGTTGCCCTTTTGGTGTCGCGTGGCGGGCGTGGATTAGGGAAAGTTTTTGTGAAAAATAGATCAGGGGTGGCGTTCACCCTCGTTGATGAACGAGATGTCGGTCGATTAACCCCGGAGACCTCCGAGATCGTGAAAATATTGCCCGGGCATTCTTATAATTGCGACATCTTATACAACGCTTTTACGTTTCGCTGATTCCCCAATTTTTGCCTCGTAATTTCTACTTCGTACTTTTGGGTATAATTGAACAGCCTATTTCGTAAAGGTGTTTAAAAGAGGGAAATTATACTCAAACAGATTAAGAACAAAATTAGTTATCCAAGGCTGTCTGTGTGTATGAAAACTGTTGTTATAAATTTTGGGAAATTAAACCTTTTTCTACTGAAGACGAAAGGAAATATCGACACTTTATGTATAGTATAGTATTTATAGTAGTTTTAAAGTGATTTTGTAGACAATTAGAAAAGCTATCAAATTTCGGCAATTATTTTAAATTATAATTAATTATGTGCACGGAATGAAAAAATTAAGTACACACATTTACACTTCTTCAAATTATATATTAAATATATTAAATATATATGTATATTATTTATTTCTAATATATATATGTATATTATAGAAAAATAGGAAATTATAATATAGAAAAGAAATATATGTAGGTATATATAGATTCCTTTCCTTAAAAAATGAAAAGAAATTATTATATATAAAATATATATTTATATATTATTTATTTCTAAAATAATACGTATTTTATGTACTAATATATTTTTATATAATAATATATAAATATATATTTTATATACAATATTTTCTTTTCATTTTTTTAAGCACGCAAAGAAATCTCTTAAATTATATTTCGTCATCTAAGATTTCGGATCATATCATCCTAGTACATGTCAGATTGACTCTAATATGCATTATCAAATAAAAATAGACACGTGAACGTGCCTTAATCTACGTTAGTACTATTCTCCGATAAAATATAGTATAGAATTATGATAAAGGAGATATATCGAGATTAGTGTAGCGTATAATATATCTCGATAATATTTCACGAACCTCGACCGGAACGTATCAGAATCTCTCGGAATGGGTGTCCCTGGGCAACTCGACTATTTTACAATCCTTGGAGCACCTTCGCGCCCCTTCGCGCCCAGCCCGGAGTCGTCCAATCGGCGCGCAGGCCCTTTTTTCGTCGGCGAAAATGATCGATCCACCACGTCTCGACGTTGTCGATTACATAACCGTAGCCGTCGTGCCCTACAAGCGTGAGCCCTAAACCCATCGGCGTGGCCATCTCCCTCCTTCTCTCTCTTTTGTTCACCCTTCTCGCACGGGTTACCCTTCTCCCTCCAATGCTCCGTGACGCAAAGACGCGGGTTACGTCATCGCGGCGGAGCGTGCGGCGCGTCTTGCTCGTCGTCATGGTAACGCGGTGCGCGCGCATCTTCCCTCCTTCCTGCCTCCCTCCTCTCCCTCTCCCTTCCAGTCTTCGCCGGCGCATCACGTTCGCGCGCCGTCTCGTGTTTATCATTAGCATATTTCGTCTTATATCTGCCATGCCCGAGCTACGAGTATTTAATATCATTCGGCGAATTCCATCTCCCCGTCCTCATCCTCGTTCAGTCTTTGTCGCGTTCGGCCGGCACGCTTCCTTCCGCCGGCGTTGGGAGGAAAGGGGAGACGAAATTAAGGGTCTCGCGATGCCACCTGCCGCGGCCATCTTGCCTCGTGATATCCGCAGCGGGAAAACAAACGGTAAAGCTTTCGCTCGAGATTCGCGGAGTCAAACATGAAATCCCCCTCCCCCCCTCACGAAATTATTACGGTTCGATGGGATAGATTGTGTAAAGTGCGTGATAAGGAAGCACGGGAAGATGTGAAGAATAAAGAAGTCAACTCGGCATTGCAATCGGAGGGATGGGAGAATGAGAGAGAAACAATGTTTCCGAGAAAGGTATTTATGCTATATCTGTTCGAGAACTCGCTCAAAGTGCAGCTCAAGGTGCATTTGTCACCGAGGACCTGTTGATTTAACCTTCTCCCTTTCGCCAAGTTTGATGCCAAGTTGACAGCATCCGATTAAATTTGTCAAAACATTTTCGGTTACAATCTTCCTCCTGGAGAATGAAGTTGCCTACTTTATCTTTGACGCGAAATTTGAATATCAAGTATGTTAGCTTCTTACGATACGTTTTAAAAATTATAATACTTTTACATTATAATCTTTAGTTAATTACAAGATATAATTATATAAAACATGTAAGATATATTTAATTATTTATAATTATTAGTTAATTATTATAAGAAAAAGTATATAGTATGCATAAATGATTTTTCTGGGAAAGTGCAATTTTAACTACGACTCCTTTAAACATAGAAATATAAATATTAATATCTTGAATATATATAATAAAAAATAGAAAATAATGTTTTTAAATTATATTATAAATATTACACACATCAAATATTTTATAAAATATTATATTATATGAAATTATATTGAGATATATAATTTGGTGCATAAATATTTGAAAAATTTATTTACTAAAGTATTCTACGTAGAACAATTAGTGGATAATAATTAAAATGTATCGCTTGTATTGTTATATGTGTGTGTTGCATAATATAATTATTATCTAAATAATAATTATATTATGCAAAATAGTGTATAATACTACATTATATAAATATTACATTATTTAAAATATCTCTTTCTCAATATTTAAAAATTTGATACGTTTACAAATGAACGATTAAGAATTGTGTATCTTAAAAAAGCGCGTTATCAGATCCGCGCCAAAATCAGATCTGGTTTAATGAAACGTTATTTTTAATTTTTTCTCTTGGATTTTTTTTTGTATACTGTGCGGAGGAGTATATTGTCCATCTTAAAATCAATTTTGCGAGACAAAAATAACCGATGTCGTGGTCGTTGAAATCTCGGTTTGATTGATCGTATGAACATGTGTCCTTACGATACTCTGCTTTCAATTTCACCGGAGAGACACGTCATCCTTCCGAGAGCTTCGAATACGCGATTTATCATCGTCATCTCACCTGCAAGCCGGCCGATATTGAATACCAAAATTTATTTTTGTAGAAAAGCCTCTCTTATGCATTCTAGAAACTTTTAGAATTCTTCGGGATTATATTTTCAATTTTAGTATTGAATTTTATTAATCTTTGACAGACTGCGTGAAATCTAAATAATGACTAGAGAATTTTTGGACACTCTGTATGAACGTATCGGACGAAGAGTGTCTTATGTCATCACTGACGAGCTTTAATAATGTCTAAAAAATTGATTTTATTTGTCATCTTCTCCAAAAAAATCGCATTGATGTCAAATGCAATTTAAGTGAAAGTTTTTGTATATAAAATTTAAGATAATCAAAATTCAGGCAATATGTCTCGTTAAAATATCCGAAAGCAGCAATTTACGTAGCATAGTCATTAGCACATAAATCTCATTTATATCTCATTGTCAATTTAAAAGTCTTCAAATTAATCGAATTAAATAAAATTAAGATTGATTTTCGATTGAGTTCACTTAAAAGAAAAAAAAAAGGTCCATGATTCGGTTGTATAAATCGAAACAATGCGGCCGCAGAAAGTAGGAGAAAAAAATCAGCGTGTTGTCATTCGAGCGTGTAGTTTCGTATTCCGGAATTTTGTTAGGGATTAAATCCGTAATCGTCGTTGAGTTTCATTGGTGAACGAGTTTCTTCAATGCAAAGGGTATTCAAAATGAATCCCCAATAAAAGGGCAAAGAAAAGAGGGCGGTGTGAAGGACGACCTTTTAAAACTGACCAGGTTTTCAAGTTGTGAAAACGGGACACCAATATTTCCAATCAGATATACTCTTCTCTTTTTAATAAAAGAAGATATAAAATATTTTTATAGAAATGCTAGAGAGAAAGAAGCTAAAATTATATATCGCGTGTATATTTTGCTCGATTTAAAAAAGATATCTATATATCTTTTATACTCCACTTATACTTTAGAAATATAATATTATATAATACTTTATTCTATACTGGATAATATATTTCGAAATAAACTTTATATAATAAAATAACACACTTTGTGAGAACCTTAAACAAAATTTAAAATAATTATTCTTGGAATAGCTTTTTTTTTTTTTTTTTGGAAAATTGAGTGGGTTGGTGTGATATATTGGATTTGTATTCTCGCCACGTATCTTAGCGCTGAATGTGCTTATTCCAATTCTCATCTCACGTTGACATTGACCGCGATCTTCGTGTCAAGCAAACAAAACTTAGATCAGACTGCGTTTGTTACATTTAGTGCTGAATGTACGGCAGGTACACGTGGCAGTATTTTTCAATGCTTACACAATCTTTAAAATGTTCTATTTCTTTCGAACGATAAATAAGAGATCTCCAATTTTAGCTAGAATAAAGATTATTATTTTTTACAAAATACGAAATTATAAAATCTCAGTTTTGATGTATTTTAAATAAAACTCTTTTAAAGTCGATGTATTTTCTAGCAAATGAAAAAAATTAACGATGATAGAAAATAGATAAAGAATTTTTTACTTTTATCACTAAATTCTGAAAACTAGATCGATAATTTGTCGATAAATTAAGCCAATCTTATAGCATCCATCAATGCGCATTTTACAACGTGCATTTCTGAGGCTTCAAGATTTCTCAAGGAAAAAATATATTCTCATTTAAAAAATTTGTTTTTAGAGAGTCCTGTGTTAACCGTTTTGTCGGAGCATAATTTTTCATCTTTTCATCAGTATATGGGTACCTGGATACCCATTGTGTTTTTTTAAACATTATATGAACATTTCTTTATTACCTTTGTATACCTTTAGTACCTAAGCGAATTCTTTCCCATTATATTTTAGGTTTTCGAATACAAAGCCCCGTAGAGTGTTAATTCTGACGACATAAATACGTCGAAATACTTTTCGGACACTCGGGTCAAATTGCTTAGATATCCGGGTATTTATCAATTGACAAAAGGGTTAAAGTAATCCTCTTCTAACAAGGAAAATTTTCTAAAGTCTAAAGATTAATATTAGATATTAATTTAAAAAAATATGTAGATGAAATGGAATTTATTTTTACATTAACAGAAAAATACATTATTTTTGCAGCACACACGTAAAAAAAGATCATAAAGAAAGCATAGACATAATACATATATCGAGTGAGTTATTTGGGTTCTGAAATTACATTGCACATAAACATAATTGAACTCTTCTTTTTCGCTATTTATTAATTTCATATTTCCATTCTTTTAATTAACTAAAATCATTCAGTGACAAATGCCGCACCGCATTATATTACCATATTTTTAAGGCTTATTATTAACAAAGAATATGTTCTTGGTTTTAGAGGATGTTCTATAGAAACACTTAAGAATATCTGTTAAGAGGGATTTTATTTTATACAGTCCTCTTATTTCGAGAATATTTTTTCGATGCAGGCTTAGGACTGAATTTTTGGTCACCGTGCCATGTTGGTCTCTTTATGACGGATCGACTGCTTTCTCTCTCTCACCCGGTAACTGAATTCACTTTCAAAATTATCACCGTTTCTCGATCAGCGGGAGATCCGGCGCATCGCGCTTGAGAAATGTCAGTTTGATGTCGGCTAAAGAATCGGGATGTAGGTACCGTTGATTATGGTATGTTTGTCGAGGCAAAAAACTTTCTTCTCGGAAAGAGGAAGGATAATTAAGCGCCGAGAACTTGTACCTCGAATAACAGAAAACGTTGAATTCTGAAATATTAGATGTTGAAGAATTTTTTCTGTGATTATTAGTGATTTTTAGATAAGTAATATAAATAACGACGTTAATAAAGAGTACAATGCACAAGGAAGAAAACGAGACAATAATGAAATCTGTACGTGACTTGAAAATTGCATTGTGGACGATGGAAGATTAAATTGCATACACAAACGCGATCAAATAGCATTTCGTATAATTCATATTATGCAAGTTACACATCGTTACGCAATCAGGACGATTGAAAAAGAGAGTAGGAGGAAGAGGGTGGTGAAGAGACGAAGCTTTTTAAAATTCCTTATAAAAATGCGGGTCGCTTCTCCGTTCGCGATATCTTTATTCCTTACATAAACATTGCGCAAGACCGCTATCACGCAATTGCAATAAACAAAGCTAAGAATATAGCGTTGATATTTGCGTCGCTCTCCGCAAGCTTTGCATCGCTCATTACAGAGAGGGGACTTTCCTTTCTATTATTTACACGCGGACTTTCTATTTCTTCTCCGGTGAATATATGAATCAACTTTGCGCGGTGCGAAGGTCGAAAAAAAATGCATGACATTTTAGGGTTCCGTTCCCTCGCGTTCCGGTGATAAAGGAGGGCACGCGTGTGTGAACCTGAACTCGGTATAGGAAGACTGGATTTAACGAAAGATATATACAGTCTCGGATCTACCGAGTGCTCTTATTTTTAATTTTAAAGTATGTCTAAATTAAAATTAGAGATTAAATAGAAATGTCAGACTATTGATAAAAGCTGAAAGATTTTGTAAGAATAAAATTGAGGAATAGAGCTCCAAAGATTCACGTGAAATATTTTTGAATAGCACGATCATAAATATGAAGAAAAATTTTCACATAAAAAATGAAAAAAAAAAAAGAAACTTCACTTTTGTTATCCGAAAAATCGGCTGAAGATTAATCGAAGAATCTTTGCGCTCAAAATGACGGGTAGATGGTAGGTTTATCCAAGACATCGTGTATACGCAAGCGGGGGGAACACTCTGGTCGATGGCCGTGGCTATGCTCGCGTCTGCAGAACAGTTTACAGCTGCATAGCCAGACCGGGGAAGTGTGTTACTACTCGAGCGTAACCGAGAGACCTCGACCAATTTAAATGCGCGATCACCTTCTACGGATCACCGCTGACTCCGATTCACGAAGTCGATTAACGCCTAACTTTGGCCGCCGCGCAATTTCGATCCCGCGAACATATACACGTCGATTTCGAGTATGTAATTTCGCGGCTATGTAAAGTGTGACTTGACACGCGAATAACGGTACACTTCATTCCTGAGGCCAGTTGCCCTTTAATCGTTCAAAAATTACGAGAGACTTTTTTTTTAACAGAAATTGCATCGTGCTTCATATTTTGATAAATATTCTGTGGCTTATATAGGTGTTAAAATATTTTTTTTTAACGTAAGATCTTTTTATTTCGTAGTAAAAGTGAAAGAATATTTCAAGGTGATAGAACGTAAGGTTACATCAAAAGAGCATTGCCGCTTTTTCAAGCATATCGAGCAATAGAATATTTCAACGTAAAAATTTTATAATGAGCTAAATATACTATACGAAACTTTTTGCGTAAATGAAATTACGGGGAAGATCTTTTTTTTTCATGGAAAATAGTTTTTTAAATTTAGAGATAACTTTTATATATATATATATTTTTTTTCTTCTATATATCTTTAATGTATTGTATCTTTAATGTATATAATCTGTAGCTCTTTTTTTTAAGTAAATTTCTAAGATTTTTCATATTTATTTTAATTTCTTATCTTTGTACATGTTCTCAATCATTTTATGTTTTCACAAGAATCTCATGAAAATTTTATCGCAATAATCTTCTCAGACGTAAACAATAGAGTGATTTTTCATGAAATGGCTATCTATATCTCATTTGCGTAAATCTCGACAGATAAAAGTGGCGCGACCCTCTTCGCGTCTCATGGATTGTCTGACTACGCCAACTATTCTTAGTCGTATCATCGCGATTGATACGTGATATCTCGTGTTTGATTGCCGCGAGAACGTAATTCAAATATTATCAATGTTTTAATTTAGGATTTTTTATGATTCAATGTATTTAGCTGTTGCATTGCATCGATATTGAATTGCAATTAAATGTAATAATAAATATATGAGTCCTTCTCAACTTGATGATTATTAAAGCTCGTGCATTAATTAGCATTCTGATATTAAAATTAAGAAATTTACTAAAAGTGGAGTTGATCAGTTTGGCTGAACAAAATTTATAAACGGTATAACTAACGATAGCAATTAATAAATAATTAAGCAACATCTAAATTATGTTATTATGTATGAAATCCATGCGAAATTGATAGAAAATTATGGTAATAAACTGTAGTTGCGCGCAAGTCACACGAAAATTAATGCGGGCAATAGGTAAATTAATGTTGAATATTATGCATAATATTCATATCATTCACGACCAAGTGGTTAATATAATAAATGCACCGCAATAATTCGCGGAGAAATAAAAAGCGACGAATAAACTTTTACTGCGCGAAATTTGCAAATTTTATGATTAAAAAATAAAACAACGATTATATCTTAACACATTATGATTCTACATAGTCGTAATTAGCTCTAACAATAATATGGTCGTTTGACGTTAAAGTTTTATTTGACTAATATAAAGATCGTTGCACATATGTACGCGAGATAAGAATCGAATAGGCGCGTTTTTTAGCGCGTTAAACGCGTGACAATGATATAGGTGTGCCGATATTAAGCGACGCCTTTTTTCCCCAAAAATTAGTTAGAAAAATATAAAAATGTATAAAAGAAATACAAGATTTATTATTTAAATTTTTATTAAAATAAAAACTAATATATAGTAATATATTTAATATAACATATGTATTTAATATTATAAATAAATTATATAAAATATTAATTATTCATTAGAAATAATTATTATAATTTACTTTTAAAACTAATGTTTAATATATTGAAAGTTTAAAAATAAAAAAATTTAATATATGTGCAAAATGACTAAAGTTGAAATTGACGACGTCGTTGCACTTTGCCGAGAGTACGTTGCTGGAAAATACTTAAATCGGTCGGATGCTGGTGACTTACTATTCATGTCTTTCATTTATTCTGCCGAGAGAGACGATGAAATTAAATTTTCCGCAGTTTCTCGGTGGACAAAGCACGCAAAAGTATAAGACATTAAAAACAAAACAGCATTCGAAACATTAGAGGAACGCGCGTATTAAGTCGGTAATTCTCTTTCGCGAGTCTATACTTTAAGATTCTTTTCACATTCCTTTATTGCAAATAAGTCGTTTACATGTTCTATGTGTGCTCATCATGTATCATATAATGGATTAACGGATAAGATATTGATAGAGGGAACGAGGGGAAGGGAAAAGGGAAGGGGTTAGGATATTCAGAGTGATCAAGGTAAGAATAAAATGCAAATCGCGTGTGAAGAATCTCCTGGAATTAACCTTCGACTATACTTTTTATGCTGGTGCAATTTATCGATTAGATACTTCAATGAAGCTTGCATTTTACTTGTATAACGATGTATTTTTATACATTCCTCTGTGCAGCACATTTTTATAATGTTCTACAATTATCATGAAAATTGCAGGTTGCAAATTAGCTTTAATTTATTACATTTATTTTCATAAAATGACGCTACATACATATTCAGAAAACTACAATTCTTTTTTTTATGGCAGATTTAGAAATGAGGAATCGGTTTCATTTTTTCGAATATTAACCTGCAAAGAAATTACTTAATATCGGTATTTCATTGAAATATGTGATATCAATATATTGCACTTATAAAAAAACGCGAAGTAATGTCTATATTTTTCGTTAAATGATGTTGATCATATTACGACGACATATTAACGGTATATATTTTACACTTTTGCACAAACATATAAATCTATTATATGATGTCTTCGATATTTAATATATAAATTATATAAATTATATCTCGATAAAAATTTATATTTAACTATTGTCGATTTTTTTACATATAATGCTTCAATTTAAAAGATACATACCACTTATTTTCAAAAATATTGTCTCATTATTTTACGTACGGAAAAGATATCCGACGGGATCCGCGACGGAATCATTCATCATTTTCAGTCTTCCACGCGAACATTCATCATTCTCATTTTCCGCGCAACATTTTATTTACATATCTACTATCTCTATCCACAAACGTGCTTGTCACGAGACGTTGTCTTTTCATCAGTAGTACTCATTAAATGCTAAACATTAGTAAATATCGTAGATACAGATGGATCTTTATATAGGGTGTTTTAAAAGCATTCTTCACACAATCTGAGACCACTGACCATTTTGTTCTCGAAATATTGTTTTATTTTTAATCATGCGTAATGCAAATGTGATCATTGCTTTAATTTAGGATTTTTTGGCTCGAAAAAGAAGACTCGAGCGATTTAAGAGAAATGTTTGCGAGCAAGTAACGTGTAACTTAATTTAATCATTTAGGACCCAGGTCTCGTTTCTCTTACTCATTATCAGTCTATATGCATTATGTCTATGCTTTCTTTGTGGTTTTTTTGCCTGTGTGCTGTAAAATAATCTATTATTTTATTAACGTCTACATTTTTATAAATTAGAAATATCTGATATTAATCTTTAGAGGATTCTCCTCTTAAAATAAGATGCTTTTGGCATCTATTTTAGAATAGAGATTTTATTCTAAAAATAAGTGAAAAATTCCTTAAATGAGAATACAATTTTTTCAGTGATATATTGAAACTGCAAATAAATGCAGCAATAAATATAGCCTACTGATACCTATCACAGAAACCAAATTGATCAACTCCGCCTT
Source organism: Prenolepis imparis (assembly GCF_030444845.1). Lineage (NCBI taxonomy): Eukaryota > Metazoa > Arthropoda > Insecta > Hymenoptera > Formicidae > Prenolepis > Prenolepis imparis. Next base: position 4,336,224 of record NW_028141173.1, on the reverse strand, counting down.
TTGCAAGTTTCTTCTTGATTACTAAAGAGTATACACATGTGATCAGTCTCCTCTGATATTAAAATTTAAAAAAAATTCACAAAAAGTGAAGTTGATCAGTTTGACACTTCTAAGCAAATTGACGAAATAACAATAGCAATATTAACAAACAAAGGACATTGTCTTTTGTTCAGTAGTCTTGTGCTCAGTAGAGTACTTCCAAATATTCCTATCCTAATATCGTCGCACAGATACCTTCTCCCAGACGAAGGGAAGACGAACCTTTGTTCACGTCGCAAAGAGTTAAACGTTCGAGATGGAGATTAGCTTCCCGCGCGATGCATCGAGAGGGGCTGGGACGAGGGGGAAAAGAAGAAGAGGAGGAGGAGGCAGGCAGGCCAGGCCGGCAGGCAGGCAGGCAGGCAAGCAGCGTCGAGCAGCAACGCGCACGTCCGCGTTGCCGTCCGCGATCGCCCTGGCCCACTGACCTATATTACACGCGGGGTGTACAGGTCCCGCATATACGAGTCTCGACCCACAAGCGATACTCGGCCGCGCCAAGTCGGAGCGGGCCGCGTCGCGGCCGCGTCGGTACCTGCTTCTCCTCGTCTCGTCGTCGTGCGTCAACCAGGCGTGCGTCTTCAGGGCTCGTGCGTGCGTGCGTGCGTGCGTGTTTGTCTGTATGAGAGGAGCTCGAGCCGCGAGGAATATCGGCCGCAAGATGATGACGCTTGTCGGCGCCGGAACGCCGAAGTATGGAGCGCCAAGTACGTTTACTCGAGATTCAAACGCGATTAATTAGTTGTTTTTTTTTTGGTCTAAAAAAAAATAAGTTATCGCGAGCGAGAACTTTGTTGAAGCGCGTCGCCGAAGCGCGACGAGGTAACGAATGAAACCATCTTCCTCCCTCGTCTCGAAGGCGCTAATATGCCAGGCGTTTGACGTACGTCAAGCATATCCATCGCACGTGCGCGTTATAGATACACTATTTGGCGCAACGCGGGTATTTCTGCCAGTGCTGTGTCGTGGTCGAAAAGTTGTGTATACAAGTTGAAAGAAAATTCAGGCTCTCTTCCCTATGGTCTTCATCGGTATTTCTAATGTCACGAGCGTGAATTTTAATTTCGTAGGTCCTCTCGTCTTTGATTTCTCTCATAAACCATCGCTAGACACCTCGACGCGGAATTGATTTCGCGAATTCATGAATGGAAAGGGGTACGACACCCTTGGAATACCCTGTATTGCGAGGGATAAAGAGCAGTCGGGTATTGCGCGCGTAACTTCCGCGATCGCATCGATTCGGAGAGCGCGGGACGGGTGAGAGCGGAAGTGTGTCAAGGACGATTGTAAGCGAAGGTATATCGAATAGTGCTCGGGCGCGCGCTTATCTACGATTCCTTTCGTGATTTCAGGTATACCAGCTTGAGACTAGACTCGTAGACACGCGCGAGACCTGCTTCGTCGAGTGTAATAATGTTTTGTCGTCGCAAGAGCGAAATGGAATCGAAGCGATCGTACGGTATCTCGAGCCATCGATACTTCTCGTTTTGAGATTCTATACACTGATTGAGAATTTTCTCTTAGAATTTACCCTGAAAATCATGGTAATCGTGGGATAATATGATATGAGAAGAATTATATGAGAATTTCTTTGATTAATATCTATTACAATAAAATATAAAACATGTTTGATCAATTTTACTAAACTGCATAGTAAAATTCATCAAACATATTTTATTGTAATTTTTAGAACTGTATCTCTTGGTTTGAGATTACTAAGTTCCATCAATTCATAATCCTCGAACTTTACGACGGGAAAATAGGCGAGAAAAATATAGGTCCGAAAAGTCGCGAAAGTCTTCAGCGACTTTTCGGACCTATATTTTTCTCGCCTATTTTCCCGTCGTAAAGTTCGAGGATTATGAATTGATGGAACTTAGTAATCTCAAACCAAGAGATACAGTTCTAAAAATTAGAATTAATTTTCGTGCTTGGCTCTATTGGTCGTTTTAAAAAATCATATTTATTTATTCTTCAGCGACTTTTCGGACCTATATTTTTCTCGCCTATTTTCCCGTCGTAAAGTTCGAGGATTATGAATTGATGGAACTTAGTAATCTCAAACCAAGAGATACAGTTCTAAAAATTAGAATTAATTTTCGTGCTTGGCTCTATTGGTCGTTTTAAAAAATCATATTTATTTATTTATTAAATACTGAGAGCCGATAAAAATATTTCTTAAATTTATATTTTATTGTGATAGATATTATTATTTTTTATTGTCATAAATATTAATTAGAGAGATTCTTATAAAATTCTTTCCATACCATATTGGCCCACAATTGCCATGATTTTCAGGGTAAATTCTAAGAGAAAATTCTTTCTGTGTACTATATTTTCGCTGGATATGCCTGAACATCGATTATTCTTTTTTATAGAAGCAGAATTTTTCTTATTTTTCGTGAAAGAAATTAATTATTTAAGTCAATTGTGTGTTGATAACGTCTCAGACGATCAGAAATATGTATTTTTCATGAAAGAAATTATTAATTCAAGTTAATTGTGTATTGACGTAAGAGACAATCATAAATATTATATTTGTCTCTATTGTCTTACATATTATTTTTTATTTTTGTAAATATTTATTATACACGTACATAATTATATATAGAAAAATTATGGAGTATTTTAAAATAAGAAAACAATAATATAGACTTTCAATGCTAAAGTTAAAAGTTCGACAAATAATGGTTAAAACAAAGCAGTTTGGGAATTTACTAAAGAAACTGCGTTCAAAAGAATATTCGATGATATTGGAATATTCTTATACATATAAAGCTATTAAGGCGTGTTGGATAATCTGCTTTATAGTTTAATAACATTTACATTTCTACAATAGCATAAATATTAATTCGTTTTATTTACGTGAAAATATTGCGAAGCAAGATTTTGCGAATAAGTTTCGCAGTATTTCAATTGCTTCAAATAATAAAATTGATTAAATACGTAGAAAACAAACTATATTTAATAATAATACACAATATATATTATATATCGTATTACTATATTATATTAATAATACACGATATATAACATATATTGTCTCTCTTTCAGTGCTCTTTAATTTATATAAATATGAGAAAATTTTTTTTATTATTCTCTTTTATTTTCTGCATATACGGGGAGGGAGCAGAGATCTAAAATGACTCAAAGTTATTTACAGAAAATTTAATAACCGTTTAATCTTTGACCTAGAAATGTTAGGCAACAATTTTAGGCAAACAATCTTCCTAATCAGGTTCTAAAAATTCAGATTCGCGTTTCTCGCATATTACTAATGTACATACACGTGCATCGACAGTAGTCGCGAAACGTCGAGAGTCAGACGAGTGACGGGGCGCGAAAAGCGCCGACGCGATGTAACGCAATGCAAACGCAACGCGACGCGGCGCGCGACTACGCATTCGGGACTCTTCGAGGCGTCTATCCGGCATCTCCGGCACGCGCGAGCGGAATCCGCGTCAGTCCGCGTTCTCGGTTTTGGTGATAAACACCGCGCGAATTCCTTCGGAGCCGCGACGGCGGCTAACATCAGACGAATTTAATGAAGTTAAAAATGAGGTTCGCGATTCCAAAAAATACGAGATATAAGCAAAGTAATAAATATTAATCTATCTCTCTTATGTGTGTAGAAAATATAATCGCGTGTCTCGATAAAATGCGTGTGTATAAGTGAAGATAATAAATGCGGAGCGTGTGATATACATATATATAAGTGAAAGTAATAAATAATATAATTTCGAGAATTTTTAAAAATGGAAAGGAGCGGGTTAAAAAAAATCGAGAAATGACGTAAACTTGAAAAATCGTCGCCAACTAGGTTGAGGAAAAAATTTCGCCACATCTACCGCGGTACCGATTGCGAGCCGCTGTATATATGTATGTATAATGTATATGTATGACACACACATACACACGTCTGCCATACATCAACCTTCACATACATGTGCACGCTGCTCGTTTAGCGGCCAACATAAAGGAAGAAGGGGAAAGAGAGAAGAAGTGGTCTATCGGTAGAGCAAGAGAGAGAAAGAGGGAAACAAAGATTGTGAGAGGAAGAGAGGGAGCAGCTCTAGACATGACAGGAGGGGAAGAGAGATGCGAGAACGAGAGAAAGAGAGGAAAGCCTCGCGACAACTAGGTGACGGCTGCGTGGATACACGCTGGTTCGTGATGCAAGGTGCTTTCCTACGCGATAAGTGGTGACGTCGGCAAAAGTGCACGAGAGTATTCCTCTCTTGCTTGTTGTGCGCTATCGCAAACGCGTGTTTTCTTTCTTTCTCTCTCTTTCTCTGAAAAGTATTAGTGTTGCCAACGATAGAGAAAAAGAGTTTTGACTCTTGACAAAATAAATAAAAGAGAGACTCGCCATCCATGGAGTACGTGGACTTGTGCTAAAAGTAACAAGTGCGAGGAAATTAAGAGGGTTACGAGAGGTGGATTCGACGAAAGTGCGAGTGTTTTATGAGAGCACCATAATTCGATGATAATGCAACATCTTTTTTATCTCTCTGAAATTTCATAGCGTGTGTGTGTGTGTCGTATAAATTTTTCCGAATCTTCTCCAATGTGAATAAAAATCGAGTCGAGTAATTTAATAATTTACATACTCTGGTGTTTCGCGAGTTAAATCGGGATTTATGTATAGATAAAAAAGATGGTAAATTTGCGAAATTGAGAATTTTTAGAACTTTGAAGAAATCTTAGATAGATTAAAGTGTTCGATAAATAAATTGAGATATATATATTTGGAATAATATTTTGCGAATGTCAAGTGGATGCAAAATAGATTTCGGATCCTTGACAAACATCAACACGATGAGTGTTTGGTTTATTGATTTAGATTGTTGACAAGAGTGAGTTTTGCTTCGAAAGTCCACGTCGATGCAACTTGATTTCATGTTCAAATTACAACTCTCGTGCAGAAAATTGCGAGTCCTCGAAGTAACTATGAGATTGGTTCGTCGAAAACATTGCTGCAAGGAATTGTCAAGATTATTGAATGTTCTGTGAAATCCGACTATGTTTTCGAAAAAACGTTCCTTCGAGCGTGACGTTAAAGTGTCAGTGTTTGTAAGTGAATATAAAAGGGAGGAAAATCTTCGATGATGGAAAAGCGAAATGCGCGGTAAGCTCGAAGCGATTTTTTAAAAATGATTTTTGTTAATCGCGCAAAACCCACGATGTCGATATATTTTAAACTAATGTCGTGTATTATAAAAAAAAACGTGAAAAAACTTACATAATAATACGATTTATAAAGTATGATTATAAATCAGACTGTAAAAAAATATTTTACATAATGATTTCTTAGCCTTATCAATAGTAATTCGGAGCAACTTTCGAATTAAATTAATATAGGATTATAATTTTTTTAAACCACCACAGCAGTGTCATATTATTAATCGAATAACATTGATTTTCTTTGAATTTTCAATTATTATAAAAATATAACAAGTTTTATTATATTTTTAATAATATAAAATTACTATAAAAATATAATAAAATATAAAAATATAATAAAATATAAAAATATAATACTTCAAGGGGGGGTTTTTTTTTAGCAGACTCTTTACCATTTGCTCAACACTTTTCGTCTCGTTAATTTTTAATTTTTTCGATTGCCACTTGCTTAAGATTGTCGGTTTAGTCATCAATTTTCTCGATCAATTCTCCTCGTTGTTTTTCTGGCATCGCATCACGAAACGCACTTGCGGCATTGACGTCGACGTAGAACCGGCCCCGGCTCTCCTACGAAAATGTCCGATTATTCCATCAAGGCGGTTCAAGGTCGAACTTTCGATTAATCGCGCCACTCGTCCCGAATGTTGCGTTGTTACGCGTTTTATTGTGTTAAGAGCCCGAGATGCAACACGTGACTGTTCCTCTCGAGCGAGATGTTTCGAGAAGCAAGACCGGCTGATTTCTCTCAATAAATATATTTATAACGCGAAATAAGCCTTTTTTTTTAAATATAAAACAATTTTTTTAATTGCAAAATTATTAAAATGGATGGCTTTTGAAAGTTGAGATTCTCTTAACCAAAGTATATTATTATTGATATCAGTTCCATGACGTATAGATATATTTAAGATTGTCTTAAAAAATATATTTTTTATAATTCTTTCAGAATTTTCCTGTTTATGATTTCGTCGATTAAATTTTTGAATTAACACATTTTGCTTCGATAATCAGGTATGCCTATCTCGCTTAAATATTCCGCATGCGTGATTAATACTGTTTTGTAATAATGTTATAGTCAAATTGTTTCTGGATTAAAAAAAAATCCTTTTTGCATGTCATTTTTAGATTATCGACATGGAATATCGCTCGAAATAGTCACGGCTATAATATACAATAATTTCGCACACTTAGAACAAACGATACCGCGTATTTGGCAGTCAATGAGTATATTTATTTTTGGCCGATAAAAATCGACAGATAAGACGGAATTGCGCGTGATTTCGTCATAAAATCGCCGATAAGCCCGTTATATTAGTGGCCCTAAAGCTAAAAGTGCCGGTATTCCAACAATGGAATTAAATTCTTTCGTTTTCTAAAATAACTCGACGTTAAGTCGTTCACACATGACATGTCTCGATTGCTACGTAATTCGATTTAATTATGTCATCACTCTATATGCGAAATAAAATGTTTCCTTGTAGTAATCTTTCGACAATTAAGAGTTATTACTATGCGTCATCGTTATTAAATTGTTATTAAGAAATTATTATCAAGAAACATTAATTGCAGGTAGATAGTATTTCCTTAGAAATTAAACAATATTAAATTACAAATAATTATATAAGTTATTAGTATTTTAATGCATTTAATATCAATATAATAATAAATTTTTATCAAATTAATAATACTTGTAAGAATTTTAAGAAATTTATCTTTCATCTTAGCGTGCAATTTACTTTAGATAACTTTTTGTTAAATTTGAAAAATTTAATAAGTTTTTTTATGGTTTAATGATGGGAAGTGCTAATTATTTAAATTTGAATGATTCATTAAATAATATCCCATATTTTGATTAGCATTAATACGTTAATTTCTAATTTATATATATCTTAATTGATTTGCTAACTAATTTTGCAAAGGGTTCTTCGATTTAATGATCAATTTAACAATTGCAGGAAATACTTCGTCAATAAATATATCAAAGCATTGATAATTTCCGAATATTTTTCGGCGGCAAAAACGACCGAGGTACTTATCATCAAAGTTTAATGTGACGAACTGTAAATTGAAGGATAAGCGTTTCTCGACTGTCAAACTCGTCAGACTTTTAATCAAATCAGTCGTTTGCCGACTAATGAGGTTTAAATTGTATTTCACGCGCAAATATTTTATGTGCGATTCCCTCTCCTTTCTGAAATCCGAAACCGATTATGAAGTGTGACGTAAGAATCGCCTGATATAAGTTATCGTCAATTTTTCGGATGTAATACTCATACTTGAACGTACTGCAAAGATATGTTTTTTTCGCGTATGTTTTTTTGCCGATAATGCAATTCGACAATATTTATAATGCATGCTGCTTGGATATAAAATTATGCGTCTTCTATATATTCTGTTTGATTCGCGCAAAGCTCAGAGATTATTTATCATTCCTTGTCACAATATTTTTGAGTTTACATAGACATACGATATTATTATAAAAAGAATTTGCTCGTTTTATCTTTATTTTTAGTACTTGTTAGTTGTTGTTTTATCTTTAGTTTTAGTACTTGTTATAAATTTATAATACTATTTTCTTTTTTATATTTCAATATTTAAATATTCGTTAAACTTTTCTCTCTTTCGAATATCTGTTATATAACAATTTTAAATTCAATTATTTCATAAATTCGATGATATTATAGAAGAATAAATTCTTCTGTATTATCAAATTAAAAAAATTATTGCATTGTTGTATGTATATTAGATGCTATGGTTTACATATTCAAAGAACGAAAAGTTTTATTATTTTTTTTAATATAGAAAACATTTAATATAAACATTTCTTTGCTTCTGATCGGTATACGTATTATTTTTTCCAAAATAATTAATTTAACTAAAAATATTTTGTCATATTAAAACGTCTTCAAAATGTAAAAAAAAATGTTTACTTCATTTATTTTATTCATATATCTCTCTCTATTTAATCATGTTTAATATGAAATAAGCAAACATTTACATTTTAGAGATAGAGAAAGGAAAAAGAAGATGAAAGAAAGAAAAGTATACGCAACTCATTTAGAAAGAACAGTCTTGTTATTAGCAGGATTCAAGTATAGTCGAAAAGCAGCGTGTCGGTCAGAAAAGTGATGTAACATGTGTCTAATTTACGATTTAGTAACCCGTGCACTTTACAACTTGTTAATTACGTTATCGACACGTCGATAAATTAATGATCGCGAGAAAATCGTAACGCACGCATATCCCATCGAGATATCCAACCGATCGCGTTCTTTATTGTTATTTATTAATCGCGAATAAAAAAGGAGAGAGAGTCATGTAATTTTCAAAAATTATATAATCCTTTTTTTCACATTGTAAGAGATATTTGTATAAGCTATATATGATGATCATCATATAAAGTGAGTAAACAAGTAATTTCATGCGTAAATCCGTGTAAGCTATTATCTCAGACCTTCAAGTGCCTTGATAGGAGACACAATGCGATCATTTGATTTGTTTGTCAAGCATATAGGGTGTCTTACAAAATTGCAATCTGTCATTTCGATTATACGTGAAGTTGAGGAAAAATTGTTAAATCGTTGAAATTAAATAGAAGCGTCGTGAATATCGAGAGTCGAAAAATTTCGAAAAAAATGCATATTCATAGAAATATTCCGCGGAATAACCGAAGCTTCGTTTTCGCCATCGTTTTAATTGCTCTTAGCACTCATTACGCGCGCGGTTATCTATTATCTTTGTTAGCCGGTGGATTCCCGGCTTATTATAACGTCGCCGGTGTGCGCGTGTGTATCGTTATAAAGGAATTTTATTGATTCGTGGGAAACGAACCGAAAAGGGATACACAAAGGGCGAAGGGAGAGAGAGCCGCTCGGCGCCGCCGCCGTTCGCGCGATGATAAACGTGAGGGAAAAAAAGGACGATCTCGAGGAATCGCACGCTGCATTACGTCGCCAGAGTATAGTCGAAGGGATTATTTTTCGAGATGAATCTAATTTCGATAAAACAACGGGGAAATCGTTATGCGATGTGTCGCATACGATGAAAGGGTGCTTCAAACGACGATGATGCGAGGGTGTTTGTAGATAAAGTGCTTAAGGGGGGAACCTGGTTTAGGAGGCTGAAAAATACATAATTTTTAGAATTTTTTTTCTCAGCTAAAATAAAACCAATTAATTCCAAATTTTAGGCACAGTTTATTATACATTTAAATTATGTAAAATAATTTTTGTATTAAAAAATATTAAAGTTTTATTTAAAAAATAAAGCTATATTGATAGCGCCCATTTTTCACTGTGTACAACCTAGCGATCATAATTTTTGTCTAAAACAAAAAAACCAATTCATTTCTTTAATGTTATATTATTACCTTCTATTTAAACTAATAAAAAAATTATTTTACATAATTTAAATGTATAATAAACTGTGCCTAAAATTTGGAATTAATTGGTTTTATTTTAGCTGAGAAAAAAAATTCTAAAAATTATGTTTTTCAGCCTCCTATAAACCAGATTCCCCCCTTAAAGGGCGTCTGAAAATTGCTTATTTTCGTACAAAGCTTTTTGAGCTTAACGTTCAATAAATTACAAGCCGTGCTTGTTTTAGAGAAAGAAACATTTCTCAAAATTGCTTGTAGTCTTTGATAATTTATTAAACTATATTATTATTTTTTTTATTGTCTTGCATCTATTATTATGTCAAATAAGCCTTCCTCGAGTAGAGGAAAAAAAATATTAAGCTCTAGGACCTCCCTTAGTAAATTACAAGCCATGCTTATTTTAGGGAAAATATTTTTTTTTCTCAAAATTGTTTTATTTTCGATAACTTATTAAATTATTTTTGTTATTATTTATTGTCTTATATTTATTATAAAATTAAATATATATCGCCCTATATAACATCGTATTTTCTCTGCTCGTTTATATATTCTGTACAAAAGTATATGTTTAATTGCGAAAGTAGCAGCAGAAAATTGAATTTAAAGTATGCTTTTTACGTAGCGTCTTTGAAGGATTTTAAGCTTAAGAAATATTTAAATTTATATATGGAGAGAGAGAAACACAGAATGCTGGACCTGAATCGAATTTTTTTCGATATTGCCGCAACAATTTAACATCACTGTCAATTTATGTCTTATCGATAACGAAATGTGTACGTGTTAGAGTCGATTCCTTTTCAATAATGCTCGCTTTTCGCAAAGCTTTTTTCATCGACTTTGCTTTTGTCGAGCACAATGTACTCTCGTCTCGAAAAAACTTCTGTCGATTTCGAGGTAAAGGAGAATGTGAAAAGCAGAAGAAATATCAGTGGCGATGTATAAGTGTATAAAAATACAGTAGGTATGTGTATATGTCTGTATATCAGAAAGCGTAGATAACGAAGGGGAAAGAGGAGAATAGGAATTGCACGTGCGGTTTTCGTCCACGTGTAACAAATTAGTCGATCAAGAGCAGATTATTTGAACACATCACGCAGGTCGCCTTCACAACGGGACAAAATTTCGCGAAAGATATCCTCGGCAAAAGGCATAATAATAGTATACATATATAACAATGCTTAACATGAGTGACCCTCGAAACATATATTTTGCTTTTTTCTCGCTCGATAGTTTTAAGACATATCGAGTATTTTTGACATTATCTTATTTGTGTACCTAAAGCGATACATCTTAACAAATTTTTGCCAGCTGACAAAGTTGCTTTCAAAAAATATTTTATTATAAATATTTTTTCATTTAAAATTTTATATATATTTAAAATTTAAATTGAACAAACTGAAAAACTGAAAAAATAATACACATAATTGTATATTATATATTTTAAAAAATACAAATCGTTTTTTATAATTGTCTTAATAATTTCATGTAACATAATTGTGATTGAAACGTTCTTAAAATTTAATTTATTTCCAAATCGATAATATCGATACTCTATTTTTAAGAAATTCTTTCTTTAGTAAATGTTACTATATTTTTATATAATCGTGATTGTTCTTTTGTTCCAGGCCTGGCCCATATGAATTGCAAGACCCGGTGTGGGTCAAAATGAGTACGATTACCAGCGGCATTACCAAGAAAAGAAAGAAATCAGATGCGAAGCCTCAGTCGCAAATGTAAGTACCACAATCTCCTGTCTTTTATCTTTCTTGAAGTACGCTGAGCTCAGATCCGCAATTTGGCTGGTATAGTAAATGATAAATACCTGTCTTTCACACTGCATATTTGGCACAAAATCCAAGTGTGTCGGTGAAAAAAAATGATCCCGAGTTATTATCATTTAATTCAATTCATTGAAAAAATATTACGATTTAAAAAATATTAAGCTTGTATAAAGATAATAAGAATGAACAACATTAAACATTTCTTTATTCTTTATATTTTTATATTATTTATAGTTTTTTTATTCTTCATATTTTTATATTATTTATTCTTTATTACAAAAAATTTTTTTATTATTTTACTTTAAATTTTAACTTTCGACTCATTTTTTTTAATGAATTTGAAATTTTTTTTAAGTTTTTATTTAGAAGATCGAGATGTCTAAAATGTCAAATGAGGTGCGTGGCTTTTAAAAGTGTCTTACACTTTTATCATTTAATTCAATTCATCGAAAAAATATTACGATATAAAAGTATTAAGCTTTCGTATAAAGATAATAAAAATGAACAAAACGTTAAGTTTCTTTATTCTTTATATTTTTTACATTATTTCTTTATTACAAAGTTCTTATAACTCTGGATTAATTCTTTTTTGAAGTTTTTATTTAGAAGATAGGATGCCTAAAATATTAAATGGGGTGTGCGTGGCTTTAAAGTTTGGAAATCCGTGATTTAAAAGGTCCGACGATGCGTACATGTCGCCGAGCCGTAATCCGTTGCCATCCAATTTGCTAAAGAGCTTATCGTTCCAATCGAATTATCAATGGCAAACATGCGCGCGCGAGTTTTTAAATGTTCACCATTAATTGAACAAGCTTTAATGTCAAAGTAATGTTTGGTGGTCGCGCACGAATAAAATTTTATTAAATTGTTGAATAAATTGTATCCTTATTATTCATGAGCACGTTTACGCGCGATATACAGAGAATTTAACTATCGTTTCTCTATAACGTATCGTTTGTTAATAATTTATTATTAGCAATTTATTATTATGCAATTTTTTGAGGAACAGAGCGCGGTAATTTAATGTTAACATCGATAATCAAATATTGTCAATGATTTTTTTATATCTATTTTTTTACCTTGATTAAAAACAGTTGATTACTAGAGAAAAGGATATTTTTTTAAATGCGAAATATTTCTGAAATATTAAAATCTGTAGAATAATGTTACCGAATTTTAAAGTATCACAAATAATATATTATTTGATATATTTAAAGTTTATTTAAAATTAAACACATTTATCAGTACGATTCAATAATTGATAATTTAAAACTCTATATTAAAAAGTTACGAGTACTAAAAAAAAATCTCAGGAAAGATTGCCTTTTCAGATAATATATATTATTTAGAACAATGCACAAGAAAAAGAGAAAGGAACAAAGAACGTGATTGCTATTATCGTTTAATTAGAGATTGAAACCGTATAATAAAACTTCGGTAAATTTAAATTTTAATGTTACAGACACGTGCAAGTGATTTTCACGTTTATTTGTCACAATAAAAAAAAAACATGATCCTTATATTAGCGTAAAGAACGAGTTTATAATGTTTATGGAAGATTTAACACACTCGTCGAAGAAAGGTTTTTTAATCTTGTGACTAGTGTCAACACTCTTAAGTATAGTGTTCAGCGTATTGGGGTATTAAAATAGCAACTTGGTGTTAACATGGTGAGAGTCACTGCTGGACTGACGTGACGTCACACAAGGTCAACTGAACGTTTCAAACGGGACAAGAAGAGTTGATTCAGCATCTAATAATTTTCTTATAAAATTGTCGAATCTTCTCTCGCGGGATTTTTTATCGCTTATTTTTTTTTTAACGCTCGGCAGTATTATATATAGTATGCATACGCAGAATATTTCGATCAGCAATTTTAATGACGGATTCTTCGATCAATTTGGAATCGATGATGTTTCAATTGAAATTGCGAGTTACAATTAATTTACAAAAACTTTCTTGCGTTTTGTAAATTAAAACCTCACCTTTACTCTTATTGAATTTTAATACGAAGTTAAATAACATTGACTGACAATGAGTACTTTCTTATTCCAAACGAGAATATTTTTCGATATCATAAAAACAGAAGAAAATTCTAAAAATAATAGCTAATTATATGTCGCCATTGATTGATTTTTATTATAAATTAACATTTACGTATTTGCATATTTTTTTAGAACATATTATAAATGTTCTAAATTAAATAATTATTTTTTATATTTATATATATAAAAATGTCGTGTATTAATGTTTCTTTTTAATGTAACTTTATCATGTTATTTTAATAAATAGATATTTTAACGTTTTAAGTCCGCGTCATAATAAAATATCAATAAAATATCCATTTTCAAACTTCTTTATATAAATGTAATTCTCTTTCATTTAAATGCTTTTCAAATTTATTACCTATGATGCATAATTTTGATCGTATTAGAGAATTTGTCATTTTGCATTAAAACTGTCACATAATATATGTATTACCATAATATTGTTTGGTAATCTTTTTAATGTAAAATGACAAATTCAATAAAAATTATGTCATAGGTAATAAATTTGACAAGCAGGAAGACATTTAAATGAAAGAGAATTGCATTTAAATGTAAGAGAGAAGCTTGAAAATTGATATTTTTATTATCAGAATTGCCAACGTCGGTATTTTAACGACTGGATTTATAGCATTATATCTTTTTGAGATCGCGAATAAATTGTGTATTAATTTTGCATTTTGATTCTTTTGCAGTAACAAGTGCCTTAATGAAAAAAGACGACGGAACCAAGAGAACTCATATATTGATGAGCTTGCCGAGCTGATTTCCGCCACGGACATGAGCTCTGGCAAGACTGACAAATGTCAGATCCTTCAGAGAACCGTCGAGCAGGTAAGAAAACAGATTTATTCTCTCTCTTCCCTTGCGAATCTCGATGATTGATAACAGCATCGTAGGAGCGTGCCATCGATATTTATCGTTTTAGTATCGTTTTTCCTTCCTTGGTAATAAAACGTCATATCCATCTGAGTGACAAGATTAGGAGAAGGTCAGGAGATATATAATCACATTCTTTATTATACTTAAATATCTCAAATCCAAAACAAGATAAACGTTATAATGTCCTTTCTTTAGAAAAAAGAAGGTATAATTTTTACCTTTGTGATATGATTAATCGTTAAACCATCATTAATCTCAATCATTTATAAATCATATATTTTTCTCTTTAGACAATTTATTTAAGTGGAAATTGAAACTTTTTCACAGCGATCGCAAATATAAGAACTTTCGATAAAGGCGATGAAAATTCTAAATTTTTATCTCGATAACGCATCGAGAGGGATTTAAATTTCAAGATTAAATCACTGACGAAATAATATAAAATGCTATCTAAAAACACTCACGTTTCACTTGCGAAATTATACAAATTTTTATCGTTCTCTCGGGTTATAAAATTGAAGATAACTGCTCGGTATTCAGACAAAATGACAATTTTACGATCGGCAAGGGACATTTTATAAAGTCTTTCTTACTTGAGGCAGACAATAAAATATTTAAGATTAACGATATTATTTTCACGGTTTTTTTTTTCTGCCTTTGTAACTCGGGTGTCCCGTGCGTTTTATTTATTTATTTTTTTTCTTCGTTAGAACGAAAAGTGAGAAGTTATTTTAATAATCGAAATAGAGATAACGGTGGATAGAAGACGATCGGAGAGAATGTCGTTTGCTGTCAGCATTTTTCGTCGAAAAATTGATCGATGTATATCAAATATTGATCGGAGTTGTTTTCGGATCGACGTGGAAGAATCCGCGCGAAGGACGATGAAATATTTGGGAAAGCACTCAGGATTATTGAGAGATTTCTGGAGCGAGCGAATCTCTCTCATATAAAGGTCTCGTCCCCTGTTTTATAAATGACACATATTCCCGTATCGATCTAAACGAAAGAAAGAGCGACAGTATTTTCGAAAGCGACATTACACATCAGTATCACCAATTTAATGAGAATTTCGCGTAACATTAAAAAACTTGTTCTTAACAAGTTCTCCTACTTCGACACTATCTGATGGCAATCGATCTTCTTCGCCTTGCGAAATATATCCGTATTATAGTATTAAATCTCCGTGTGTGTGTTTATAGGCAAATTTATTATTAAAATTAGTTAGGTTATATTTGCTGCATTGTAATTTATTATTAAATCACTTTTTTATAACATATTTAATTAAATTTTAAGTTGAAAGAAATTTTTAAATTGATTAGCCTCTTATTTTGAAAAAAAATGCGCGGCGATTGTTATTTGCATCTGAAATATTTCAAAGAACGGATGAACTCTGAATCTCTTCTGCAAACCTTTAATTTCGTTGCTAAATAATTGTGACAATTAAACATTAAAATTTAATTAATTTCTAAGAAAATGCCGACAATTAATATAACAATTCCCCATTTATCTGTTATTCTTTACACTAAAAACATCTGCTTTTACAGACATTAAATTAATTGAACATCTTTTTCATAACTTTTTAATTTTTGACTTGATATCTTTATAATTAAACTCTAAATTAAAATTCTATGAAAATAAAATTTCCGCGAAGTTAGAAACTCGGGTTTTTTCTATTCATCTGTATAATTAATTAGTAATAGTAGTATTAAAGTATAAAGAATAAATGATTCTATTCATAATCAATTTCATTATCAAAAATGAGAAAGTATTTTTTTCTAATGTAGAAATCAATCGTGTTTCGACTTTTTTTCTTTTTTTTTTTAAGGAAAAGTGAACGTTGAATTAATCAAATAATTTACATACAAATGAAGTTTGTGACAAGTGCTCGCTAATATATCTCATATATATTATTACAATACACATGTATCTCTTGATATCTCTTTTTTTATATAATCCGATTATATAATATCCTTGATTCGATTGTTTTCCGATCATTTTATATCAAATCTCGCGCATATTATATATGCGATATAATATTACAAATAATAACGACAATATATATATTTAATATAATATTTGTAATATTATATATATTTTTCTCGAATAATATATATACAATATAATATTACAAAAATTATTCAATTTTGCATGTACCTAGGAAATTTGTGTTATATTTAAATACAATACGTATGTATAATTCTGGAGTGCCATGTACAGTTGTGTATAAAATATGGAAAAATGTGTCACGCTTTTTTTGTCCAAAGATTATTAGTCTGACTAAATTACGCGGAACAGAATTATGCAAAAGTCGGTGAAACGAATTAAAATAAATAGAATTTCAAAAAGTGACATGTATATATCTACACACACACACACACACACACACACACACACACACACACACACACACACACACACACACACACAGGTACATGGCTGTGAATCTGTCGACGGTATATAAAACTTTGCATTTTAAATTATCTTGAATTGAGCGCTTGGCGAGTTAATTCACTTTTGCATAACGCCGTGGCCACTTTGAGGCCTATTTTATCTTAGCGGAAATTTGATTCGATTTCTCGAGCCTATTATTATCGCTAATATAATCGCATCGTTTCCTCCGCTCGCGAAAGGTCAAAGACGCAGTTACGGGTATTTTTTATTTATTTTTTTTTAAATCGATACGCCGATTAATCCGCTAACGATACACGCCGATAATTACAGGTTCCGGGGACCCCTTTGTTAAGCCGTGTAGCTCGCGCGATCATCGGCTAAAACGCGAGGCAGCAGTTGCATAACGGCTGCTATAAAGCTAAGCCCTTGACTCACTGGCGATCGAGAGCCGAGGTTACGCTTCCCATTGGCGGGGACCAAGTCCGGTTCGAGCCTGGTCCGGGATTTTTCGGGGGTCTAGAAATTTGAGGACTCGATAATGTGTCGTAACTCTCTGCGTTCGCCTAATGGCGAACGAAGGCCCCCGTGCTCGATTGAAATTTTAAGCGGCGCGCTTTCTCGTCCAGTTTACCAAAGCCATATCGAAGTCGTTTGTCGCTTTAAAACGGTACGTGTGTGTTTCTCTCCGAGAAGAAGATATATAAAAAGAAACGTGGCGGTTGAAAAAGCGCAGCGCGTTGATTTTAATAATTATTATAATTTTCTTTATGATTTTATTTATTTATTTTATATTATTTTGAAGCTGTGACAAAATTAATAAGTCATAATTTTTTTTGCATATCGTATAAATCGTATTTCGACAAGAATAAAAATTAAGAATTATAGACAATTCTATAATAGATAAAGATATTTTACTCTGAGATTAGTAAATATATGAAATTCTCTGTAAATATATGAAATACTCTGAAATCTCTCGATGCTATTCAATATCTTCGAACATTGTGACTAATCTTTTGTAACTAACATATCAATATCATTCAAAAGTCTTCTAGTTATTGAGGCTACTTGATACTATCTTCTAGTAATCAGTTCTAGTTATCAGGATATCAATGTCTTTGAACGTTGTCATTAATCTTTATTACCGAGATATCAATACCAAAAGTCTTTTAGTTATTGATGCTACTTGATATTATCTTCTAATCACTTCTAATTACTAAGATATTGATATTCTATTTAATTTTAAATTTAGATTCTGCGGAGTCTCGATATTTCTTTTCAATTATTCAGGAAGATCATATATTGCAACGGTCCATTTTTATTTTAATATTATCTGTCTCTGCAATTAAGTCTCAAATAAAAAATCTGTCAAAGTGAAGTATTCTTACAAAATTCAAGTTTAAAATCTTTTAATTTTTAATTGCTTAGTTATATTTTTTTCTGTTTTTTATTTCTTTAAAATGAAAGAGAGAGAGAGAAAGAGAAATGTACATTTAAAAGAACTTTAAAAAGATCAGTTTATTTCATTTATTCATTATGTAAAAATTTATTATATATTTATGCACAATATTTATTATATAAAAATTTGATTAAAAAATCAGTTTATTTTAATCATACTTTTTGTATATACTGCTTCTCTCTCTTTTTTTCTCTTTCTCGCTCGCAAAAATAAACATACACTTATTTAAGCGTGGCAAGTTATGCTAAAACAAAGAGCTAATGATATTCTCGATAACACATTCATCTCTCCACTTGCGGCATGACACAATGTGTTGTTCTTTAGCTGCTTCGCGCGGCCGAGTTTCGGAGTCGCGGACTGCAGAAAAGCATTTCGGTCGCATTCATCCATTTATTCGTACACGTTTCCGAGCCGGCACACAGCACACGGTCGTTGCAACAGGAAAGATGGGAAGGGGGAAGAAGGATAGAGAGAGAATGAGAGAGAAGGATGGGATCTCTCGACTTCCTGTCTCTGTTCTCGCCCGCGCGCGCGTTTGACAGCTCGCGGTGAAGCACGTGTTTGGTGCTTTTGACAGCTCGCGTTGACAGAAGAGGCACCGTGTCGGCCGAGTAGAAGAGAAATCTGCAAAATTGTGCGGCTCGAAAGGAACTCGAAGATGAGGAAGGTTAGATCGCGTTTGTCGCATGCAACTGAGGAATCTCTGCTCCTGTGCCGAGCGAGAGAGTTTGTTACATGACCTTGAGTGATGTCACCGAGGCCAATGGGAAACCTTCCAAACGGCGCCGCTATAACTCGATCTACCTGAGAGAAAAAGAGATAGGTAGAGAGAGAAAGGGGAGAAGAAAGAAAAAAAAGAGAATACAAGAGAAAGAGAATTCTGTGACGTCATCTGCGCGATGGCATTATGCGCAGCGATGGATGGTGGATGCGAGTCACCAGGTAGAGTCGATTGAAATTTTCTAGCCAGAAGATATAATAATTGTCAGCAACGTTTCTCTTTTTGATTCGCTTTATCTCGCGATCCTCCTTTCTTCTCTCTTCCCCTGGGGAGATATCTCGGGGTTTGCTTATCACGGCTCGCTGGAGATGATGCGCCTCGCAACGACAACGTGTCGCCGTGGGTGGAGGAATTGCACAAGGGGGGACGGTTCAATACATGTTGCAGCCTTTTGCGAAATGCATACACAAAGTTTTCAGAGCATTGTGTTCCACGCTTACAATTTAATCGATCCCCTCCCCCAGTGGTGATTGTGAGACTATCACCTGGGGATCAGTATCGCCTCCCCCTTCTCTCCTTTTGAATGAAAACCTTTTTATGATTCCGCATCTCGTTTCCTTTTCTCTCGTTCGTGGAAACGAGTGCGCACACATCGAAGAAGAATTTATTGCAGCGCAATTCGACGAGAGAAATGCGTACACGTACGTGTACACATATGCGTACATGTGTCAGCCACGTATATATTTGTGTATACACGTACACACACAGGTTCGCCACTTCCAGTGGAGGAGAGAAGCGGCTAGCGGCAACATCGCGCACACATACACACATGTACACACATGTACACACATATACACACATACACACACTCACACACATACACACAAGCCGTTTGTCGGACTCGGCCGACCCGGAGTCACCGACTTTTCGAGGCCACGGCAGACGCGCTCCAAACGCCTGTGTGCGTGACGGTGTGACATGTGTATGTGATTATTGTGTGGCGTGTATGTGTGTGTCTGTGTGTATGTGTGTGTGTTACACTCTCGCAGATTGTGCCGCGTCGATTATAACCGCGCGATCTATCGTCGCCGCGAGATACGAGCTCAAGGACGCGTCTTTTCCGCACGCTTTCGCACGCGCGTGAAAGCGTGCACGACCGTGAATTTTGGCTGGTAACGCAGGATTTCGAGACAACACTCGCTCGTGTATTTGGATCGTGTCTAAAATAATAAAAATTGAAAAACATTGAAGTGGATCGATTTTCGAATGAATTTTACCCATCTGTCGAATGTTTAATTTTTCACTTTTTCGATGGACAGGTATCAATTGTGTTTTTTTTTTGCTCTTTTGTAGGAATTTTTTAGTATCTGCTCGGCACCGAAAATTCTTTCCCTATTGATATTTTAAGGGTTTCTAAATACAAAGGGCCTTTGTACAATATTTCGCTCCGACTAAAAACTTTCTGATTTACAGTTTTACACATTTAAAGTTACTTTGGGGTACCTGAAGGTTCATCGTTGACAGAAAGGTTAATCTTGAAAGACGTGAGATAAAATTTTTAAACGAAGAGTGAGCTTCAAAGATTTATTACGCAGAGAATCAGTTGCTAAAATATTCTTTTTGTACGAACACCCGGTACAATACGATGCGTTCTACTTGCGCTTTTACGTCGTTTCTTTAAATTGCGTCGAGAATGATAATGAAGCTGTGCGGTATTTTGTGTGTATGTGTGTGTGTGTGATAATGGAAACGAGGAAAAGATAATCTTAAACGCGTGTTGAATCGTTTCTTATTCTCTTTTACGGAACGATCTTTCGAACGAGGAGAAAGTGTTTGGACGATTCTTTAACGGTGATGGTATTGCGTGTGACGTAATTGTGTCACTAATCGTAACATCAATTTGAGAGATGTTGCGTAACCGGCTTATATTAAAATTCTTCTCTTAATCCATTTGTTTCAATCGATGTGAAATAAAAAATATTTCAGGAAAAATAAAATTGCATCGCAATATATTTTTATACATTCATCGCGTGAGGATCTTCTTTATATATAGAATTAATCGTACAAAATATCGAGCGACGAAAAATCTCGTTAAAATATAACCGAATGTTTTTTTTTCGTTTATTAATTTTTTTATATTTCCAAAAAAAACTCAAACGAATGCTATCGAATTATGGCTTTCACCGCGTTACACATTTCGGCAACGACTTGCTCGAGCTCGGACAACTGCCTAACATAAGTCCTTCCCTGAGTGGTGTCGTTGTTTCGTTAGCAGTCTGACGCAATGACGGATAACAGACGCTCACAGGGCTAATGGACTGTGTATACAGTACAAAAATCGAGCGCTGCACACGCACTTTCGACCGTGGTACCGCGTACTCTCGGATTCGTATCTCCTCTTAGTTAGTTCTTCGTCGAGCAAAGTAAATTTCAGCCCCGCGAGAGAAGCTGCTTCTCTCTTCTTCGAGAACGAAAATGGCTCGAATTGAAATCCAGATATTTATTCTCATAATATATAAGATAATTCATTTTAATCTCTAAACAGGCAAATATTTGGAAAAGGGATTTTGGAAAAGAATATATTAAACAAAAGTTGTAAGATTTCGAGAGGGACATAATATCGTGAGCTAGAATTGCCTTTGAATACTATTTTTCAAATTTATTTAATGTCAACTTAGTTTTTTTTAATGGAATTATCCTAATTTTTTATTTAATTGATTCCTCGCAATATTTGATATAAAAGTTATAAGTAAGATTGCCTAAAACTGAATAACAAGATATTTTATACTTTAATATATTTGATATAATTTTGTATAAACTGTGTTATGTGAAATCTCGTAAAATATTCATTTTTCGATCTTACTTCAATACTTTTATGAAAATAATAAGAAAAATCGTTAAAAAAATGCATAGTTTTAATACATTGTTTTTAAGAAAAAATATATGATCTATAAATATAACTCGCTCTGTTTTAAAATTTAATATAGAGAATCAATAATCTCTTACACATAATAATTTTCAAGTTAGCAAAGACTTTTTAACTTAAAAGTTAATTGCCTCCCTCAAGTTTTAAAAGAAAAGAATGATATATTATATATCCACTTATATTAAATGTTATATATACATTTTCAGGTTTCCATTTGTATCAACACAATATTTTTATAAATAAAACAATATGACACACATTTCGAGCTATTAAAATTTACACAGGATGTTCCAAATTATCCGTATTCTCTTTCCATATACATATACATATTTAGATTAATTTAAAATATATCTTGACAAGAATATCGAGACAATTCATCTCGGAGTTGTAACAAAAATTTAAAGTTATTTATCAATTGTTATATCAATTTTTAGAATTTTTTATTCTTTAGGAGAAGCATTTTATTTATCAGTTATCTTTCCACATTCTTTAGATCGTATTTTACGTTATTTATAACAATCAGTCGAGATTACGCTGCGATATACTCGCACTGGTATTTAAGATAATTCGACGTCTTCTTTTACCTTTTTTATTGATACATCACGCATCTTCTTTTTTTATCTATCTATCTCTTTTTTTATCATTATTGCGACTGCTGATATCTTCACGTGCCATAACCAGTCCGACAAATCTATACTTTGGTATATAAAAGCAATAGTACACACGCGGTATGTCCAACAATAAAAATCCGATATCCCGTTCAAATGGATTATTTGTTTCGCATTCGATGCAATATTCATCATCTCTTATTTCATCGATATCGCGCGCGTGTCCCGTAAAAATGACCGATATATTTTACGGAGGATACACATGTCAACAATTTGCTTTCGTATATATATTTTTTTCTCGCACACCGTCGAATTTCCTTTTATTTTATCGAGGATATGCATAGACCTGGGAAATGCGCTGTCGCAGTACAATGATGCACATGTCGAAGGCAACATGTGGAATTCTATATGTACAGTTTGAAAGTATAATCGATGCCACACATTTTTCATGTACTTCTTACGAATGTTTTTCAGTTGTTGTATTTAGTAACATATATACATTTCACGACAGCACGTACGAAGATAATGTACGGCGCAGTTGCAGTAATAATATTGCACGAAAATGAAAGAGAATCTTAAGCGAAAAAAAAAGAAAAACATTTTATACAATAATTACAGGTCTTTTCAAAGTAGAGAAAAAATATTTCAATTTTATGATCCTCCCTCCTCTAGCCACTCTGCTACTGACAAGGAAACTAAATGAATTTTTTTATCTCGAGAAATATTCAATACATCAACAAATATTTTATACAAAAGTTTCACAGTAAAAATATCTCTATTTAACTACGTTAATAATATTTTAGAAAAATAATGTTTTTTAATGAAAAAAAATAATTTTTTAACATTTTATCAATGTGCTTAAATAGAAGGTACCATGAAACTTTTGTATGAAATATTTTTTGATGTATTCAATACTTTTCGAGATAAAAAAATTCATCCATTTATCCTTCCCTACATGTATGCAAAGTTTCATGAAAAATCAGAATTTTCGAGTTTTTTGCGAGGTTCTCTTGTGATTCACTTACATCTACTCATATATATTCTTTACACAATATTCTTCATATCGAGGATTTCACGTTACGTTCAAATGAATACTTGATCTATGTAAATTCGTTAATTAAAGAAAATACAGTCTTATGAAACGAAGAGAGAATAAACCCGCTTTATATTCTTTTATAAAAACGAGATAATGCTTAATAATAATAAAAAAAAAAAAAAAGAATTGTACGTCGATGAAATTTTGCATCGCAATGACATAGCAATGCCACTCGCAGCGTGACATCACTTGAGCAACTTGCTTTGTAGCTATTCGTGAGATGATGCGTGTGTTCGGGATCACACAAAAAGCGGAGTCAGTCGTTTCCTCGCATTATCACGTCACGCATAACGCGAACGTCGTGATGGAAATGCTACCACCGCTCCATTGAATGGAGAAGATTAAAGGTCTATTTACACTTGTCCGTTTTCTGTTCATATATACCTGCTGTTCCTCTGGGGGGGGGGGGGGGGAATGTGATTATTTCCACATTAAAGGATCATCGCATTTGTTCAAAGCGTATCCGTACGATTTGTTTCATCTGTACGCTTCGGTGTCATTCGTTTTTTATTTACTTGTTTAAAAATTTTCTCGCCAATGACTGAAAAAAATATTTTATTTCGTCTCTCGTAATGGAATATAATACAATATTGGATACAAAATGGGCAAGTGTAAATGGACCTTAAACGTTATTTCGCTCGCGCGGAGTTGCTTTATATATAAGAAGACGCTTTTGTACGGACATTAGTGAGGCGAGACGAACGCATGAGCGACTATTACCTAAATCGAGTGTGAGATAAAAGCTTCCTCGCAGCCTTCTTAATATCGAAATTACGAAAGTTAAAATTGGCACTATATGATTATATTTTTTTTATATATTCTGTATGTTATCAATTTAAATTATATTAAGTATAATCGTAAGATTTTTCTAGACACTTTAAATATTTATCTGTGAGCGATTTGCTCTTAAATTTATGCGTGTGTTTGAGATAGACATATAGATATCAATGCCATATATTTATATTAATCATTAGAATTTTTACAATATTTGCAAAATTCATAGAATCCAAATTTAATACAGATATTATCTCGTAATTACACATTTTCCCGAATAATGTTATTATTAATTGATAACATATTTATTGTATTGCACAATTTATATTTATATGTAAAGCATTTCAAAAGCGAAATAAATTGCAAATTGACTTTGAGTTTTCAAGGAACTCGTACGAAAAAAACATGCTCGATAGCCTGTATATTTACAGTAATATATGTACAATATAATATGTTATAATATATACTTACAATATATATACTTTGTCCGCGATTAATATTTTTTGACAGAAATCAGCTGATAATTGTCAAAAATTTTAATCGACTTTAAAGAAATATAACATATTATTTAAAACATATTATTATTTTAATTTTTATAACATATTAATATTTTAAAATTTAATTAGCAAATTAACGCTTTAATCAGCTGATATCTGTCAAAATATTATTCGAGTTTAAAATATTATAACATGTTATTTATAACATTATTATTTTAATTTTTATAACATTTTTATTTAAAAATTTAATTAGGAAATTAACGCTTTAATCAGCTGATTTTTGCTAAAAAATATTAATCAAGTTTAAACAACCTTTATATAAAAATATAATTCTTTTTCATATAAAACCGAGGAATTGCGCGCGCTTGTGTTGTTCTAGTATAATATAATAATATAATAATGTGACGAATTACAAAAAGCGTTAAATCATTCGTGTTTTATTTATTTATTTTTTGCAGATTCGGCACTTTAGGAACCAAGAGAGCTCCAATAGTCATGCTATACAACAGGGGGAAGTGTCCTCGTCGAATCCTAGCATACTGTCCAACGATCAACTTGGCCCTTTCTTACTTGAGGTTTGTATTTTCGGTTTGAATTAACAAATAAAATTAAATAATTCAAGCTATAAGTCATCTTTTATCGTTAAATATTGTTAGAAAGTCGTTAGTGAAGAGTTAAAAAACGAGAGATTTTTAACGGTGTTACTCTGTATTTTTTTTATTTGTAAAAATTATTGTCACTAAATCCAATCATATTTTCTTCTTCATACAGGCGCTAGACGGCTTTATACTTGTTGTAAATACAGAGGGCCGCGTAGAGTACGTTTCGGCGAACATAACGCAGTACATAAATTACACGAAGGACGATGTACTCAAAAAGGATATTTACAATATTATTCATCATGGGGATCACAACACCTTTATGTCTAATTTGCTACCTATGTCTTCGTTAGGTACGTATTCTTTTAACCGTATCACGGACGGTGGTACCATTTTTATTTTTTAGGGGTAGTAAATATTCGAATGGGGTAGATTGTAGATAGGCGCAATTAGCAGATCATGAATAATTCAATGCGGAGATCCTGTTCCTCAGGATTTTTTCACGTTTTATTTTCTTATTTTTTTTATTTCATCATTTGTGGATTTAAAGATGGTTTTCATAAAATCGAGTGACACATATATTTCTGACGAATTGAAATTCTCCTTTTCATCGTGGTTTTCGTTATCTCTGCATGACGTACAAATATACTAGTGCAATCACAGTCAATTAATTCTCATTTCTGAAATTTCAATTTCTCTTTTTTTAATTATAATTATGATTATACCTGTAGTTGTGCAAAATACTTCTGCTTTGAATTTTAATTACATAATCTTTGAGACCAATTTTGATGTTATTTTTTTTTCTCTTAGAAATTAAATTTAGCTATTCTTAAAGTTTATTTGAAATTAATATAAAAAAACAATATTTATTTGAACTTCTGAAAATATTATAATTTTTCAGACTCTGATATTACTATAAATATATATAAAGAGTATTTCCATATTAAATTCTTTAATATATGTGACGCGGAGTAGTTTTTGTGTTAAAAAAAAAAAAAAAAAAAAAAAAAAGGACGACACTCGAGTTCCTACATTACAGGTTGGACCGAGCCGCAACCTCAGACCAGGAGCCGCATCTTCAATTGCCGCTTCTTAGTGAAGCCTCCCGATGATAAGGACGAGACTATGGAAGAGAAGCAACAGCGAGTATCGAAGTACGAGTCTATGCAAATCAATTCTGTTATTCTGCCCACTAATACCGATCGTCTGGAGAGCGGTGATGTGTCCTCCGAGTCAGATACTAGTCCTTGCCTATTGTGCATAGGGCGTAGAATACCGCCAAACGAGAAACCCATTAATACCAACGTCGAGCAATTCACCGTCAAATTGGACACCGCTTGGAAAATTATCGGGGTTGATCTCAGTTGGTTATCTCCTAATTACAAGAACCTAACCAAGGTAAGGGTTCGTACAACTATGTCGTATATCTACTTTAGTATAGTACTTTAGAGGGGAGGTGTCGTGCTAGATTCACGAAGTTAGCACATTTTTTCAATTTTGATTTTTTAATATAAAAAATGCGAAACTTTTTTTAATTTTTATCAGGAACTGTAGAACTATGAAAAGTGCTATAAGAACTCTTACTATTTTTTTTTTAATTCGTAAAATGTGCCAACTTCACAGACACCTTAAAGTTATATTTTAACAAGAATAATACTTATATAATTACTATTCTTTCGAAGATTATTTTTTTCTCTCCCTCTCTTTCTCTTTCCTGTTATGCATCGCACATGATTACTCGAGAGATATTTACAGACATTTTCTGTTGCAGGACAACCTGATAGGCAAATCGATCAAAGATTTGTGTCACTCTCATGATCTCAGTACGCTCACGAAGCATTTGAACGATACCCTTCAATTCGGAGAAAATACGAGCGATGTGTACCGATTGTGCGTCCTTAGTCCTGATAAGTACCTCAAGATTCAAACAAAGTCAAAATTTTTCAAAGCAAATGCGATGAATAACGATAGCGATTTCATGATGGCTACTAATTCCATCATCACGTAAGTTTGCACATTACCTTCGATATTTATGAGTACGCAATATTATAAACATGATATCACACTCATATTTTATTCTCTAATTGCTCGATAGATGATTGTTCATTGAAAAATACATTGTTGAATGTCATTTGATTATATTATATTATATGAAAATAATATCTTGATATCTTAAAGAAGGCAGCAGCTTAATTATTCCTTTTCTTGGACATAAAGAATTTATAAAACACTGTTTTTGTATAATAAGCTAATTATATGTATATGTCTTAAATATATTTTAATAATTTAAACCACATTTATGATTATTATATAACAGTTTATATATCAGAAAAATCTTTTTTAAATATTACTTTTTATACTCTGCTTTAACTTATAAAATGGTATGTAGTCAATAGAATCAAAAGAGATAATTAAGCTGTTGCAAAACATCTCAATTATGATTTATATAAATTAGTCTTACAATTAGAGTAAAGTGAAAATGTGCAGCTAACTGACAAAAATGTGCCGTTTTATGTTGTTTTTTTATTATGTTTTATTCTTGTTTACAATAGGGACAATGAGTTAATACCTATCGAGAGTGGTCAGCTTTCCAACAACAAGATGTGCTCAGGACACCCTAGTAACCGTTGTGCGAATAATAGTAATAATAATAACGGTAATAATAACAATAACGTGGGTGGTCCGCTGATGCCCTCGCATCTGAACGGTCAAGTGAGTGGTATCAGTGCTCGTGGTATGGCGGTGTCCCACATCGCCACGTCGTCGAACTCAATCGCCTTTAACACGGGGGGTACCGGTGCCAGTGGTGGTAACAGTGACACGTGTAACCCCCTGACGTCGCTAAGCACGTCGGGCGGCAATCCGTTCAGCCAGTTTTCGGACCTGGAATTTCCCGAGCTTTTCCCTAGTTCCACAGGTTGGGACTTGGACAGTGCTGGGTGGGATAGGTCGGAATCGAGAGCGAGCGGGCCACCGAACTCTCGACCGTCTTCCCAGCCGGCCCCCACGTCACCGAGTCCGCAGGGAACCTTCTCGAACTCGGCAGCAGTGGCATCTCACAGTCCTCTACGATCGTTCAGCCCGAACTCGGTCAGCACCGCTCACACCTACAGTAATTCGTTCTCCTATAGTCCTCTTCAAGAGACCACGCAGACGTCCACGTTGAGTAGTAACGTCGCCAGCAGCATCAGCACTAATGGCGGCAACGTTGGCGGGGTCAACAGTAACATCGCTACGACCATCAAGCGAACGGAAGAGAGTAGCAAGAGCGGATGTCCTACTAGCAACAGTGGCGGTACTATAGACAACGCGACAGCGAGGACCAGCGGCGTCGTCGAGGCTCAAAATAACAGTATAATATCCACCGAGTCCGGTAGACTGCGAAACTTGTTGACCATGGGCCCGAACGCCAGCGAAGACAGCCAAGACAATACAGAGAACGATTCGAATAATTCGAGCAGGCACAGGATACTGAAGACTCTGTTGAACCAGCAGGACGAAGACGACTATCATTCGGAGCATAAAGTGCGCACGAGTCCTAGCAACATGCCAAAGTCTAGCATGGAGCATCCCAAGTCGTCGCTCGGAAACAACAATATGCTACTGCAGGTAATTTGACGATTATAAAAGCGCTAATAGCTACGAACAAAGCAGAAGTAAATTTAATGTAGAATTGACAACTATGTATCGGTTACTATTTCTAAATCAAACTTGTCACTTTAGATTATCTGAATGTAATTATTTGTTTAATTATACATTTATTTATACGAAAAATCTTTGATACGTTTGATATGTGTTCGTTTTTAATTCTTATCGCTTTATTATTTTTTCTTCTTTTTCATTTTAAGTTACTAAACGAAAAGAATGATGACGAGGACGACACACAGGATACACGTAGCGGAACGAAGAAAAGAGGAAATGAAATGCTTCTGCAGCAATTGATGAAACAAGATCCAGACGAAGAGAGAAAGATACCGGAACAACTACAACAAGTAAAGCAGGTACAACAGGTACAACCAGTACAACAAGTAAAGGTATGTTTCAGTATTCATATCAAGAATCGAAACGAAAATAATGGTATATAAAAGTAAGATATGAAGAATAAAAAAAAAAGAGAGCATAATACTTACATCATGATATAATAAGATAACTACAAAATAATACATATATGATTTTAATTCATCGTCAGATGTGTAACTTGATATCGATAAAACAAAGTTCCTTTTTTCTTTAATTTTTTGCCAATTTTTTATATCTGTTACGTTTTATTGAAATATATAATTGATAATATACCATGCATTTTCGTTCTGATTCTTCAAAATAAAGAATTTGCATGTACAGTTTGCATAAATAGAAATAAGTAAGAAGTAACGTCAGACAATAACGAGAAGAGAATTTATCTTATAACTAGTGTTCTTGAAATTAATGTATCTCCAATTGATTTTCTTATTATTGTCGATGAGATCTGTACACCAAAAAAATTATATTCTCGAAGTAAGAGGGCTGTATATATATTATTATAAAATTTATCTTAACAGATACTCTTAAATGTTTCTAGAAAACATCATCTAAAATTAAGAATATATTCTTTATTAATAATAAACGGTCTCTTATATATATATAAGAGACCGTTTTTTTCTTTTTAACTTTCTTTTTAAGAGCGTATCTGAAAAAGGGACAAATATATAGAATATTGAAATTGGCGCATCCGTGGGAAAAGTTAACTGACAAAGTGACGAGTAAGGAGACACTAAGTTCGAGTCCCGATACAGCCGCTAGGTTTTTTTCTATATTGCATTTTTCTATTGTTTATAAAAGTTGGGAGTAATGGAAAAAGTGGGCGTATAGCCCAACCTGAGAACCTATAGCATTTCTCGTATTGTAGAATCCGGAGAACGATCTCTTGAGAAGTCTGGGCTTTCGGTCCGTTACGCCGTCTTCACAACCGAGCGATCACATAGCTCTAGGCAGCGCGACGACTCAGGTAGGCCAGAAAAGACCTGGAGAGGACGGCGATCTGAACGTAGCTGTGAAGCGACCTGTGGACGGCTTGCATCAAGTATCTTCTTCAGCAACGAGCTCTTCGAGCAACACAACGAGCAAGCTGTGGGAGAGGAATAAGATGCTAGCATCTTTATTAGCGAGAGAGCCGGCGCAAACATCGAACGTACCAACGAAGCTGCCCGCGTCTGTGATATCAGCAACTCCACAGGTACGAAATCTGATAACCAAACGTTTTTTTCGACACTCTCTCGTGATTGCATGATTTGAACAATTCTATACGTAGAGATTTTTCGGCCAATTTACGATTAATTTTTAATATTAAGAGAAAACGTGTTTCGATATATCAGCAACTCCGCAGGTACGAAATCTGATAATCAAGTTTTCTTCGACACTCTCTTCCGATTGCAAGATCTGATTAATCCTATACGTAGAGATTTTTCGACTAATTTGCGACTAATTTCTAATATTAAAAGAAAACGTGTCTCGATATACTCAATCTTGCGTAGTCCACCACGTGGTGGACCACGCTATTTCCTGAACTTTCTTTCATATTCGTCATTGCGGCCATTTTAGTGTGGTATAACAAAGGGTCTCTTCTCTCCGTTTTATACCTAGAAACTTTCAACTTAGAGTCAGCGTCGACTAGATTATTTTTTTGCTAAAATGCGCTAAAGCGGATTTTCTTCGAAAAGAAAAAGAAATTGTGCATGGTTTATATAGCTTTTAATCTCTTGATTAACTCGCTTCTATTTTGTTTGTGAATATTTTATAGTATATCAGAATCTCCTACTTTAATTTTTATAAATTATATAATACGTATAATATAATTTTATATTACACGTATAATATAATTTTATATTACACGTATAATATAATTTTATATTACACGTATAATATAATTTTATATAATAATATGTATACTATAATTTTATATATGTATAATACATATAATTTTACATATATCTTACAATTGGAAATATACGTATTAGAAAGCTAGAAATGATACGTTGAAAAATCATGCCTTTTTCCCAGACAAAGAAATAAAATAAACAATAAAATAGACAATAGCTTTTGTAGTGTTTTCCGTTAGAGTGGCTATTGCAAAGAACCGAGAGAGAGAGAGAGAGAGAGGGGATGAAAAGAAAGACAATAAGAAGAGAACAATTTATAGATTTTACCTTGGTTGTTTCACAGTATAATTTTCGGGGATGCAATTCTTTTAACAAGAAAAATTCTTTTGTATTTCCTTATTTCTTTGTTTGCATTTTTATGTTCTGAGTAACTACGTGTTTCTATATTTCCAGAATAACCACGTGTTCGCTTAAATTTTGTTTTCAAATATAATTTATTAAAAAAAGAATTTTATATGAAATTATATGATTACTGCTTGAAAATAAAAAACTATATGAATTTTTTTTATCGATTTAACATTGAAATAAATTAGTTTTTTCGTATATATATTGTAGGTATATATATCTTGTTCGGTACCGTGTCAACATGTCCAGACATATTGTGATAGCTATGTTATATCTTTGTTGGAAACGGAAGTGTGGAAAAATGGAGAGAAATTCTCTACATTTTCAAGATCTAGTGGTGAGGTCGCCACTGGCGATCTCTTTCCTTTTACACGTATCTATAATAATGGAATGGAAGGGAAGGGTGGGGGAGGAAGACATCTTTGATGAAGCCCTAACTAAGGGCAGACACAGCCCATCGTGCCGCACACGTGCTATAACTTCCGCCGACATTTTTCGCCGATTCTGAATCAGATTAGATTTTCTTGGATATTCTCGGTGATGATTTGCCTGTCGAGAAGTGGCGAATAAATCCAAGATCCCTGTGTTTTTAGCTGAACTCAGACTCTCGGGTATAGACAGCTGACGCACAACTCTTCATCAATCGTACGAATTTATATAATTTAATATTTTATTAATTTCAGGACAAACTGCCTCGTGTAAAACAGCCGCAGCAGCAGCAACAACAACAGCAGCAACAACAGCCGCAGCAACAGCAACCTTGGACCGGTGGCAGTATGCAAGTTGGTGGTAATAACGCGATTACGACGACCGCGTCGGTGCGTCCTCTCCAAAGTCAGTCGAGACAACTACCTCGTCAATCAGCCACTACCTACCTCAGTCATATGCTAAGTCAAGTAAATATTTATTTAATTTTAATGTATGAATGGACGTTGAATTGTAGATCAATTAAGAAAACAAATACATAGTTAAATTTCTCTATCCTATTTTTGTGAATAGAGATTAGCAATATTTTTCTCTATATTTTACGAATGATTTTTGCGTATGATCGCTAATATATATTTTAGACAATATTAATTTTATTAAACGTATACCTTCTTCTTTTTTTACAGCACCAAAGGCCCCAAATGGGACCAACCGAGTCTGAATTTACGAGTAGCGGAGAATACCGTCAGACTAGCACCGACCCAACTAGTTGGGATAATCAGTCATCGGATCCGGATCTTTCGGAAATTTTGGATCAAGTGATAGATTTTGTCCCGGATGAACTTAGCGCGGGTAATTATAGCAATTAAAATGTTTAAAAAATAAATTTTTTTTCTAACTTTTGATAGACTGATATATAATTACATTATAATTATTATAATTTGAATATATTTGCATATAAATATATGTAATAGTATATTAATTTTTATAGTTTATGATTTATAAAACTTTGACGAATTGTTGAAAATTAAACATCTTAAATACATATCTCTTTCGCTGTCACGCTAT
Source organism: Prenolepis imparis (assembly GCF_030444845.1). Taxonomy (NCBI): domain Eukaryota; kingdom Metazoa; phylum Arthropoda; class Insecta; order Hymenoptera; family Formicidae; genus Prenolepis; species Prenolepis imparis. The sequence goes on along the minus strand of NW_028141173.1, from coordinate 4,303,090 downwards.
AAACTAAACAAATTTAAATCTATTTTTCGATAACTTTGATAGCACGACAGCTTCATTACTTTATACATGATTCGATTTGCAATAAGCAATGATGCATTTGCATAACTTTGTGCAATAATCGCACTTTCGCACGGAGGATAACGCAATTGAGATTACATGTAGCAGCAAAAGTAATTGTATCATTATAAAGAAGAGATATATTTTTTATTTAATAGATACGTCTCCGATAGCGAATCTCCTAAATCCTCTTATCGAAGATAAGAATGTTATGAACGAGAAAATGGCAATTAACGCTATCCAGAAGTCGTTGATGTTATGCGAGACTGCCGTGAATCCAACGTCTTCCACCACTATGCCTGGTACTCCCCCAGCCTATTCCACTGCGGTAAGTTTCCTTTTTTTTCAATTAGTCATTAATTTTACGTTTTTTAATTTGATTGGGATTCAGGGAATTAAAAAAAAATTGCCCCTTTGATAATTTTACTCCTATTTAAGAAACAAATGTTTAACATATCTTTGCAATATTTAAGTTTTTATTAAAGTTTCATAAAAAATTGTTCAATCTTTTAATTGATAATATTTAAATAAATTAGTACTAATAAATTAAATAAATAATAATTGAATAAATAATTAATTTAAATAAATTAGTATTCCTTAAGACGTTTATAATAAATTGTTTTGTTTTATATTTTTATATTTTTGCATATACTTTTAGATATAGTGATATATTGCACTTTGTTTATTGTCCAAATTAATTTTATAATTAATAAATCAATATTAAATGCCAGAAAAACTGCACTCTTGATATCTTTGCAATCGTATAGAATAGAAAACATTCGAAAGCGCATGCAATAAAGAAACTTATTTTAAAAAACTGCATCTATACAAATTTTCTTATTTTATCTTGAATTTTAAACGAAAATATTTGGAAGAAGTGAATTTTTTTACAAGATTTGTTTAGATACCCTGGTTTTAGTTTTGTCCATTTATTTCAAATGTGTATACACATATTTCTCAATTTACATGCCATCTTATAATGCACAAAATGAAATGATGAATTGCTGAATTTTGTTACAGTTGGGCACTACACCTGTGACAACTAGTCACAGTTATCAGCCACCTCCGATGTACCAACAGCCTAGAATCAGGTTCACTCAGCCAGGCGTCAGACAGACAGGTCAATTTACGCAACAACAACAATTGCAGTTACAACAACGTTCGAAGCTTATACAGCAGCAGCAGCAGCATCAACAGGAGCAAATGAAACAACGATTATTGCAACAACAGAAACAACAGCAGATGGTCATTCCATCGAATGCCACCGCGACGGATCAAATCAATAGCAGTATTCATAACATCGATAATCTTCTGAACAATACCGTTGCACCGCCAAACGTATCGTTGCAGGTATGCAGTTTATTACGAAATTATTCATATTATTTGTTTATAAATAAAATATATATATATTATAAAATTATATGTAAATATTTATATATAAATACACACACAAAAAACATACATTAATGAAAATTGCCATGCTTTGTAATGAAAATTCGCAAAATTATGAAAATAATCGCTGCGATATTTTTTTTTATTCAGCGATCGAGTGTCCCAGAATCGCAAATTTCTCCAGGATATGGGGGATCCGTCCAGATAGCTTCTGGTCATCGACTCGCTCACTCGTACTCCCATCCGTCAACGATACCGCAGCAGTAAGTATTCCGTTTGTACGCATAAAGGTATACCCCCCTTTGTGTAGACTCTTTCGTTTATATATGGATTCTTTCTTTTACAGTCCTATTGTGAACAACAACTTTAACAGTGGGCAACAAGTGTCCGCTCCGGCGAGACTCTCGCCGCATTCTCCGGCCAGTATGCTGCCCTTCTCTCACCCACAGCCACTATCACCACGGGTGACGCAAGTGAGTGCGAACAACACATTATTACTTTATCAGATCGACACAAGAACGCAGAAAGAGTATTTGTATATGCAAGTAGTTAGAATCTATTAAAAATTAGCTGATTATCTGTCTCATTCTAGAGATAGAGAATTAGAAAGACGAAGAACTTAAACTAAACTGTTTATGCGAATGTCTTTACACTAGGCAAACAAATCAGACATGTGTTAGATAAGTGTTAATGTAACGCGGAAAAATTACAAGCTTGAACTATCGTAAGATCGATTCAAGTTTTTATTTTGCGCATCTTATTATTTTTCTTTTCTTTAGAAATATCCTCCCGTGTCTTTCAAGTATTTCTAGTATGTTTAATCGTGATATATGCGCCAGGGCAATTACGGCAACACACCGAGATTATTCAACGTGAACCAGGTGAGGCCGCAGCAGCAGGTCATAGCGCAGCAACAGCAGCAGCAGCAGAGATCGATGCCCTCGCCGGGGACGCCAGCAACCGCGCGGCAATCGCCGTTTCCTACGGAAGCGTTTCCTCCACCTACGTCTCCCACGGCCAGTCAGTTCACACCGGGTCCCGGCACCGGTGCGCCAAACCCGTCGGCTCAGTATCGGTTGCAACGAGCCACCTCCACGCCTTCTGCCACGACTCAGTTGCCAGGTATGTATATGTGTACAGTTTCTCATAGCGATAGGTCCCGTTGGACTCGTGATCCAACTTCGCGGTGTGTAGTCTTACCACGTATGATAAATAATTATTAATACAAGCTAAGATAATCGGAAGAGGTGCTTATGATGAGAGAAATCGGTTTTGCGATCATGTAGAAAAGTTTATTTACATTGCAAGAGCGAATATCCTATTACAAATGTATCTATAGAATTTAGAATATATTCTGATTATTAAACAGAATATTCTACATATTCTGTTGAGTAGGAATAAAGTGTAACGACAAGTAAGGGATTTTTATATATTGTGTGCGAGAAGATAAATGCGATGAACTCTATATCATATCTAGTTGTAAGATTAGAGATAGGCGTCGTCGAAAAGTCGTTTTACCGTATATTATCAGCTGATTTAAATATTATCATTTAAATACAAATATTATTATTTAAATATTACATTTGAATTTTATGAGAGAACTTTACATAGTAATTTCAAGAAAATTTCTATGTAATTACCTTTTTTATCACATTCTCTTGTTTGATTGTGTTTAAAATATAATATTGTATGATAATTTTTAATATCGGTAAATCGACTTGTACAATAAAATTAACAAAATATTATACTAATTAAGTATAATAATTATGTATAAGTCGTGACGCGTGATTATCGTTTCTTCTCACTTATTAATAAGTGTTAGATTTCTTGTGTGATGTAAACATGCGCTTTTCAAGGCGTTCGAACTTGTCAAATCGATTTCCTTCATTTTCGGACAATAAGAAATATATTCTTAGATTAGAGTACATACATAGTTTTTATGCGGACGATCATCGAGTTGATTTTTTACGATACAAAGTCAGTATGCAGTTTAATATTATTCCGCGCGACGGAAGATGACGTGATCGAAATATACAAAAGATTTTAAAGCGGGTAAGTATGTGCAGATTAAGATTAACTTTGTTTAATCTATTAAACATTGTGGAAGCGCCGTATGTAGATTAGTCGAGTATGCGCATAGATTTATTAGTATCTCTTTGTGCCTGTATATCTTTCGATGTGTTTTTTCTGTAAATAGAATTGTGTGATATTGTGTCATACGGATATCCTCTATAGAAGAAAAGGATATCGTAATTATATATTCTGAATTCTGAGTAATGTAGCAGATTTTTTGCATAATCTATGATTTTATAATCTTTGAATATGATTGGCCAATGATGTGTTACATTAGATACAATTGCGACGCTTTGTTATCTCTCTTATTATCTCTAATTTTCTTACTTATCTCAAATACGTATAAAAAAATTACTTAAAGTAATTTTTAAATTCTTTTTTTTCACTTTCGCAAAATTTAGGTTTAACAAGTTTCTCTTTCTAAAATAAAAATTAACACGGTCAATTTAAAATTTAGGATATTTTAAAAGTTGAATAAGATTAATGCATAAAATAATCCTTTTTAGGTTGATATTTGTAACATTACATGTGATAATGTCAATCGGTTTACATATGACTTTGTTTAAAGAAAAACAAAGACTTTTTGTTGTAAAATGCTAGAAGATATCTATTGCAAAGGCATTTTCGATACATTTAATCGTGTTCAATTATAAAAAGCCACTTTGGCTGTGTGTGTATATAGTATTCATTTGCAAACTTTTTACAACAAAATACAAATAAAAATAGCATCGTCGGATAAATTAAAAGTCCGAGTTTCTACGCGAGTCAGAGTTTTATATTTATTTAGCGTTACTTGCTTGTAGCTTTCAGCTGGCAGAACCGAGATTCGCTTTCCGAAGGTAATTCGAAGTCGGTGCGTGCGATGTTTGATTTATTTACCGTATAGATTTCGATCTCTCGATATTATGTGCGTGATTATTGAACATTGGCATGATATATACATATATATATGAAAGCGAGAAATAGAGAGGAGCGTAATTTGTCTTAAATAGGCTGGCCGAGGGCTATACACGATTGATGTTACAGGTGGAATTGGGTCGCCTCGGCACTACGGCGGAATAAGTAAGGAACCGCTTCTTTCACCTAGTCATTCACACACGGCTTGCCCGGCGTCACAACATAATAGTCAACACAACAACGTCACCAATACACAACACTTCTCCAGTCAACAACATACCCCATTGCTATACCAACAACACACCAACCACACGGCAGACATGCAGAACAGTCAGTTCTGTTACGATCGCTCGTCAGTCCCGCTCTATCCTGCTGGCGGGGAGGCGCAGGATGCCAGGTCACTGCCTCCCGGTAATCCTGTCAATCACCAAATGGGTGGTAAGTCATATGACTTTTTAACGTCATGTGACACTTCATTGTCATATTCAGCCTCACAGTTCCATGCAACTTTGGCAATGAACAATCATTATAACCCATTCACTATCACCCCCGGCACCAATTACCAGTCATTGTATCACTACCATTATCACCAAGAAACACAGAAACGCCAAAGACATGAACAGATACAAAACAGGCAACCGTTGTCCAAACGGCAAAAGACCGAGTAATGGATGGTTTTGGGCGCATGGAATCGTTCTTGCTTTTTTGTGTTTTCTTTCTTATCCATGTAAATAGATTTTTACATAGTAATAAATATCTGAATGTTATTTATTTATTTATTTATGATTTGATAATATATTCAATTAATTAATCTTCTTTAATTAAGTATTCCATATGTCCAATAATATATAATCCATTCAAGTGTGTTTATTTTTGGAAAGTTTATATTGTATTATTTAAATAAAATTGTACGTTTTTTTAAATAAATTATACTCTTCTTCGCGTATCCGACTTATTATCTCAACGTGCTGTGCGCGTAAAAAAAAAAAATTTATAAATATAATTTTATAATAGAGAGAGAAAAAATATATAAATTATATGAATTATATAAAGATATTATAAAATTATATAATTTAATGTATATATAAATGAAATATTAATTAATATAAATTTAATATAAATTAATTTAATATATATAATTTAATATATATAATATATTTAATATATATAATATAATATATAATTTAATTTAATATAAATTAAATATTAATATATATTATATAATTGATATTAAATATTTATATTTTTATAATTATATATAAATTAAAAATATATATTACTATTGATCATTATTAGATGTAAATTGTCAAATTTAACGAAAAATTCATGTCTCAATTACTTGAAGGAGCTACACTTTTAACACATAGCCATACATTTAAACACATTCTAGCATTTTTCATAAACTGTAATAGGATTATGTGTTAAATGTTGCATGTAATGCTTTCTTTATATTTTCAATTATCCCCATCAAGTGTTATAACCATGATCATAATGCTGAATGCTTATCATATTTCATATTTCTGTGACTTTCTATCTATTGGAAAAAAAAAAAAACAAATTCGTACACTGCAACATACACATGGACACAATCAGATTCAGCGCGCTGTATTTGCACCTTAATATTAGAAATATTAGAGTGACATGTGATGTGATATTAGAAATATAGACACTGCTAAATCTTTACATTAATAAAACCCTCTTCTTCTATACACATATTTGTCAAGACATCTTAGAAAATGGGGAGAGAGATTTAACTAATGTAAAGGTTTATCTAAATACACGATTTGTTATATTTATCTGCACTACTCACTCTCATATATTATATTTATATTATGATAATATATTACTGACTATTATATAATTAATTTAAAATATTCTTAAATTGTTATATTCGAAATTGTTATATATATATATATATATATATGAAACTAAAACTTCTGTTGTAATAATAATTATATATGTAAGACACACTGATTTTTTTTTATTGAAAAGTTATTTGTTGAAAGTAATGCCATTATGTGTGAATATGTTAACGTTGCAAATGTCATATCGTCCACGTGTCATCGCATAACAACTTTGCTTTAAAAATATTCCAAGTTTCCGACACACGGAATTGCGCTATTATTATACATATATTCGGTTGTATTATACTGTGGTATATTAATAGTTAGGGGAGATATATATGTTATTAGTCCTTTAATCTCGACTCATCGGCATCGAGCGAATCCTCTATAGTCGAACTCTTCTAAAGTCAAAGAGAAACGGGAAACGTGGTGAGAATAGACGAAGAGCGCAAAAAATCTCGAAATTTCAAAAACGTGCAAAACCGAGAAAAAAAATAATGGTGGTGAGTGTCTCTTTTTCTAACACAATGAAATGCATCATTTGTTAAGCCGTTCCGGGTCCCCCCCCCCCCCCCCCCCCTCGAACAGACGGAATTCTATTATTTTCTTTTTTTTTGTGACCTGAGCCTGGTGAAGCGCTTATGAGTAAAACCGAGTCGGTCTCTATTTTCACTATGAAAATAATAGAAAGGAAGTAGTAACGAGAAGCGAAACTTACTATGCCGGAAATTTTACGGAGAACCGAGAATGAAGGGATCGACACTAGAGGAGCTCGATTGTATAATATTTTCTGTAGTATGCAAAGCGTATTTGTAAATTGAAGAACACCGTAGCCGTATAAGCTTGCTCATTAAAATTTTAATGACGTGTCAACGTCATTGAAGTATTTCCAGGAATGTGGAGAAGGGCAGCCGTGTATTTAATTATTTATTTTTTTTCCGTATATATCTTTCTTGTGAGAAAAGCGCCTTTAAAAAAAAAAGAGTGATCAAATGTGTCTGTCTGGGTTTATAATCCATTTCGATCATCATTCTCTCATCATTGTCACACGTGTTGTGTTCTCATCTGTGTATAATATAACATTTCAATGTAAAAAGATAAATTCAAGCACCGCTTATCTCTACCGCGCTGTGGAAACATTTTTACTAACACGACGAAGCCTCTTTTATATGTACAATGCATCGAGCTTACGTGATTAATATTTTTATATTTTGCGCATCAGCCCCTCCTCATCGATCTCTATATCATAATGTATATGCACCACTTGTCTTGTAAGAGATTTCGTCATATGCAACTTTTATATATAATCTACTATATAGGATGACCTGGAGATACATCGTGCACTTTCTCTTAATTGCAAACACAAAAAAATAGATTATTATAGAAAAAAATTCATGGCTCTGTGATATGCAATATACAAAACCGAAAAATCGAGCTAATAAAAGCCAACGGACGATATTCGGATCCTTAGAAGAGCATATAAGTTTTTTTTTAATAATAAGTTCGTCTTATGTAAACTTTAAAATTGTTTGTATCGTTTCTCCTTTTTATTCTTGACTGGTTTTGCATGACTTGTAATTTTTATTGAAGAGTCGAAGAAGGATCTGAATTATATTATTCAATTTCAATTATTATATTCTTGATATGATATTGAGAGAAATATAATAATTTATTAATTAGAAATAATTTACATTCCATGTGTTGGCTCTTATTAGCACGATTGTTTAATTTTGTATATAGGATACTATTTGTGTCTTTTTTTTATCGTCGACACATTAATATTCTTTTAGATATAAATAATATTAAATAATATTATTTATCACGTTTACACATTTTTAATGTTATATTTTAATAAAATTTTAATTTTAGATTTACTTACCGAAATACATTTGTCTTCCGCTTGTAAGATCGTTTTTAGGAAACGCTCGACCATTGTCTTAAATTCTATTCACACTAGACAAAGATGTGCCTCGCCATATAATATATCACGCTATATAATGTCTTTTTCTAGAATGTTTCCATTTAGTGACATAAGTCGACTCCTACTGGATTTCCCTAAACCGGTTCCGCTGTTTTCAAAACAATTTCTAATTGGTCTGTCGCATGTAATAGAGGACGATTCGGCGCATATTATATTTAAGATAAACCAAGAATAAATTTATCTATTTTTATGTGAGCGCGATAAAACGTGAAAAATAATATTATTTTATTTAAATTATTTAAAATAATTATTTTATTAAAATTAGATTATTAATTATAAATTACAAGGCGAGATGCGTCTTCGTTTATTTAATATAATAGGCCTTAATCTTGACAGTATTATTTTTACAATCATGTAACTTTTCCCTAGGAATGAAAAATAGCGAAAGTTTATTTTTTAGTTTCTAGAGAAAAGTTATGGATGAGAGTGAGATAAAAATGAAGTAGACCATATTTTAGAGAGTTCATTTCGGTATCGAGTAAGGCTTATTGCTTGCTTGAAAAATGAGGATATAACTCACGATCTTACAATCTTACAAAGGGAGAGACACTGTATTTAAATTAAAAAAAAAATGAAAATATTGTGAACACGAATTTAAATCTTCATCAAAAAAGAAAAGTCAATTTTAGATTTATCAAAATATCTATATTCAGAGAAAGTGCACGATGGTATTTTTAAAAATATTTTATTGACAAATAAAACAAATGTTAAATATAAAATTTAAATATAGAAAAAATTTCATTTTTTAAATTTAATAATAAAAAATGACAAATCGAGTCATCTCTATTTTTAATCGAATTTATCTTATGTAAAATTTTACTTTTCTTATATATATACTGAGATATATCGTCGCAGAATTTTTACGCTACAAATATAATCTTTGTACTGTGACAATGGTTGAGTAAAATTTCGTAAACTCATAATATGTAATTTTTTTAAGATCATACAGATAGCACAGATCGAAATTAAAAACTGCGACGTACAATTGACGAGAGAGACTTGCTTATAGAAATTTTCCTTGTCCCAGGTAATGCCAGCACCTCGGAATTTGTACGACAAGAATTGCGGGCGATTGTCGGTGCGCGAACACAACAGCAGCAGCAGCAACAGAGAGTACCCAACAACCTACAGAACAATCTTTCTGGTCAAGTTTCTCAGGACGATCTTGAAGCACTTGGTCTGACGTTCGAGATGTCTTCTGCAGGTATGCGTGCATTATATATATATATATATATATATATATATATATATATATATATATATATATATATATATATACATATATATACATTTATGTACACGTTTATATATATATATATACATTTATGTACACATTTATATATACATACATTTATGTATACATACATTTATGTACACATTTATATATATATATACATTTATTACTCATTTATATTTTTATTGCATTTGTATTTAGATTATTTTAAGCATATCAATCATATTATTTCCAAGATCATCTTTTTAAACTTTATAATTATATATAGAATGTTCTATAATTTAATTGCGCAAACTTTTACTTTTTCGAATAAAAAAAATATAAATATTCTTTACATTATTTTTTAATTATTTTAATTATTATTCTTATTTTTATCTGTTTATTATTTTTATATATTAACTCAGACGATTTTTCGGACATATTAAAAGACATTTATTGCCGCACTATCGACACTACCTCTTTGCAAATTATATTCTCCTATTAACGCAGATGATTTTTCGAATATATTTATTGCCGCACTATCGACACTACCTCTTTGCAAAATATGTTCGCCTATTAACTCAGACGATTTTTCGGACATATTAAAAGACATTTATTGCCGCACTATCGACACTACCTCTTTGCAAATTATATTCTCCTATTAACGCAGATGATTTTTCGAATATATTTATTGCCGCACTATCGACACTACCTCTTTGCAAAATATGTTCGCCTATTAACTCAGACGATTTCTCGGATATAAATGACACATATTACTGCAGAGATAGTGCAGTCTGTTCTATAGTTATACATATATATTTATTTTTTTTACATTATTACTTTATATTATTTGTTATATATTTTTATATTATTATTATTTTATATATTTTATACATTATTTAAACAGATAAAAATAAGAATAATAATGAAAATAATTAAAAAATAATGTAAAGAACATTTATATTACGTTTTCGAAAAAAAATTATATAAATATTCTTTAAATTATTTTCATTATTATTCTTATTTTTATCTGTTTAAATAATGTATAAAATATATAAAATAATAATAATGTAAAAATATATAACAAATAATATAAAGTAATAATGTAAAAAAAATAAATATATATGTATAACTATAGAACAGACTGCACTATCTCTGCAGTAATATGTGTCATTTATGTTCGAAAAATCGTCTGAGTTAATAGGCGAACATATTTTGCAAAGAGGTAGTGTCGATAGTGCGGCAATAAATATATTCGAAAAATCATCTGCGTTAATAGGAGAATATAATTTGCAAAGAGGTAGTGTCGATAGTGCGGCAATAAATGTCTTTTAATATGTCCGAAAAATCGTCTGAGTTAATAGGCGAACATATTTTGCAAAGAGGTAGTGTCGATAGTGCGGCAATAAATATATTCGAAAAATCATCTGCGTTAATAGGAGAATATAATTTGCAAAGAGGTAGTGTCGATAGTGCGGCAATAAATGTCTTTTAATATGTTCGAAAAATCGTCTGAATTAATAGGCGAACATATTTTGCAAAGAGGTAGTGTCGATAGTGCGGCAATAAATATATTCGAAAATTCATCTGCGTTAATAGGAGAATATAATTTGCAAAGAGGTAGTGTCGATAGTGCGGCATTAAATATATTCGAAAAATCATCTGCGTTAATAGGAGAATATAATTTGCAAAGAGGTAGTGTCGATAGTGCGACAATAAATGTCTTTTAATATGTCCGAAAAATCGTCTGAGTTAATTTATAAAAATAATAAACAGATAAAAATAAGAATAATAATTAAAATAATTAAAAAATAATGTAAAGAATATTTATATTATTTTTTTTCGAGAAAGTAAAAGTGCGCAATTAAATTATAGAACATTCTATATATAATTATAAAGTTTTTAACAAGATGATCTTGGAAATAATATGATTGATATGCTTAAAATAATCTAAATACAAATGCAATAAAAATATAAATGAGTATATAAATGTATATATGTATATCTTTTACGTTGTATTCCGTAATTTAAATTACTTACGAAGTCGTATAGAAACGATGAAATGTGATTAGCTATACAGCTGAATTTCTTTAATGATTGAAAGCTCACATAGCAAAGGCTGAGAATTTTCAACAATTAAATTTTTCTAGAAATTAAAAAAAATTTTCTACATATAATTAAACTTAAAAAATTAAATTTTTCTATAAATATTTAAATTTTATATTCAACATTATTTTTCTTTCGATGCGCGATAATAATTATACATTTGAAATTAGAATGAGAGCAATTATAAAATTTTGTCTATTACCCAGATTATCGCGCTTTCAATAGAAACGTACATATATAATTGTAATTTGTAAATAATTATAAATTAGGAAATTATTATACGAGTTATATAGGTAATAGAAAAAAATGTGAAACACTTAGCAGTCACTTATTAGCAAAAAAATGTGAGATTTCGTGGTACGCTTTACATTTTAAGCGTACACGAAAAATAGAAAATTTGCGAATAATTATTGGGGTGCTTTTACCATCGCGATAAGGCAAGGTAAATTTAATTAAGTTTATTTCCCTCTGCATTTATTTCTCTATAAAGGAGCATCATTTTCTATTTTTTATTTCTCTCCTTGAATTTGATCGAGAATCGCAATCTCTCACAACTCCGTTATACATTGTATAATTCCGCAGTTCTTATTTTCTCGTATATACATATAGTATATGACGTGAATTTCACGAGTGAGTACTGTGAAAAAGTATTACAGGCAGTTATGTATAGTTTTCCCCCTCGTAGATCATGCACATTTTCTAGATTTGTGTTATCGCACGCGATTATTACAACTTATAATTATTACACTTATACAACGCATCTCCCTCAGATTCCATGTCTTTATATAGAACGATTATTTCAGGATGATTCTAAATTCGCAAAAGACTTATCTTTCCTAATAAAATTCTATCTTCCACATCTTAGAAATGTAAAAGTGAATTAAAAAAAAAATTGTTTCTGTCTCATTGAATTTTAATAAACATATGAGGTTGTTGGCATTCAGATAAATCTCTCACGACAGAGAAAACAAAACGAGAATTCTCAAATCATATTATGAGTACAGATCGAGACACGTGTAAGTGTCAGCACGTGCGTTCCCGATTTCATTGAATGCGTAATCTCTCGCTTCTTATAAAGAGAGGCATAATATCTCTTGTTCTACAAAGATTGTGGTAACGTCTACTGTTACGATGTCCCAACTAGGTGAGGCTGTGGTTAGCGATGGCCCCGCCAAGAGCTGGGCCATTGGGAGCGCCGGAAGTGCCCCCTCGTCCTCCAGGGTAAGAACCCCACATTCCGACAATATAATTACTTTTACATCTTTTTTTTTTATTTTATTGATTTTGTTATGCTATGTCTTCCCTCTATACGCTTGGCTTCAGAACTGATTGTGCACGAAACATGTTTAATGATCTCTCTCTCTCTATTATATATTATATTATGCGCACTGAGCGTAAAACTTGTGTAGGGGATTACATACTTACTTTTTTTAAAAATTTTAATTTCGTATTTTAGAGCTCTCTTTTTACATATGCATGCGCAGGCCGTCATTTGATGACTACATCTTAGCATTGTATATATCGTTACTTTTGAGTAATGATATTCTCTCGAATTTTTTTATTATGTAATGGCGATAAGTAGAAAATTTAACTCTTCCTTTTTTGTATGCTAAAGTAGAATTTACTCTGTAGAATTAAAATTTGCTCTGAAGATATAATTAAATTAAGAAGAACTGATAGACTTTATTTGGCAAAGTTTAGGAATTTCTAATTCGTCCCGATTAAGAATTGGCTTTATAGTTGTAGAATTTATTCTTTTATACCTTTTCTTCTGTCTTTATCTTTTATTTTACTTCTCACGTCAATCAAATTAAAGTTTAAAAAGAAGAAAATATCTTTTAAATTATGTGGAATTTTAAAGATATTTTACATGCAATGTTAAAGTAGTATTATATTGTAGTTTTATTTCTTTACATTTTTAATTAGGTAAAGAAAGAAACGAAAGGAAACACAAAAGGATTAAATATCTATTTACATGGAAATAATTTTTTCGATTTATATTAATTCATCTATTTCTATATTTTTTTATAGCATGAATATCACGCGATTTTTTTAAACATAAATTTTCAATTATTTTGTCGAGTCTTCTTAGTTATTGTATAGACTTTTAAAATGTGAAATTAAATGTGCAATTTTTATATTAATTTATAACAATTATTAGTTAAAGTTTATCTTCATACATAAATTGAAATGTTACGTAATCTATTTTACAGACTTTTTCGAAACAATATTCTTTTATTGAGAAAAATAAGAATATTTATTTCTTACATAAATAAAAATTTTATTAAGAAGCACAATTTTTCCAAAGATACATTAAACGCAAATTACTGAAGACATTTAAGTTTTACACTCAGTGTTTTACGTCCCTAAGAAACGCTGTTTTCTTTTACGTAGCTATATCGAACAAGCTGATTTTAAGATTCTTGATATTATTATATCAAGTGAATTTTTGTTCAAGATGTTATTTGATTAAGACGCAATTAGCTAAACACATTAATTGCCTTTGCATAATGTATAGCGCGTTCACACGAATTGCATTACATTTTGCGTAAAGACTAATCGTACTTCTCGCGCCAGATTAATTTTTATTTTAATTGTAATGAGTAATTTTTTTAAAATTTTTGTATTTATTTTTCACTTAAGCGTACGGCTGATATAACGTCAGCAATAATGTTCCGCTAATCTCATGATTTTATTCACTTTTGTTAATATAAATGTCGGAAAAATACATTTTATATATTGGAATAGAAGTTTTAGGATTAGATAATTGATAAATCTTACTCTCCATTTTCAAACGAACATTGCTTTTTAACTTCTAACAATAAGTCAAATTTAAAGTTCAAAATATTTAATCTCGTAGATAAAAATGAGAAAAATAGTAATAGCATTCAGTCAGTTGAAATTATTTTATTTAGAAAAATTCAATTCTGAATTATAGGCAATAAATTTGTAAACTTAATGAGATATATGTAATTAAAATATTCATTGCATTAAAAATAGTTTTAGAGATCATATACTTTGTAAAATAAAAATGCATCGAACTTAATCTTTACATAGCTTATAAAAAAAATTATATAATTACTTTTCTTTTATTAAATTAATTTAGATTGAATTGATCATACAAATTATAATCTATATTATTATGCTATTATATTCAAGTATATTATATATATATATATATATATATATATATATATATATATATATATGAACAAAGAAAGAACTCTCTTAATTATTGAAGGCAATTTCTCTCACATTTTAAGAAGTACTTTAGATTTTTTGATCTTTCTTCGATATCTTTTTTTTTTTAATTAAGATTTTAGAGCGCTATGTCCTCGTTACCGTATTAAGCGTCCATATAATCAGTGCCAAGTAAAGTGTCTCCTTTTGTATCTACAGGGTGATGGTGTTGTAAGCTTTAGCTCATTCAGAGTAATTAGTAATCGTACTATCATTTGTTGCATTGTATAACGTGCGTCTAGTATCGTAATGCTTTTTCACAGTGAGCCAACTAGATATCTGCGCGTTGTACTGAATTTCTTTTTTTTTTTTTCTTCGAGAGCGATTGTTCTTGTTGCATGAGGAGACTCGCTAGTGCTACAAAAAGAAGAGGTGTAGTGTCTAGAAAGACAATCTAATTTTCAATTTGTATGAATCTTTAAGTATACATATATTCTCTTTCTTCCTATATATTAAATATATTATAAAATTATTTGAAGAGGGAACTCTAGAATGTGATTATAGATTTTTGACATATAACTTCCTCAATTTTTTTTTATAAAATAAATGCTTTTACAGCGACAATTTTCGGGTAAATTATATGTAAAATGATGTACAATAGAATATATTAATCACATTTTTGACGTAACAAAAAAAAAGTTAAAAAATTTATTTAAGTATATATGTATTAAAATAATATTATTAGAATATCGTACACAAATTATTATTATACTCAATTATAATAAATATTTATTAATATAAAATTAAAAAAAAATTTATTATATCTGGAAATGAAACGGATTAAAAAGTTCAGTAATTATCAATACTAGATATCTGCTTTGTAAAAAGACGAGGGTTTATTTTTTATTTACATGATTGTGAAAAATATCCAATTGGCAATTAACAAAGCATTTTTTTGTTCGAAAAATTTTGCTGCCATAGCAGCCATTATCGTGCATTGAGATATTGAATGTGTAGTTGCTATGTGGCTTTAGTATGATTTTATTTTTTAACATTGTATCAGGCTGAAACATTATTTAAACATATCTGAATCTTATCGAAAGGATTCATGCATCTGAATATTGAAAATATAGGCATTTGAGATTCTTGTGTTATTTGACAAACATCTGAACAGTTAATATACGTTATTTTATAAAAGTGTTAACGCGATTATAAAAAACTATATACTTGAAGATATCAATGTTCGATTCTGTACGATAGAAAAAATGCAGTAGATTGTTTATTCATTAAAGTGATTATCAAATCGATTGACGGAGAAATATATAATTCACTATAGAGATCTTGCTCTTTATTCCTTGGATATCTATACATCATTTTATTTCGGAATTGCAGATCCATAATTTTTTAATAATATAAATTCTTGGATCTTTGGCTTGAAAACATTTTGTGAATTTCTTAGTTTCACTGATTCATATCTTTGAATTCACAGATTCGTCCTACCAGAAATATCTGATTTCGTAAATACTTGGTGCTATTCATATAAAAAATTAAAATTTTTATTATTCGTGAATCGTTTTGACGAAAAATTCATAAATTGTTGAAATATCTAAACAAATCTTTCTCCGCGATTGGTTTTGAAATTTACGTAGACATAAAAAAAGTAAATAAATAAAAAAATATATAAAAAACCCAATTCTTATGAAGCCTTTTAATTTCAGACTACTATAGAGGAGGTGGCACGAGGTGATCCAAAGTCGTCGTTGCTGCAGAAGCTACTGTCCGAGTGACTGCAGGCCATCATCCCGTCACGCAGTAAAAGATTATATGTAATATATGTTTGAGTGTGTGCAGAGAGATCGAAACACGGAGATGTAAGACGTAAAAACGTGAAGAAGAGAGCGAAAGCAAAGAATGAGAGTGAGAAAAAAAGAGAATGTGCGACAGAGTATAAGAGAGAAAAATTATAAAATGCATATACATTCTTATACGTAATGGATACTATTGTATTATATGTAACGCCATACACGGAGTCAGTATTCATATACGTATCACCAAATACAATGCAAAACTTAGCGCAGTGCTCTCTAGAAAAATATTGCCCCTCGATCAACATCGAGGAGAAAAAAAGGGACGAGCGAGCGAGCGAGAGAGAGAGAGAGAGAGAGAAATAAGAAAAAGGAGAATAAATTATATAGAGATAGAGATGGATTATGTAGATGTGTATAAAGAGTCAGAGAGAGATGGAGCAAAAGGGAGGGAGAACAGCTGGACTTTTTCCCTTTTCCTTTGCTTTTCGAAAAAAGAAACTCGAAGGACCAAAAGTTTTCGTTTTCGTTTTGGCTGTGTCAAGATTTCCTGGATGAAAAGGTACACGCGTGTTGTTTCGTCAGGAATATCGCGAGGAATGAAACGCGCGAAAGAGAATCGACTCGCGACGCTTGTTTCTTTTTCTTCGTTTTGTTTATTTTTGGAAAAAGAAAGGATCTTTCTCTCGTCG
This sequence comes from Prenolepis imparis, assembly GCF_030444845.1. Classification (NCBI taxonomy): domain Eukaryota; kingdom Metazoa; phylum Arthropoda; class Insecta; order Hymenoptera; family Formicidae; genus Prenolepis; species Prenolepis imparis. Next base: position 4,285,850 of record NW_028141173.1, on the reverse strand, counting down.
AACTCTCATCCCGATTTTTAAAAGACGAACGAAAAGATATAAGCTGCAAAGATCGCAGGCATACGGACGATAAGCCCACATCCGCATTTTACCTGTCGATAGATTTGTGTATGTATGTATGTATGTGTGCTATATTTGTGTGTGTATGTGTGCGTGTGTGCATGTCACGTTCTCCGTCAGTATTGTATTTGGTATATATATCAACAAGAAGGGCGGAAAAACGGGGAGAGGAAATACTATATATAGGTACCTCAACAAAAAAAAAGATAAAAATAAAAAATAAGGTATACTTTACTATACCACTGGCTGTTGAAGATAGAGATATACTATTTATAGGATTTAATTATTCTACACAGAGAGGAAAGAAAGAAAATAGAGCACTCTATATTCACATATTCTCCTTAATTTAACATCCTTTCGACTATTACATTTATGAATAATATATATATTTGTGATTGTAAGAAAATCTGCAACCAAAATGTGACAAAGAATACTTGTTGTTGTGTTAATATGATTATAACTATTATTATATTGTAATAACTATTAATTATTTTATTTTATTATTATATTATTATTAATATTATTATTATTATCGACATTATTATTATTATCACTATTACCAATATTCTTGTTGCAATTACTATATTATTATATAATAGTAAGGATAATTATTATTATTATATATTATTATTTTATTATTATTATATCAATATTGATATTATTGAACACAATGGAATATGCATATTTCTATTCAATAGTAAGAGTACCTTTATATATATAAATATAAATATAAATATATATTGTATAAATGTATATGTATATATATGTATAGTGGGTTTATGTACGCGTTATACATAAGTAATAGGAGCGGATATTATTTATGTATAATCGATATATAAATTGACGTATATTTATATATCTATACATGGCGAAGACGAGGAAAGGAAGGGAGAAAGAAAGAAAGAGGAAAAATCGATCTTCTATTTTGCATAGCTCGGTAATAATTCTCTTTTGGGTCTTAGATGCACACTGAATTACTTCTAAACGACACACACACATACATATGTTGTTATATATAAATGAGAGAGGAAAAGGAAAAAAGAAAAATCCTAATCGATACACCTTACACGTGTATATGCACACGACGCTACGCGTGTGTATGTGCGTATACGCGTGTGTACATACATATGAAAGAAATCTCACGCAAGTGTCTTATTTTTCCAGGAAGTTCACATCTATTTAAAAAAAAAAAAAAAAGAGTTGGAAGAAATCGCTACCGGAGCTTTTTGAATGAGTGAATAACGATGGGACCCGCGAATATATAAGATAACGCGATTAGAACGAGAAACGTCGGTTGATTTTGATTGTATTTTATTTTATTTTTTGTATAAGCGAAAATTTATCTATATATTGAACGTTTCTCTTTTCCGTTTCGGCCGTGATTTTCAAATGTGATTTGGACGGACGCGGGTGTGGCAATTATTAGCGTTATTTGGCGTGTATTATTATATTTATAGCGTTATTTGGCGTGTATTATATATATTTATATGCGTCCGTCTCGTGGTTTCTTTTTTGTTAAATTTTAAAAGTCTTCTCTCAGCGAAAGGAAAAGGGATTCGTGTGATTTCGAATTTAATTTACGGATAAGTAGTACGGCTCGGGATCTTTTTTCGAAATGTACATAATAAGAGGGAGAAGTGAAAGAAGAAGAAAAAAAAGGGACTTTTTGGTTCGCGCGTAAGGTTATTGCTTTCGATATTTTGTATAAATGCATGACTATATACGATCATGTTTTATGTCCGAGGGTGCGAGGGAAACGACATATATGGCGATGATAACGATGACGATTGATACTGTGATGACATTTAAATATTTGACCTGCTCGTGTGTATCCCCTGTTGCTTTTTCTTCCAATGAAAAAAGAAGCAGTTACAAAGTTGTAATCTCCTTATAAAAAGAACACATCCGTGAGGTACTCTGAATATGTACACGTACATACATAGGCATGTACTTGCCTGTGAACGTCTGGATACGTATATTACGCGTACGAGAGAGAAAGAATAGGAAGAGTGTGTGGAAAAAAATAAAAGGGAAGAAGAATAAGAGGGTGAGAGAGGCAGAGGAAAAAAGGATCACGAGATTATAGTATGCACGTACATGTTTGTGTATGTCCGCGCGTGTGCGTGCTTATGTCAGTGTGCGCGAGATAGAACGACGTAGTGATTTACGCGCGTAGTGTGTGTATGTGTGTGTGTGTGTGTGTGTGTGTATGTATGTATGTATGTATGTGTGTATGTATGTGTGCGTGGATGCGTGCGTTGTTCGTAGGCACGCTCGTACGCGGGTGTGCGTAGCAAATTACGTCATATAGATAGATCATATGTGCTTTCTAATGATGAATAATTTTATAAATATAAATATAATAATATCGATCTCTCACCGTGTACGTTCATTTTCGTACGACGAGCTTGTATGCGTGTATCCTGAACAAGGCCCGTTCGCCTTTTATTAAAACTGTCAAATGATTTCAACGCTCTTTTGCTTCTTTCAGTTTGGCTCTTTCGATAGCTTTTTTTGCGAACGTTTTATATAAGAGATATATTCCTGACAATCTCCTTTCCTTTAATTATTTTCGTTTATATTTAATTTTCAGATTTGCTGAAGAAGTTACCAGTGATATATATTATTTTTAGATTGCAGATAGTCTTAACAAGATGTATTATTCTTTTTTTTCGTTCATTGTAAAGTACAGGAATTAATTTTACTAAGCTCAATTTCTCTCTTTGCTTTTTGCTCATCAAGCGGACAAAATTTTGTTATAAATCTACAATTCGAAAAATTGCTGCTGTATAGCTAATTTATTATTTATTATTCATTTTTGCGCTGACGTTTATAAATTTTATGAAAAGGAGATGATGTTTCGGAAAGACATCGGTTAGCTTATACAAAAAGATCTTTATTCAATGCGATATATAATAGTTATACGATAGCGATACAACGTACATATAACGTTAATTTAATTATCATATTCTTGTAATCTCATCTGGATCGCGTCGGCGAGCGCGACGTTATTATTGGCAGTTTGCGATGGCCAGACACGACGAAATTTTATTTTTTTATTTGGCATAAGGCAGTTATATGGCTTCGTGGCAGCCGGCGGCGCTTTTTATCGGACACGCAGGAAGAGACTAGGTGCATGAACCTTGCACGTACAGGATAAGAACGAGTAACGCCGACAAATTCCAAGAGCGACAGAAGAGTCCGAGATAAGGATGTTTGAAGATAAGCGGTCCAGATTCGTGGTTCCAACAGGAGTCTTCAAAATAACGCTTTCAATTTGAGAGAACGAGATATTCTGCTACAACTTCTGTATATTAATTAAAAATACAATGTTAATTTTTATTAAATTAATTATTAATTGACACGGAAATTAATTGACACTAATTATTAATTGAAATTTCTTTTCTAAATAAGAAGAGCCCGAAAGATGCAAGAAGGGTTTCCTTACATTTTCCAGACTCGTCATCTGGATTTATCTCGAACTTCTCGCTGCTGGTTCTTGGATATTTATACGCGTTATCCGTTGCTTTATACCCGGTGTAAGATTTACGAGCTAAAAAAAGCACCTGGCCCGGAATATAACTTAACTAATATATTTTTAAAAAAAGTTTCTCCTTTATATACATAGGCTCGCTACGCCCTTGCATCATCACTGATGTGATTTCTTTCGATTCTCGTTGCCGATCTATGGATTATTATCGGGCAATTCTATCGGTCGTTCGCCTTGTCTTCCGCGAAAGCGACCTCTCCTGCGGAAGTGATGTGGTGGTATGACGCGTCTGCCGGGATACCTAGGCGACGATAGGGGCGGGGGCTGATAATCCGGAGGATAACGGGGCGGCGGCGCCGGAGGGTAGTAAACGTTGTTCGGTGCTCGTTCGTTATTCGATGTGAAGGGTTTCAGGACCTGCCGTCCGTAAGAAGGCTCGTCCTCACCGCCACGTTGACGGATGCAGACGGTGCAGCGACTTACCCGAGACGTATGGTCGGCCTTGAGCGTCTGCTGCAGCGGTTTGCGGAACATCTCGTCGTCGTGGATGGTCGCCAGCCAGTACGACGTCGCGGTGGCGAAGTAGTTGCAGGTGCCGAGGCCGCGGCACTCGATGAACGGCCTGACGCGGAACTCCTCCAGGCAGGATCCAGGCGAGACCAAGGATTGGCCACCGCCGTCGGCGCCTGCGTCTCTGTGCTGTAATTCAGAAAAGTATTCGTAATTTCTGCTAAGGAACTCTGGTGAAAAATTAGTTTGATTAAATGTGTGATTCTTTATAGATGAAGCTCTTCTGATAAAGCTTAAGAAAGATAATTTATTATATTATATAATAGCACATAATGGAGAAGATGTATCAAGGTTTCTCTGACAAACTGTTTTTGTAGAAGAATGTATTGTCTTAATGGAAAATATTTCAGATAAATTAAAAGTTTGAAAATATATAAACTATCGCATCAAAATACTGATGTCTCTTAATACTGATTTAAAGCATCGCATTTAGTCTATATGTTATTTAAAAATTAATGGAATTTTTATCGAATCATGTTTGACGATCGATTCTCTCACCATGAGGAAACTGTATCCCACCCAGATTTCCTTCCAGCCACCTGGGCACTGGGGTATCGCCATGGATTGACTGTGGACAGCTATTGCTCTTGTAGGTGCCTCGCAAACGGAACATCTCGATATGTATCTACCAACTTCCGGTGCCGGTATTGGCGTCATACTCATTGGCATAGGCTCGGTTGTGCTAAGCCAGTAGCTGTAGTCGTTACGATTGGCGTAATCACATACGTTGTTCAAATTACAGAATAGGAAGGGCATAGTAGAGAATTTCTTGATGCAACTGCCAGCAGTGCCTGAATAACAAAAGTTTATCATTCGAGAATCATACATATTTTTGTAATATATTATTCTTTATTTAATTATATATTAATTTCATATATATATTAGCACACTAAACAAGCGCGCGCTACGCGCTTGTATTGACTCTATTCCTCGATTTTATATTAAAAAGATTGATATTTAAAAACAAAAAAAAAATATATATATATATATATATATATATATATATGTATAAAGTTTATTTAAACTCCATTAATCAGTTTTGACAGAAACTAGTTGATAACTGTCAAAAAATATTAATCGAGTTTAAATAACTAATATACTTCAATTTACTAATTAAATTTGAATTTTAATTTGACAATTGTGAAATTGATATTTTAATTTTAGAAAATATATATGAACTAAATTTATACGTTATTTTGCGGCATGTCAACGAGAGAGAGAGAGAGAGATTTAGTTGAAAAAAGACATTATTATACTGCTTACCGAGGTCTTGAGTGTAAGGTCGTCCATTACCCATGGTATGTAATAAAGAAAATCCTTCCCATAACTTTACGGTGTTCTTAGGACAGGTCGGTATCATTTCGGTTTGAGAGTGACGTGCAAAGTAAAAACCTCTGTCCCTTGGGCCAACCCCGTTCGGCGCTGGTGCACCGGGTGCGCCTTGAAAACCTGAGAAATTAATTTTCTCAATTTAATATAGACAAAAAGTAATGGACATTAAAAATGTCTTATAATAGTTTTTGATTCAAGAGTAAAATTATCTTTCAGTGTCAAATAATTAAACATACCTGGTGGTCCTTGTCGCCCGGTTGTTCCAGGGGAACCTTGATATCCGGAAGGCCCATCTTTACCATCCGATCCTTGTGGTCCAGGAATACCGATTATACCTCTTTCACCTATTCGTCCAGGCAAACCATCCTTGCCAGGTTCACCCATCATTCCCTGTAGTCCAGGGAAACCTGCACGTATCCACACAGTATTTTTTTTACTGTACTCTTCCATTGATTAAAATATAATTATTTTTCTAGAAAGAAAAAGATAGTACCTGGCAATCCGAGAACTCCTGTATCACCGGCGAGTCCTTTTCTCGGGAAAGGAGGGAAAGGATTCATTCCGGGTTCTCCTTTCGGTCCCTATCAGAAAAATACAATCATTTATAATAGTTTAATTTACATCGATCTTTTAATATGCATACTAACAACTGTTTCTTTTTTCTATTAAATTTATCTACGTGAAAAAACTAACGAATACTTAAATATATATCTAATCGCGATGATTATAATTCGCGACACTTACTTGTGGTCCTTCACGGCCAGGTAATCCATGTAGACCAGGTTCACCAATCTCTCCTCTTTCTCCTTTTGGTCCTGGTAATCCGTCAAAACCAGATAGACCGGAGTCACCTTTTAATCCTATCGGTCCGGGTCGACCATCTAATCCAGGCCATCCACGTTCACCGGGCTGTCCTTTCACGCTACCCGCGGATATTCCTGGCTCTCCACGGAAACCTTTCGGACCTGGTGCTCCGGGGAAGCCTTGCAATCCTTCCAAACCTGGTGCACCTGGTATGCCAACGAATCCCCTAGGACCTATTCGGAACAAAGAGTAATAAATTATAAAGATCTAAGTATTTCTTTCGAGGAAAAAATAAGTTATCGAATTAACTGTGTTAAAAAAAGAGTCGATTAAGTGTGTAATGATGATAAATACCTAGGTCTCCCGTAATTCCTTTAGGACCGTGAAGGCTGTAGCCTCTGTCACCAGAGATTCCTTTAGGTCCATTCGGACCATATTCACCGGGAGCTCCTTTTTGTCCGTGACGACCTGGGACACCAGGCAAACCATCTAGACCAGCGCGACCAATTTCACCGGGTTCGGCGAACTCACCAGGCAGACCTATGGCAAAGAGGTAAACAAATAATATTTTTTATGAATTTGCAATATTTAACTTGATTAATTAAATACAAATTTTTCTGTACCTGGAGCTCCGCGAGGTCCTTGATCACCCGGCAGACCAGGGAAACCAGGTAATCCTGGAAAACCATCCGAACCCGAATATCCTCTGTCTCCAATTTGACCCTATATACACGAACGAGTCAGTCAATTTCTTTTAAAGTTTGATATCTGATTCAACTATAAAGTCGTCTACTCACTTTACGGCCGGGCACTCCGATGTATCCTGAATTACCCTGTTCTCCTTTCGCACCAGCGAAACCATCGTGACCTTGGTTACCATGGTCACCCTTTTCCGCGAATGAGTAAGACGGTAAGCCAGGTTCGCCCACATGACCCTTCGGTCCAGGAGCACCCAAAATACCCGGAGCACCTCTCACACCCACTTCACCCGGCATTCCTGATGCAAAATACTTAAGTTAAGTGCTTAATTCTTATTCGCTTAATAAAACATATATTTTACTAACATAAAAATATTATAAAATGTGTGTAATTTATTTAAAGATATACGGAAGCTGATTATTATACCTGGTCTACCCATTAGACCCGGATCACCATCGAGACCGCCTTTTCCCTTCAGTCCATCGAATCCAGGAGGTCCAATCAGACCCCTTTCACCTTTCACGCCGTGTTTACCGAATATACCAGGTAAACCTGATCTTCCGGGGAAACCTTGATCGCCTCGTTCACCTTTCAATCCATCAGGACCCATGTCACCAATTTCTCCCTGTAAAATTATAAATGTTAAAATGAAAATTTTCATGTTGACGATTCTTTGTCGTGGCTTTTATCGGAGTAAAAAATTTATTTTAACTTTTTCGTTATACATTTTAGCAATAATAAAATGATTACGTAATTTAAACAGTTAATAATATAAATATTCGCATAAATATAAAAAAGTAATAAATATTAATTTATCTGTTTGCGGAAGAAAATTTATATTAATTTAAATCTTTAATTATCGTCAATCTTATAAAAATAAAGTTTTGGCGATATATTTAAATATTAATATATATATATATATATATATATATAAAATAGGATATGCAAATCATATAATTATTATAATCTAAAAATGCTTACACACTTTTCTCGATAAGAAAAGTGGACTTACTTTTGGTCCCACGGTACCATCGTATCCATCGAAACCAGGTTCACCCTTCTGTCCTAGTAGACCATTGAAACCATCAGTCGCTATTCCGGGTTCTCCCGGCAATCCTGGTCGTCCGTCGAATCCAGCCAGACCGGGCGGTCCAATTTCTCCCATAAAACCAGGTTCACCGATGTCACCTTGAGGCCCACTAAAGGAGTTTTCACCAGGAGCACCCCACAGTCCTTCGAGACCGATGTCGCCAATAACACCTTTGCGTCCAGGTAGTCCTCTCACTCCTGGTGCTCCGGAAATTCCGACGTCTCCCACTTCTCCTTTAGGTCCAAATGCTCCCTCTATGCCGTCGAAACCAGGCCAACCGAGTGGTCCCGGCTCGCCAATCTCGCCGACCTCTCCCTTTTCTCCTGGAGCGCCCGGTAGACCCGGTAGTCCGTACATTCCTTGATATCCCTGAGGTCCTGTGTCACCATCGTCACCGCGTCGTCCGATAAAACCGATCTCTCCCTTCAAGCCCTTCATTCCGTCAAAACCGGAAGGACCATCAGGACCTAAAGATGGATGCGCGATTAATTTTCTTTTATTCCCAATATACGTGAGCATTAGTTCTCGAGACTTACCACGGACACCGATGTCTCCGATTCTTCCGGGCATTCCAGGCTGACCAGGTGTACCCGGGAAACCTCGGTCACCTTGTATAGTATCTCCACGTACACCTTTGGCTCCCTAAAATATACATCAAATTATTTAAGTATAATTTGTCTGAAGATATTTAATAAAAGACTATTCTGGTATAAATATTAATTTGAAGTAATCTTTATAAGAATCTCTAATAAAGAAGAATGTGTACGACGTGTACTTACTTCAAGTCCAGGAAGTCCCTCATAACCAGGTGCTCCTTTAGCGCCCCTGACACCCTTCGGACCATCCTCTCCTGGTCGGCCAGGCAATCCTTGAGGACCAGGATCACCAAAGTCACCTTTTGGACCGTACCATCCCCGTTCTCCAATTTCGCCGTAAGTTAGATTTGTGCCTGGATCTCCTCGTTCACCTTTGTTACCAAAGCGACCCTACAATAAATAGATATGCATGCATTATTTTACTTGTGTGAATTTTTATTCGCGTAATGTTAATTAGTTATTTTTAATAAAACTAAATTAATAAGTTAATTAATAAGTTATTTTAAATATAAGTATTTAAAATATAATATAAATTAGTTTAACAACTAAATTAAAATTATTAATTTTATTTATAGATAGATGATATTTATAAATGAATTGTCAAAGCAGAAATTGAGCGTCTTCAATTTACTTACTGGAAAACCAACTGGTCCTTGCGATCCAGGTGAACCTGGTGTGCCACGAGGTCCTTGCTCTCCCGGCATTCCGGGATATCCCTTCAAACCTCCAGGACCCTGCCGTGAAATACCTGGGGAACCGGATTCACCAGGTAATCCTGGTAGACCTTCGTCACCGGAATGTCCTTGGAAGCCTTTGAAACCGGTCTCTCCTACGAGAATATCGCGAATACATTAACACTTTTGTTTTAACTTTATTTCATTAATTGCAATATTAAATTTTATATAATTTCCATATTTTTATACAAGTTATATTTGTAAAAATTACATCTATATAATTATATAATTTCTGGAAGGAAGTTTTCGAACAATTGATAATTAGTCACAAAAGAAAATTTTTAAATAATATTATTTTATTTATATCAATAATGTTTTAACGTACCTGGAGCTCCTCTGGCACCTTTGTAGCCCTTGCCACCTTTAATGTCCACGTTGTAGTCTGCGGATACGCCAGGCTCTCCCTTGAGACCTATGTCTCCTTGTATTCCTTTGATTCCAAACTCTCCCGGATATCCTGCATCTCCGCGCAAAAATTCGATCGGTACCGAAGCATCTTCACCTTTTTCGCCAGGAATGCCATCCCATCCCGGCAAACCGTCCCTTCCAGATAATCCAGGATGGCCATGTTCACCCTATATGTTACATATTATCGGTTTAGAGAATATGAGAAAATTAATCAGTTTTGAACTAGCGATCGAAAAAGCTTCTAAATTATTCTAAAATATAAATCCTATTGTTTCTAATACACATATGAAGACAGATATAAGACCTTTTCTCCTTTCGGTCCCGGTACACCCGTGTCACCGATAAGTCCCGGTTGTCCTCGCAGACCTCTGAGTCCTTCGGGACCAGGTAAGCCTTTCTCACCGAAGTCACCGGGCGGGCTCACGAGCTTGTCGTCTGGTGGGAAAAATATCCTTCCCGGTTCTCCTTTGGGTCCTTGTACTCCTGCAATACCGGATCTTCCGCTATCACCTTGAAGTCCCGCCGATCCTAATAAACCTCGTTTCCCTTGTATTCCCTTGAATCCCCGAGGACCGGGTAGTCCGGGAAATCCCGAAGCTCCAGGGTACCCGTCCAAGCCAGATTCACCGCGTTCTCCTTTCTCACCGGGTAGACCTGTGCAATGATTAATAGAAAATAATGATGTTCTTAATGATGTTCTAATTTATATCAATTGAAATATCTTTCTTACCTGGTGCGCATACACCGCAGTCGTCTCCTCGAATACCCTTGTAACCTTTAGCGCCGAATAAGCCAGGCCAACCATCGGGACCAGGAATACCCGGCGTTCCGGGCAGACCTCGTTCTCCAAGCGGTCCACGAACTCTTATACCTTTCCCAGGAAAACCTTTCTCTCCTGCTCAGCAATTAGAATTACAGTAAATTAAAATTATTTACATATAAAATGTATAGAAGTGACTTGATAATGACTTGATAATAGAAAATAACATAAGCTTTCGCGGATTATATTCATAAATTCATCTCTTTTAAATTTTGAGTGTAAATAGAATCGTTAATGTAAATGAATTTGATATCTATAAAATTCTATGAATTCTTTGATTATATCTCCGATAAGTTCTGATTTTACCTGGAGGACCAGGATCACCGCGATCGCCAGATGGACCTGACAATCCTGGAAGGCCCGAGGTACCGTCTGGTCCTGGCGGTCCAATTATCGTTATGCCTGGAAAACCTTTGGCTCCTATAATTCCGGGTAAACCAGATAGTCCGGGAGGTCCCTGAGGTCCCGTAGGTCCCGGTAAGCCTGGAATAATTCATAAGTGCTCAATTATTATTCATAATGTTCTTTAATGTATTAAAACAATTAATTATATCGATGTAAAAAGCAATAATCATTTACCATCGTCTCCTTGTTCTCCTTTTATGGATGAACCCTTCGCTCCCGATAAACCAGAAATACCAGGTGGTCCTGGTGGTCCTGGTGGTCCTATGAAACCGACCTTTCCTGGCAAACCTGGTGTTCCTGCTTCACCAGCTTCACCAGGAGGACCTGTAAAAAACAACTTTCAAAGATTATTTTTAATTAAGAATAGATCTCTATTTTTTTTGAAAAATAATATTATTGAATAATATCATTAATAATATTAAATTTCTTAACTATATTAATAATTATTTATTAATATTAATATTTATTAATTATCATTAATTATATATAATATATTAATATATTATATATAATTAATATATTAATTATTAATATATTAATTATTAATATATTAATATATTAAATAATTATTTATTGATATATTTACATTATAATATAAATAAAATTATATATTCTGAAATATATTTTGATAAAAAATTATCTGTACTGACCAAGATCTCCTTGAATTCCGATATTTCCGGCGATTATTTCATCAAGTTCTGGAATATATAATCCAAGTTCTCCCTCGGCGCCTTGTTTGCCAGGTGGACCACGATTACCTTCTTCTCCTGGTTCACCCTTTAATAATAAGGCAGTAATGCATATTAAATAATGTATATAAACAGTACATTTTATACCAATTCTATTTAGACGTTCATTGATCAATTTGATTCTGATTAGTAAAAGTCTTCGTATCAGCTACAAATATATCTGTATATTATTTTTAAAAATTTTAAATTATACATTTACATAATATTACAAATATGTAATGCACTTACATCGAAACCATCTCGACCAGGCGATCCAGCGAATCCTGGAGCTCCTTTCTCTCCCTTCTCGCCAGCCGGGCCTGGTGGACCCTCGATACCCTGTTTACCTCTTGGCCCATCGTCACCCTGTTCGCCCTTCACGCCTTTGATGCCCAAGAAACCTGGTCGACCCTATGTCAGAAATTTGCATTTTATGTCACAATATTGAACTAAAACATTTCTTCTAAAACGCAATCGCATCTAAACGTTTCTATGTTACAAATAAAGTTTTCTACTTTTTCGTTAATATATTTTTAAAATAATTTTTTAAAATATTTTTTCACAGCTTTTTAAAAGGTGTGTGAAGTTGGCACCCCTATGTTATGCTATCATAGTTCTGAGTTATTTAGAACCATAGGAAGAGTTCTGCAATTTTTAGATAAAAAAACGTACCTTCAATATCGAAGATATTTTAGAAATATCTTCGATATTGAAAGTATGTTTTTTTATCTCTATAAAAATTGCAAAACTCTTTCAAAAAATAATCAGGAACTATGTAACTATTAAACAGTTTAACTTTACTCACCTCACCGTTGCTCCTTTGTTGCCCGATGCCTCCCCGGGCCTCCTTCTCGTACAAGTTTCGAAACACTTGCACTCGCGTTATTTTTTTTCGTTCGCGACGCACGGCGACGCCCGGGTTTTAGCTATCACAATCTTCGACGCGTTTCGGTAAAACGTGAGACTCGCGAGAGCTTATTCGCGCGCGAATAAAACCGAAGCTCCATTTTCGCGTCGCCGCTTTTTCCAAGACCCAATTTTCGCAGGGGCTTATGGAACGAAGATGATCAAGAGAGCGACTTCGCCACTAAAGTCGCTGAAGGACGCAAGCGAGACGAATATTGAGCGAGATTCACGGCCGACGAGATCAATCTCGCGCGTGCGATCGCGATTACGGTATTGGTACGTGCAACGCGATCGGATTTATACGATAACTAACCACCAAAGATGCTAATCAATACACTCGTCCTTTCGCGGATCGGCAAGAAGTGCGCGACCATTGATCACGAACAATCGAAGAAGAGCAGTGGAGGTGGAGCTAGACTGGTACTGCCAGGTTCGGAACGCGCAACGATATGTCGCGCTGAGTCGTAGTGATGGGGCATTGTAGGGGTCGCGACGCAATGTACGTGCGAGGTTAAGCGAATCACGTCGCGACTACATACCCCCACCTCTACGACTCGCACGTACTGGACTGCCAGGTTTGGAACGCGCAACGACCAATGACACGTCGCGACAAGTAGTGGTGGGGCATTGTAGAGCTCGCGACGCAAGTACGTGCGAGGTTAAGCGAATCACGTCGCGACTACATACCCCTACCTCTACGACTCGCACGTACTGGCACTGCCAGGTTCGGAACGCGCAACGACCAACGACACGTCGCGACAAGTAATGGTGGGGCATGGTAGGGATCGCGACGCAACGTAATACGTGCTAGGTTCAGCGAATCACGTCGCGACTACATACTCCTACCTCTACGACTCGCACGTACTGGCACTGCCAGGTTCGGAACGCGCAACGACCAACGACACGTCGCGACAAGTAGTGGTGGGGCATTGTAGGGATCGCGACGCAACGTAATACGTGCGAGGTTCAGCGAATCACGTCGCGACTACATACCTCCACCTTTATGACCTGTTGGGGTAGTCGCGACGTGATTCGCCGAGCTCCCACGTCGCGACCTTTACAATGCCCCACCGCTACGACTCGGGGCGACGTATCGTTGCGCGTTCCGAACCTGGCAGTGCCAGTCTAGCTCCACCTTCAGTGCTCTTCTTCGATTGTTTGTGATCAACCGTTGACCAACTCCTTGCCAGTCCGCGAAAAGACGAGTGTATTAATTAGCGTCTTTGGCGGTTAATTATCGTATAAATCCGATCGCGTCGCACGTACCGACATCGTAATCGCGATCGCACACGTGAAATTGATCTCGTCGATCGTGAATCGCGCTCAATGTTCGTCTCGCTGCATCCTTGGGCGACTTGAGTGCGTCGCGACGAAGTCGCTCTCTTGATCATCTTCGTTCGATAAGCCCCTGCGAAAAGTGGGTCTTGGAAAAAGCGGCGACGCGAAAATGGAGCTTCGGTTTTATTCGCGCGCGAATAAGCTCTCGCGAGTCTCGCGTTTTACCGAAACGCGTCGAAGATTGTGATAGCTAAAACCCGGGCGTCGCCGTGCGTCGCGAACGAAAAAAAATAACGCGAGTGCAAGTGTTTCGAAACTTGTACGAGAAGGAGGCCCGGGGAGGCATCGGGCAACAAAGGAGCAACGGTGAGGTGAGTAAAGTTAAACTGTTTAATAGTTACATAGTTCCTGATTATTTTTTGAAAGTTTTGCAATTTTTATAGAGATAAAAAAACATACTTTCAATATCGAAGATATTTTAGAAACGTCTTCGATATTGAAGGTACGTTTTTTATCTAAAAATTGCAGAACTCTTTCAAAAAATAATCAGGAACTATATAACTATTTAAAAGAACCTTAAAACTCTGCTCAAAACTATTAGAACTCGATGCGTAAAAAAATGTGAAGTTGGCATCCCTATTTTTTGAAACTGATTTTCGTTACCGTAATGACCGGAACTATTTCTAAAAATTATCAACAACTCTTCCTATGGTTCTAAATAACTCAGAACTCTTAACAGAACTATGATAGCATAACATGTGCCAACTTCACACACCCCTTTTAAATCAATTTCAAAAATATTTTTTATAATTTTTTTAAATTGTGAAAATATAAATTGTGGATGCTATCTCGATTTTACTATCACATTTGACATGACATAATCACCTGTGGACCTTTGGCACCCATCTCTCCCTTGTATCCTCGCTCGCCGTAGTCGCCCTTCATGCCCTTTGGCCCTGGTGGACCTTTCACGGGCGTCGATTTCTCCTTCTTCTTGTACTCGTCCTTACCCGGTGAACCAGGCTCTCCTCTGTCTCCCTGTTCGCCAAGTTGACCCTTCACACCGTAAACGGTGTCACCGCGGTCACCTTGCATACCTGGCAATCCAGGGGCACCTGGTAAACCCTAAAAAGAAAAAAAAATATAGATATTCAATTTCAAAATTATCAGTTTTTATTTTTACTATCATTTTTTTCTGATTAATTATAATCAAGCTTAAATTCATCGAGGGATCTATTCAAGACACCCGGTACATCCCGATGCAGGTCTGCCTATATGTTGCATACGCATTACATTGAAGTTATATCTAGCGTGGCAGAGCGTAAGTGCATGTATTATGAATCCATTATAATGCTAATTTAAATGCACGTCCCGGTCCATCCCTGTTTATTTTTATTCTCAAAGCGAAATGTACGCATACACATATACTTCACGAGATCATTTTGATCGGCAAGAAGCATTTGACATCTCGCTCTCATTAATATACAAATATATAAAAAAATATAATATAAAAAAAATAAAAAAACTTAAAATTCGAAGTGTGTGTATTTTTCAATTATTATCATTGCAATTATAATATTTTGAAATAACATTTTGTTTGAAATATTTTTTCTTTTTTCGATCATCTTTCATAATTACAATATGCATAGTTTTTAAATAATAATCCATATATTATTAGAAATCATTAAAAAAATTATCTATTGTGCGAATCTTTATGAATGAAAAAAACGAACCTTTGAATAAAAAATAAGGAATCATATCGACATGTCGAAATTAATGATAAACGATGTATTCGATCGTGAAAGAAGGTGATAAATTCGTTTATTGTAACTTGTCGAATTTGTTTATTCGGGAGAAAGGTGCCGACTCTGAACAGTTCGTGCCATCGTCATTAAAAAAATTACTCATGCGATTGCGGCGCGATTAACGCTAATTAGGGGAACCGGTTCTCAGTGATCGAGTGTCTTCCTCGAGGATGCGAGCTTTTGCCGATTTTTATCGGAAGTCAACAAGAAAAAGAATTAAGGGGGGTTTCGTTCGGGAGTTTCTCGGAAGCCTTCTCTTTCGTCGGATAAAGAATGGATCTTCTCTTCGTCATCTCGCGCTATCAGTGACAGTCGTGTCAGCAGATAGCAGTCGGCAACGGGGCACCGACGCTTTGGATTTCAACGGGGATCATTCTCGTATTTAACGATTAAAGTGTGAAGTCCTTCGCGTATTTTAATAAATTAATTTCCTTCTTTGCTTCTTTGCTCTTTCTTATTCTCTCATTATTTAAAAATTATGTAATTTGCAATTAGCAACTGCATATTTTTTTTCTTAAAAATAACTACGTGCTTTTCTTTACTTCAATTGATTCCTCTCGTTTTGTGCATAAAAGTATAAAAGTAAGATCACTAAGAAATGAATATTTTTTTTACGAGATATATTTTACAGTTTATATAAAATTATATATCAAATTATAGTATATAATATTTCGTAAACTATTCACTTTTTGGCCATCTTATCTTTTTAACTTTTTATGCCAAATATTGCAAGGAATCAATTTATATAAAAAAAATAACGTGATTCCATTTAAAAAACTAAATTTTTACCTTTAAATAATATATATGTATATTTTATACTTATATATTTTACATAATTTTTTTAAAACAAAATAACATGTATCAATGAAAAATAATCATAAAACTGTAAACACTTGATAAAAGTTAGAATTATTTGTGAATATAATTAATACATGAAAGCTATGTGAATTGCTTGAATATCTTCTTGAATATCCTCTTTATTCATACAGCAAAGCTGTGAATCTCGGGATTGCGAGAAGAGTTATCGTTCGATTCGCTAATAAGTTGCGTCAAGCAAATTGCAAAGCTATGCTTTTTACGTGCGGCGACGAAAGTAGCTGATAAGTACCGAAGATATCGTGTAAGCATCCACGCAAGAGTACACACGTTAAACCTTCGTTGTCGCAAGGGGTCCTCTGTAAAATAACGTGCAACATCGAGCGTGTAAATTCAACTTTACGAGCCCGAAGCTGGAATACTGCAGGTACGCGGCAAGTGACGCGGATAACTTTCGAGAGGCCATCGTGTCTATATTGTACCTTAAGAATCTCGTAAAGTTTCGTCCTCTACTCTTACTACGAATCAAAGTACTTGACGATGCCATATATGCGTCATATATATTATCATGTTGTGCCTCTACATACTTTAAGAAAGAGAACACGATTTATTTCTCTAAATTAAAATATTATATTGTAATTAATTCATATTAATTATAATATATATTTTAATTATGATTATAAAAATATGTGTCTGTAAGAGCGATAAATAATTTCAAATCTACAAGTTATCACTATCCCCTTCCCCTCAATTAAAAGAGCTAACTTTGGGACACAAGTGCCATTATCGTAACGTGAACACCCATTTCGATCAGTATCGTACATCTTCACGTGAGAAGCTTGCGACTTCAAAGGCAAGCTTTTAACCCGCATCCTGTGTAAGAGGAATCCCTGGAAGCAGTGCTTATCACGCGATATCGCGCGGTGCTTGGGATTCTTTACCTCCCTTATACCAGTTAAATATTGCCGGCAGGAATACTTTAGTCGCCGAACGATATTTCACGCGAGCAGGTGGCATCTCGCAAAAAAAAAAAAAAAAAAAAGAGAGAGAAACGTCCCGAGCGGGTTCTTCTCTCGAGCTCGCGTCTCCTCTCTTCTCCTCGCGCATCTTCGAGGACCTACCTAAACGCAAAGTTCACCGATCTCCCTCGAGTCGGCACCGATCGACCGGGGTATTACGGTACCTTTAAGCAACCGGGATGTATAGAGAGATCCTGTTATTACTTACAAAGTCGCCCGTCTCTCCTGGATAACCCACTTCACCGGTGAAACCCTGGTGTCCTCGATAACCCTGGAAACGTGATTACACGTGACTATCAGGATCAAGTGGATTTATATCGAGGATTATTTTATGAGAGGCAATATATGTACATGTTGCTTCTAACATCGTGAAAAAAATGAATTATGTCAATGAAAAAGTTCGATTTGTTACAAACTCTTTTTAAACAATTTAATGGTGTATTTTAATCGCGAATAATACATATGAAGAAATTCTCCCGTAAATTTCATTTCGAACTGACGCGTTACTATTATAAATCGAAGTTTAATAACAATCAACAGTAGTCAAAAATAATTGCATCGCAATTATACACATTGCATAATTGCGCAATTATATACATATAGCAATATAATTAAATCGATACTTCAATTTAATTTATTTTACTGACGCATGCGCACAGAACTCGATAAATTGATGTCACACGATGAAAATAATTATTATCGAATTTGGCATTTATTTTTTTTTTTTAAGAATTCAATATTGTCAAAATATACTGTACAATTTTATTATATTAATCGGTTATTAATCAACGCATCTGACGTTAAACGGAGAACACTCTTACCTCCAGTCCGTTGATACCGGGATCTCCGCGAATACCCTTGGCGCCGACCGAGTTGATGCCTCCATCACCAGGTTCTCCCGTGGGACCATAATCTCCCACGGGTCCTATCGTACCACGCGGCCCAAAAACCCCTGGTCTACCCGGTGCACCGGCACGACCATCCGTTCCGTTGCATCCGTCCAGCCCGTCCGGACCCACTACACCAGTTATTCCAGGATTACCCTAAAGAACGTTTACTATAGTCTCACTGAAAGATTCTTTCGTGTTTGAAGATCCGACTGCGTGTCGCGTCGTGAGAGCAAGTAAATATTGGAGCTTCGTCAAATTTAGATTCAGGAACACAGGAAAGGTTCAACAATTTTATTTTATTTTTTTTCCTTAATTTTTTTACAAAAGAAACTTTCTTGCTACAGAAAGAAATAAAAAATAGATAAAATTTTTACATTAAAGAACAACTCTAAATATTAATCTAATTATTAAATTATATAAGGAAAATTGTCTTATATTTTTTATGAATATTATAATTATTTTTGAAAATAAGATTAAAACTTGTGTTTTATGCTGCCTAAAATGCACTAATATATGCAATAAATAATGTATACATAAAATAAAACGAAAGTAAAGTGTAAAATTTCACAGTATTTTCAATTAATAAAAAAATAATTCTCTCTTTCTATTTTTGATTGCGGACTTTAATCTAGTTTTGAAAAGTGATAAAACAATTTATATACGTACGGAAAGTCCAGGAGCTCCCACAAATCCTCGTATACCCTCGTCACCCTAAACAGAAGAAACAGAAATTAAATACATAATTTATTTTTACAAAATTTCCAACGAGATTCCAATATATTGCTAATTAGATATTATCCATGTTAATTGGAAATTATTATCATGTTAAAATATAAAGTTAAGAATTATTGTGATTATCTATTTTACAAGTAATGCAATTTATTGTTTATTAATTTAAATATTTAAATGCATAAAATCAGCAAAAGTTTGAAGTTGAAACAAGAAGTTTTAATTATATAAATTTTATATTTATAATACACACAATTTGCTTCATCAATTTATTTTTATTACATCGTTAATATTTATATGTAGAGTTTAACCGAAATTATTAAATTTCTGTGAAGCCGACTTCTCGCTAAGTTCTTCTTCGAGATCAATCTCTATTATTTACGTTTTATTAAAAATTTAAAGAAGATAAATAAAATATAAATATAATTAAAGCCATCGCTTTCAAGTACATCTCGCGACGAATACACTGTTGCAATTGCATTGCGTATCCTTGATTTTAAAGAAGATTGTCACTGTGACACCGCTGTTGCAATTATTCAAGGAGTATCGAGATCATAAAAATACGAGATGTATGTATGTGAATGTACGTGTAGAAAAGCACGCGTATAAAACGTATATAAGCGCATCACGTTCATTCATCACGCTCAATTCATGCTGGTTAAAGGGCGGCGACGCAATTACATCGACACGTTCTCGCCTAATTAATGGTGCGCCAAGGCGTTTTCTCCTTTTGTTGCATGCATATCTCAGGATATATCTCTCAACGTCTCGTAACGTAGCGGAAACTAAATGTAAAACTATGTTTTCAACATAGAAATGCTTGTAAAGTTTTGACATTTGACGAAAATTTATATATTTCTCAATACAGATAAAATCAATCGAATGTAACCGAGAATAATGATATATTAATTATTAAAATAAAACTTGATAGTTTGTTCAAAATAAAATAAAATAAAATAATATAATAATATAATATGTTTTAAATAATATGTTATAACACTTTAAACTCGATTAATATTTTTGACGGTATTTACAACATATTACTATTTTAATATTTTTAACATATTATTACTTTCAAATTTAATTAGCAAATTAACGCTTTATTAATATTTTTTGACAGAAATCAGCTGATTAAAGCGTTAATTTGCTAATTAAATTTTAAAATAATAATGTGTTATATAAAAATTAAAATAGTCAAAAATATTAGTCAAGATTAAAGTATTATAACCATAGACATATAGCTATATCCATATACAGTTGACAGTAGTCTTGACAGTTATCAGCTGATTTCTGTCAAAATATATATTTTAAATAATATGTTATAATTCTTACTCGATTAATATTTTTGACAGTTATCAGCTGATTTCTGTCAAAAAATATTAATCGCGGATAAGGTATTATAACATATTATTTATGACATATTACTACTTTAATAATTTTAACATATTATTATTTTAAAATTTAATTAACAAATTAACGCTTTATTAATATTTTTTGACAGAAATCAGCTGATTAAAGCCTTAATTTACCTACTAATTAAATTTTAAAATAATAATATGTTATCAAATTTAAAACAATATATAATATGTTTTAAATAATATGTTATAACACTTAAAACTCGATTAATATTTTTAACAGTTATCAGTTGATTTCTGTCAAAAAATATTAATCGCGGAAAAATATTAATAAAAATTTTACCCGAAGATTTTACCCGAATCCCTCGACAAAGATCTCAAAGATTTCATCGCAAATATTCGATACTTCATACTTTTGCATGACGACTAGCAAGAAAAGTTTGTCAAACAAAATTATATTTAATAAAATTATGATATAATTATATATAATTTTGTGTAATTATATAATTTTAATTATAATTTAATAATTATATTAAAAATATAATTTTAATTACATTATGTATTTGGAAAAGTTTTATGCTGTGCAAGATAATAAGAATTAATTTTTATATTTATCAGTTTTGTGTTTAATTATTTTATCATAAAGTAAATTTTTTTAGATTCCTTTTTATCTTTACTTAGTTATAAAAAAAGTACTATAGTAAAATAACTATTTTTTTTCCTAAAATATGTCATTGTTTTTAATTATGTAAAAAGCAAAAATGGTTATTGATAAATCAATTTTGAGAAAGCGATAAACATATTATTTTCGATTATTATGTAACGTATGTGTGATAACTTATAAGTACGATAGTTTATAAATATTTTTTGCACGTTTGCAAAAATGTAATCATACGTTGTAATATTTTGCGCATTTTAATGATACAATTTTCTTGATATTTCTTCAAGCTTTGCCTTCGTCGACAATTTTTTTCTATTTTTGCTCTTTAGAAGTTATCGTTGGACAACATTGCTTATCGCTATTAAGCGTATATAATATCCTCGTATAAGTTATCCAAGCGCCAACAAAATAAGATGTTCATTATAATTACAGACAATATTGTTATGTTTCATTAAAATGATTACGAGTCATAAACTAAAAATTAAAATAATAATGTACAAGAAGAGTATAAATCTCTATTACATTTATAATAAAATAATATTATAATAATATTTAGCCGTAAATATATATCGGTTGTCTCCAATTGACATTTTCTGAGCAAATATTTCAAGTACAATTTAATTATAAAATCATTGGGATTTAATTATGAATTTTAGCATTTTGAATTCTAAAAATATCAATGCATCAAATGACACATGTTGCATTATTAAAATGTATATTATAATAAATTATTATAATTAAAAAATAAATAAATAACTTGTGTGAGATATTTTTACATTTGATTGAAAAACCCAAGATTTATTATACCGTTAAGTCAAATACAATAGTTCTGAACTGAAATATAATGAGACGATATTATGTTAGAACGCAGTATGAAATTTTTTAGCTCGACCAGACGCCAATGCTGATCACGCATATACGTCTACGCATAAATGCGTAATGTACACGCGTAACTTCGTTTGCCTTCAAAACGAGCGTCGTTATCGGTTAACCTCTTGCGTAAGATATAAGAAACGTGTCCGATCATAAACGCTATAACAGCCGAGAATAGGGATTAGCAATTACACTCGTACAGTTTTTTTTTTGCGGTGTCAAAAGTCACGTTATAAAAGCGATTCTTTGTGTTGTGCATCGTAAAAAATATAATATGTATTATAATATCACATATATGATAATAATATAATATATTTAAGGTATAACCATACGGAGATATTTTTTATTTTTATGTAAAAAATAGATGAAAAAAGAAAATGATATGTAATGTTTAATTAATGAAGATAAATAATTGGAAGTGTGAGCAAAATCTCGTGTCTCACCAAAATTTCATAAAATATATAATATTTTTTTCGCGTTTTGATAATATATTCATAAGCCAAAATATAACGGAGCTTGGAAAACAAGCATTTTTAAAGCGATGGAGAGGAGATGCTGTTGCTTACCATTTATGGACATGCCTGATACAAAATTGATTCGAGATGCCTTTTAAAGGCCCGGTATTGATTGGATAGTTGTGTATGTATGTATGTATTTAATGTATGTGGTGTGTGAACGAAAGACTCTGCTATGACATGGTCAAATCTAACATTGTATTTGTAAATGGGATGCAATAGATGTGCGGGATGCTGATGTCTTCTCTTCCAGAAGGAAGCCATCATTGCGGCATACTTTCGTGAAATTAACACGAGCTGACACCCACGCAAACGTAATAATTCGAAATTTCAAAAGCGCAGCACCATAATAAATCACCCCCTGTATATATTACATATATTATTCTTTTTTTTATCACTTATATTCCAGGTAAAATAGAATATTAAATTACCACGGAGATTATTTCGATTATTTTAAAGCTGTTGAGCACAGGTAAGATAAAGCTATGTATGAAAGAAGGCAAGGAAGAAAAAAAAGAAATGAAATACCGTCACGGGGGCACTTTGCACGTGCTAGAATATACCGCAGAAATTTCGAGGAGGAAGGATAGGCAGAGCGGATATCTGGATATGAGATCACATGGACACATCCGGTTTCGAGAATGAACCGGGTTCACAATGTGACTTGTCAATGGGAAGTGCGTTATCAGATATGCGCGCGCGCGTCGTCCTCCCCTTTTCCAGTTTTCAACTTCCAGCTTTTGTCCCGCTTGATCTCTGACAGTTTCCCCATCGGGGACGGGGCGACCTGATTTTTTTAACGAACGTGAAAGTCCCGGAAAGTAGGTCGCGATGATTAACTTAAAGCCTGTTCCGAGGAGAAGGAGAAAGATATATAAATAATATATAAATATATATCGGGATTTTATTTATTAAAAATATACCGAGTGAAATGTACGAGATTTTTATTTTAATTAGAATAGACTTCGTAGAATTAATTTGATTAATTACAGCAATTTATTTAGACAAAGCTGAAGCATTTAAAGGGAAAAGAGACAAAGGAATTAATTATTCGTTATTATTGAGCTGCTAGATAATATAAATTAAATTATATATAAAATCATATAAAATTATATATAATTATATATGAAATTGTATCTAAAAAATTAATTTATGAATAGAATATTTTGCAAAATCAAGATCTCTTTATCCAACAATTTCGCGACGATGAAATATTGCGCGGAAATCATTTCGCGAAGTGTAAAATGGTAGTTCTGGCCAAACTCCACGCTCGTGATGGCAGACCGGAAGCGCGTTTCACCCCCGCATTTTGCGATATCAAGGAACGGCAAGAAACGCGTAGGACTGCGACGCGTGTATCCGTTTTGTGGCCGTTATCGGCCTCCCTTATCAATGTTCGTGTATTCGTGCGTGAAATGCACCGAATGCGACGAATCTACAATGAATCGAAAAGCAGATGCTGATTGTCGATTCATCATCCCGACGAACGCTGATCCTTCGGTTTCGCAAGAAGATGTTAGCGCTTTTAGATTCTAAATACGATTTTTTAAATTTTAATTGGAATTGATTTCATAGAATTATTGATTAATTTATTTAGACAAAGCTAAAGCGTTTAAAGGGAAAAGAGACAATTAAAAGAATTATTTATCACTGTATATATTAACTGCTCTAAATAATATTATGAGGAGGGTTTTAAAAGAATTATATATAACATTATATATAAAAAATTAAGTTATATAACGTTTCATAAAATCAAGATCTCTTTATCTAATAATTTCCTTAAAATTGCGCCCATTGAGAAAAATATAAATCCTAATTACTGAAGATAAAAAATCCTCGTTATCGGAATCACAAATCCATGCGTCAATGACTTTATAAAATTTTTCGTAAAACAAATTTTGCAATATTAAAGAATCAGATAAGCTCTGAAACACTTTTTTCGCGATTAACTTTTCAAAGTTTACAGGTAAAAGATATTTATAATTAAATAAAGAATACTTTTTGAGTATAAAGTTTGTATAAGAAGCACTTCGTTTAGGTGAACATTGATTACGTAGTCATTGATAAATGTTTCGTAAAGGGCTTAATGTTTAAATATCTTAAAAACTTTATACTACGTAGTTTTAAATTATTTTACGATATAGTTTACGAAAAAATCTTTCACTCAAGATACCGTTTAATTAAAGAGGAATTTTTCATTAAGAACTTTCCAAAGTAAAAATGTAATGTGTATCTGTACAAAATTATAAGATGCAAGTTCTTATTTCTCGTTTTCTCTATTATGTATATATATGTATATACATATATATATAATATATATATCCTTCCTTTACAAATAAATAAATAAATATTATTCGAGATATATATGAATAGAATTTTCCGGAGAGACCCGACTAAAATATTTATCGATAAATCCAGAGGATATACCCACGTTTTCTACACTAGGTACTAAATTGAGTTTCTCGATAGTAAACTGCTACAACAGCATCCAACCTCCGGATCCAGCAATAGCGTCGAGGGACCAGGCGTCAATCTAACACGTAGCTTCGAGATATCGAGAGGAGAAGAATATAGTCCACCGCGTGGCGGTGATTTCTTTATCGGCGCTTAGATACCCTACTTTTCTGGACGTGGCAAAACAAAACCGGGGAAGAAGAAGGGAGGCTGCATGCGCAGCATCACCGATCTTCACGCGTCTTCTCTCTTTCATCGCGTGGGCGATATATCCTCTCCTTCCCCCGCTAAAAAAATTTCCTTCTCACTCATCTCGCCTCGTTTTAATTAGAACGATGCCGCATCGCGCTTGTTTTAACGGGGCTTTTTCGGAGGCGGTGAAATTCTCGGGGAGGAGACGGTTTTAGATATACCGAGGAGGAGAGAATGTGAAAATGAAAGTGTGTAGCAAACGCGCGCTCTAAAATTGCCGCGGCGACTCTAAAAGCTCTCGCGTGCGCATGGGGCCCGGTCACGCGATCATTGCGCTTTTAACAATCTGTCTATTCAACCTCCCGCGACGTCGGATCAACGTACCCTTTAATTTTCCCGGACGAGCGAGAAAAGCGCGGGCTCTCTAGGAAATAGAATTTACACACACTTCCCATTTCCGATCAATTTTACGGGATAAAAGCAGATTGTACGGGTCCAGAATGCAACTTTTTAAAAAATTTCGACAATAAAATGAAAGGCATCAATGCCTTTAAAAAATATTGTTCATAAAAACATTTTTTAATACTAAAAGTCAATTTATAATAAAATTTTTTAATTACCTGCATTAATAGTAAAATAATAATTATTATTCTATTATCAATTTTGGTATTACATTTTTCTGCTAAAGTTAATTAAAAATTTTTATTATGAATTAATTTTCATTATTAAAAAAACTGTCTACGAATAAAAGTAATTAAAAATGATTTATTTTGTAAATAGTTGCAGAGAAATATTAAGTAGAGAAAAATATAGATTATATTAACTGAGGAAAACTACGATATTTTTGAACATTTATCGATTCTATCGACAATAAAAGAAGGGAAGACAAAAAGCTTCAGCTTAATAGCCCTCATATCTCTCTGCAGTCGAAGAAAGAGTGTCAAAGGAAAGATAACACGTCTTCCGACACATCTACGATCCATCACGTGCCTCTGCTAAATTCCCGAAGAGAAGAAAAAAGATCTCGATGAAAGATTAAAGTTTGAAATCCACGTCGACTTAGTTAGTCCGATTCTTGTTCTCTACAATGGAAGCCGCCAGCTTTAGTGTCAATTTGTGTCAATCCTAGACAACGAGACGATGACGGAGACGGCTCGATCGGCCACTTCGCACGTGGGTATGCACGTAATATCTGGGTAATCGTTACGTAGATAGAGATCAATGCCAAAGCATCGCGCTAGGAACGCGAGATGCAATTTATCATTCACGCCCACGTCGGGGAAGCCAGGCCGAATCGCGCGTTAAACCCGAAGAGTGTGCGCTGGAATTGTGCCACCATTCCAGCTATATAAGCTCGTATACGATAATTTCAGAGCGAGGTTTGCGCTGAAAAGTCGAATCTCATCTCTTCTCCCTTGGCTGTGCCCAGAAAGGACCATGACGTCAGTACGGACCCGCCGTTTTACGAGTGACACCGTATATGCCGACGACGTTAAATGTGCCCTGCGATGACTAAATGATAAATGTACGCTTTCGACATGTTTCGTGGCGATTGACTCAAAATTGGGTAAAACTAAACTAGCGAGCTTAAAATTGTATCACGAAAAGTATAATAAATTTGGAATTCAAAACTTTTCTCAGATGTATAAATTATTATAGTTGATTATTATTTTAATTATTATATTTAATAATTATATTTAAACATATGATAATAATATTTCGTCTAAATTGTGAAAATGTATAAAATAAAATTTATAAAATATTAATATCTCTTATTATTTTATAAATTTTGACAATTTAGATAAAATATTTTATAAATTAATAATTTATCTAAATGTCTAAGTGTCTAAATTTAAATTTAAAATAAGAAATATTGATAGAAAAAATATCGAAAGAGATGCGTGAATTAACTTAATAAAAATTTTACAAATACAATAGAAAATAATTGAAATGACAGAAAGCAGTCATGTAAAAGACAGACTAAATTTATAAGAAGAACTTTGTTCGACATTGTTTGAATTATTTTGCTTCCACTGAATTGAAAAGGGTCATGACGTCTGTTGGTTTCAGACTGACATCATGTAAACTGGCCAATGAGAAAATACGAGTTATGTTCGTAAAATTAGTCGTTTCCTCGTGAATTGAGTAAACTTTCAAACGCGTTTAACAAATGTTTCAGACTCCCGTCATCCAGTTACACAATATTAATGAGAACGACAGAACATTTTAATTTGCGGCAAAATATCGTCCAAATTATGCTGCATTAATCTCTAAAGTACATCTTTATTTTTAATTATCATATTTGTAAGTATTTAAAATTATAAATCTCTTTTTAAGAAAATATTTGTGACAAGAATTATGTTGACTGATATTATTACAATACGTTAATAACGAAAATCATAATCTTGATCTAATTTCACAGTTTTATATATTTTTGCAAATATATTTCAGATCTAATTTAATTAATAAGACAGATATAATATTCGATATAAATGTAAAAATCTCATAAAATTTTATCAAGAAAAGATTCGAACTCTAAAGAATTCTTCGTGTATATAATTTTTAAAGAACATTGATTTTTTCTTCTAGATCCTGCAGTTGTCCTTTTCATTGCGATACAATTTTAACTTCTCGTATTCACCAAGAGGGATAAGATACAATCGCCACTCGACCTCGTCCCGGAGAAACTCTCTCCCGAAACTCTCCGATCGCACGTACGATCTTGAAGTGCAATCTCCTTAAACCTACAGGGGATTCCGTCTAATCCCAGAGTCCATCAATGTCCTCGTTCTGCGACAAAGTGGCTTAAGACGAGGAGCGGATCGCCAGATATAGGCGACGACATTAAAAATCTCGGGGTATTCGATAAATTCGAAGATGCTCCAGGAAGCGAGAAAAGGGAACGAGTTTTTTAAAACAGAAATCCGTAAAGATCTCGTAAATCAAGTCGACAGTGGCGAGTCGCAGCTACAAGAGCTGCAGTACAAGAGATCGTACGGTAAACTTCTGTTCTCTTTGGCCGGCCAAAAAGGATTGTGACGTCACTTTCTCTTCCAGAGGCCCCTTCCTGATGTAATCCGCGCGTATGTTTTCTCCGAGGAGAAAAAAAAGAGAAATGAGAAAACGGCAGAGGATTCGTTGAAGAAGGAAGAGGAAGAAGAAGAAGAAAGGATTCCCGAATCGACAGACGTTCATTACGGTAACAGAATGCGTAATTCGTCATGCCTCGCCTTTTAAATGGCCACTTGCTACACCAGGTGATAAGCTCACTCTCTTCTTTTTCGCGAATGCATCGTTCCTACCTTCTCAACGACCTGATATTTCCTGTTTCTAGGGTCCATCGATTTTTATTTATTTGCCGAATAAAAACTTTTCGGCGCAGAAGTAAGATAAATCAATAATTTGTAAAATTATCTCATGTTTGAACTATTTTAAAATAATTTTCAAATTAAATTTTTCTTCAAATCTTATTATGTGGAGAGTCTAATTTAAATTAGAAGGTAAGTAGATAATTTGTAAGATTATTTCACGTTTTAACTTTTTAACACTCAAATTTGAATTTCTCTGAAAATAATCTTCAAATTAAAATGTTCTTCAGCTCCTATTACATGGAGAGTCCAATTTAAATTCAAAATTATATCTGCAATGGGTCTTAGCAATTATAAACGTGCATTTCTGTCTTTAAGTCGTGAATTTCGTGTGATAATGTCTTTTTGTGTTTTTACATATCTTTCTCTTCTGATTTTTTATCGAGAGAAAGTCTCCTCGCGCTTCTTTCCATTTATGATTATTAATCACTTCGTGTTATTAACATTGAAATTTGAATTTTTCTGAAGATAATCGTCAAATTAAAAAAAATGTTCTTCCGATCTTATTACACGGAGAGTCCAATTACATCTCATCGATCGAAGGGGTGCAAGTTAGCGGCACCGTGGTCGAACGATCGATGTAACATAATTAGCAAGCGATGCACGCCGCAAATGAAAACGTGCGACACGCTACGTGTAATTGGCAAATTGTGGCACATGCGGCAAGACGATAATCCGTAGTAATAACCAGAATTTTCGTTCTTGCGTAACGAATTTACGGCATAATGGCGGCGTCTTTCTGTTTGCTATACGATTAGAAGTTTCGTGAACGGGTGAAAAGTGGTCGATTCGATGTGTCAAGACAGGATGTGACAAGCGTTTACTTCCGTTTGCTCTGGCACTATTTTTTCTTGAAACTTTTTCTTCAGTTAAATGATTATAAATCGTAGCGAATAAATCAGAGCCTAGATCTCTTTGACAAAGTTATCTTTCTTAATCAAATTTTGAAATAATTAAAAAAAAATTTTTTTTTTAAATAAATACAATAATAGAACATTAGCAATATTTTGTGAAAAATAGAAAAGTATTCTCATTGCAATTTATATTTCCAATATAATGTTAATTAAAATTAAGAAATTGTCAAACTCTTTTCATGCTTGAGATTAACCGAAGAATAAGATTTTATTATTCGTATATCTCTGAGACTAAATTGGCAAAGTACTTTCAGTTTTAATCGTTTAAATTTTTAATACAAAAATAATTGAATTAGGTAAAGAATTCCATTTCTCAAACTGCTAATTTATTTTTTGAACTGCAATAAATCGATGAAGATAAGTAAATGCGTAATGACAAGTGATAATAAAGAGTACGTAAAGCTATTCAATTTTTGATCGTATGTAGATTTCATGTAGAGAATTCAATTAAAAGTTACAAAAATTGGCACTGTCCTGTTTCGCAGTCCACACGTGAATGAATAATTCGCGCCCTCGCGCGATTAATAAGCGCCAGATGTGTCGGCGCTCACAATCGGTATAAGTACCAACACTCTGGTGATGCCACATGCGATTGTAATGTTTTATTTATTCGTGACATTTCGGCAATTGGGACGCTCTAAATTATTCTATGCGTTACACAACGCGATAATACACAATATATTTCCACCGCGGTTCAACTGTATTATCCTAATGTGTTTAATATAAATTTTGGCAATATCATAATTTTTACGATAGCTAGTATTTTTTATTCATCTATTTTCACAATTCTCGCTTCGTGTATGAAAGTTGTAAGACAAAATACAATTAATAAAAAAAAAAAAAGATATGAAAGTTTTATTACACAGATAAATATTTTTATCTTTCGTATGAATTTAATAACTGCTTGTTAATTGCGCGGTAAATTTTTTTTCTAGAAATTCGAATGCTGAATTCCGTATTGACAGCTTAGAAACGATTGATTGAGAGCAAGTAAAAGAATAAAAGGGAAAATGGAATATGTGAAAGATGGTAAAATAAAAAATAAAAAAATTTATATATGTATGGGTGTGTGTAATGCGATTTATAGTTTACATTTAAAAAACTGTACCTAATCGGAGCGTAATTTAGTTTCTAATAAAAAGATGGTTTATTAATTTAAAATCGTGCAGATTTCATTTTAAAATTCATAATCAAGTTTTGGAGCAGACAATCTGGGATTTTCTGCATAAATTATAATTATACATTAATTGAAAAAGCTTAAATTAATATATAAGCTTTAAATTAAATTCATTATAATTTTTCTCTATAATTCCACAGAGATTTAATTTAAACATGTCACTGTAAAATTATGTCACCGGCTAAACACTCATTTATCTTACGTCTTTGGTTCTTTATAATAAATTGCGATTAAAGATACGGACACGGAAGGAATACAATGCCTACAAAATTTGTCCAAGCAATTTAGGGAAACGTACTGCGTGTTTTCAAAATTAGGAGGATTGGAACTGTCGTATGACTGCATGATATCCATGAAGCAGTTCTATCGGTTATCTCCGCCTCATATCATATCGTACAAGTGTCGCACATCGATGCTGGCCGACAAATTGCGAAACGCAGCCAGACACGCAGCTACTCGCTGTAACAATTTCTCGGTAGTGCGGGCGGTCATCGTGGGTGTCCATTCGTCAGTAATTCCTTGGCCTCTGTTTGCGATCTTTCCTCTTCCTCCGCATTTGGAAGCGGTCTGTATCTGGCCGGTGACGCCACGTTTCTTTTTCGTCTGATTTTTTTCTTTTTCTATCTTTTCTTTTTCTTTTTTGCGTCCCATTCGAACATATGTTGCGACGAACAATCGTCGTTCGAATAGGGAATCGAGAATGCGAATAACGAAATAACGTCTGCCGCTCTCATCGTTTTTCAATTCTTTCATCCTCGGCGACCCAATTAAAGAGATATTCTTTTTTTTTTCTTATTTCTAATAATCGCGCGTATAATTTTAGAGACACTCCGATTTGTGAGTTATTTAAGTCGTTTTATATTTGTGATTTTCGAGTATGGAGAATGAGTATGGAGTATGGAGTATTAAATCGATTGTTGGGCAGAATATAAGACACACGAGTTATTTGACAAATTAAAAAAAATGTGAATAAAGCTTATGAGAAACTGCGTAATATTAAATTTAATTAGTATCTTTATAGATTTCGAAAAAGAGAAATCTTTCGAGAAAGAGAATATTTCTGTCATTTCAATAAAATAATTACACACGAAATTTGACATACATATGTCAAACTTTTTTTGTGAATTTATATTGCTATTCTATCTGATAAAAAAATTGAAGTTTTTTTTTTAATAGAAAAATATTTCATCAACGAAAAAGTGTGTTAATTGTACTTTATGATTGTGATAGGATTAGAATTGCAAAGAATCGTTTTATAATTTTGATTAAATAAAACGAAAAAATTTTATATTGGCGATTAATAATCAGCCGGGATTATAGAATTACACAGCAATGTTTCTCAGATTTTTTATAGTAATAATTCGTTATATAATTTTAATATATAATTTTATATAATTTTCTCAATATTGTTCTTAATAGTGAGATTAAAGTAGCGATAGTTTGAGAATAGCAAGTGAGTAATTCTTGTAGTGAATTTTTTATATCAAAAGAGAATTATTATGATATAAATTGCACCACGATATTTAGTTCATAGTTAGTTTTAATTAATTTATTAGCATGATAAAATAAAGTTTAGAGTTTGTAAGTTGTAAAGTTTTTCAGCACATACATACCTTATCGTCATGTGTTTTCTATATGTAAATTGTTAAAATGAGATTCTTTTTACAGATATTCACATTAGTATTTATCCATGAAATCGATTGTTCCTTTATTAAAACGGTTATCGTATTTAACAAATCTCCGTGTCGTATCGCGAACTTTAATTAAAATATGAAGCTGTCGTCGCGCTTGTAAAGAAACCAATTATCGTTGTAATTGATTTAGCAGTCGCACGCATATATGTTAAAAATATACGGCTCTATAATTATTTTATAAGATTCAGTTTAAATTGCATCAGGTTTAATTTAAATCTTTTAACATGGAAACATATAATTTCAAATGACATAAAAGTTTTAAAAAATAAAAATTTAAATTTCAAAAAATTATCTTTTAAATTAAATCGTATATATTGAAGTTCTTTTCTTTTTCATTTTATATATTATCAGTGAACTGATACTATTGCAAAATTAAAAGGCGCGCTCACACATAAAATTACGTCATGATAAAAAATTAATTTACTCACTCGATGTCCCTTCTCGCCGGTAGCCCCAGGTTCTCCTCCCGCTCCCTTCTCGCCTTTGGGTCCGAGGGGTCCATCGGGTCCGATGTCACCCGGGAGTCCTTCTGTTCCTTGAGGCCCAGGTATTCCAGGAAATCCCGAGTGCCCTTTCACTCCGGTACAATTGCATTTGTACGAGTCTTTGCATATCTGAAACATATATAACAAAAGCTTTCGTTAGAAAATTTCTTGCAAGGAATTCGATATGTGTTCTAGTTCTTCCTTAACATCGAATTTTGACTTAAAATCTTAAATCGACGTAAATGCGGATTTTACTGGAAGATTTAGTATGTATAAACCATGAACAAACTGAGAATCGAGATTTATGAAATTATATTCATCCTGAGAACATATACATATGTATGTATAACGTCGCAGAAAATAGAAGCTCCTGGAAGAGCTTCATCGAGAATTTAATATTTCTAATTTCATACTCGAAAATTCTATTTCATTAACGAGAAATGTATGCCGAGTGCTAACAGAGAAAAGTTATATTACATAACTTGATAAATTGCATTTATCTGAAATGGAAATAAAATATATCTGCAACGGATCTCGCGTTGTAAGGGTCGCGATAAAAATTAATTAAAAACGGCTTTGTTATACCGTTAAAAAAATCGGAATCGAGGACAGGGACTCTGCTGAAGAGGAAGAGCACACTGATTGCTGCGCCAAAGGCGCAGAGCGATTGAGATTTAAAGCGACGAGAGATGAAAGTTGTAAACATACATGCTGTTTCTCGCACACTCCCTTTTCTTCTTATTTTCTTCGCGATATAAAAATAAATATTATTATATAATTTAATTGTGATTTTATATTTTTTGAAATTTATCAATCTCTTCTTCAAATCTCTCAAATATTATGAAGCTTGTACAGGGTGAATCGTTTTAATTTTAACATATAAATATTTCGAAAAGATGCAATTTTATTTTCCGAATAAAAGTTGTGTGTCGTAGAAGGGGACGTATAATAGTGACCCCGATTTGACGTCTATCCCAAATTATTTAAAGGTCAATCTAATTCTTTTTAAATGGAATCAGCCGAATTTTTTTATATACATGTAAATCGATTTCTCGCAATATTCGACATAAAAAGTTATAAGGGTAGGATGGTCATGAATAGTTTACGAGATATTTTATACTTTAATTTGACATAAACTATATCTCGTAAAATATTTATTTTTCGATGATTTTACCCCAATACTTTTATACACAAAATAATGAGAGAAAACAAATGGTATAAAGAAAACATAGTTGTTAAAAAAATATGTAGCTGCTAATTGTAAATTACATACTTTTTCTTATATATTTGTATATAATTAATTCAATATTCCTTAAATATATAATTTTATTTAATACAGATTGATTTACATACTTTTGACGGATAAATTATTTATCGTACGAGTAAAGTACGGTTCGGAGATTGTCTTTTTTATTTAAATTCGGATATCGTCAGGGGTTTTTCTTTCGGAGATTTAATATCGCGATAATCCCGCGATATCTACGCCAGTGAGTTACGAAGGCCGCGCTCTATTTGAATAACGTGGAAGAGGACGAAAACGGAATCGTGCTTCCACACATTTGCCTTGTAGATGAAAGTTCTGCGCTTGTGTCAACGACGCACTCTAGGACCGACCAGGCTTTTCAGAGAACCTTCGTAACACCGTACTCTCTATGTCCGGGCATCATCGTTTCTCTCGTCTTTTCCTCGCTTATCCGTGATCTCCCTGCACGTGCCTCGTTTCTGTTCTTCAGCTTATAATACCTTATCGTTTTGTCTCGGAATACGATGCCTTTTTTTCAAGACTCAGGGATTATCGCACCTGACGAGCGAGAACTAAATGAATAATATGGCCGAAGAACTATATTCGGCAAATAAATTTGGTTTGAAAAATTAATATACATTATAAAGATATATGTAAAGTTTAAAAAATAATTTTAAAAAATTTTTTGGTTATAAAAAAAAATATTAAGATCCTATGATTTTAGAACGCTATTTATCTATGGCATATATATAATTGATTCGTTCAAAAAATTTATAAAATTGGAAGAATTCATACGGTGTGATAAACGTGTTCTCTGAGAGACTTTTTAAGCTTTAAAAGCTCGTTGGAATCTCAATGCTATCGTTACTTATGCAATGATATAACTGCTGCTGCATAATCTCAATGTCGTCATTACGTTATTTATGAAGCGCTATGTCGTTCTACTTAAATATCGTGGCAGAGAAGATTTGAAAATGTATGTGGCTCCAAATATTACGACGGAATAATATAAGAATGACCAAAGTAATTTATTCCATTTCTATTTCTAGAAGAAATTTATGCATATATAATATGCATATTCCTCTTATCACGTGAAACTCATTCTGCTAAATGAAATAAAAACTTATTCTTAATTCTTCGCATTTGAAAAATTTATTCTTCTTTTATATAATTATTAAACTATGTGCTTTCAAATATAAAATAAAATTTCAATGAAGAATCTTACTCTATATTAAAGACTATATTTTATCGATAGTCGAATTTTTATAAATTTTAAACAGCAGACAGATTATCTCTTTAATGAATACCGGCAAGGAAATTATCTAAATTTGCGGTGTCGCTGTTACTTAACGAAGCAGTCAACGCGCATATTACCCCTGTAATATCAATATCGCGTCGTGAGCGTAATTCATGCAATTAACTTAAGTGCGTGGGATCGCTTAACGCGTCTTCTCCTGGCAATCTCAGCGAATGCAAGTTGATTCCGCGCCTTCTTTCTCCTCTCTCGGTTTTCTCATCGAGCGATTTTATTTCTCCTCTTTCTCCCTTGTCAGAGAAGAATCACATTTCTTACTCAGAAAGTGTATATATGTAACATGTAACATATAAAAAAAAACATTTTGACGAAATCTTTTCTGTTTAAAGATTCAAAATTATTAAATAATAATAAATACTTCAAAATGATTAATAAATATAATTTTTTTTTCATTTCAACAATTTTCTATAAATAAATAACCGGTATCTGGTCTCTCGCGAGTCATCAGCGTCGTATATATGCATTCGATTGCACGATCTCGTCGCATAACGATATCCTACCAAATATGTGTAACGCAGGCGCCTCTCCCTGTTTTCCATGCATCGGCATACATGACGTAACCCCAGCATCAGCTCCGCCGAGGAGGAATCCTCATGACATAATTCCGCGATTACGAGCGCGAGAGGGCGATCTGCCAGGAATTATGCCTCGTTTGTGCGTCGCGATATACACGTTTCTCGCCGAGAAGGCGTTTCACCAAGATTTCGCGGAATAACTTGTGCATCTCATTAATGCCAAATATCTCGTACATCTAAGTGTATGTACAATCGCTTTTACTCTCTCATTCGTAGGTTCTTTGATAATTTTTTATCATATAAAAATATTCTAAAGAAATTTTTTTATCAGTAATTTAAGATAAGCATTTTGTTCTTTTAAATTTACAATTAGACTAAAATAATATCGCAAGAAAAAAATTAAATTACTTATAATTCCTGTTGTTTATTAAAGAAATTTTTATAATAAATTTGAGAGCAAATGGAGAGATAATTCAATTTAAATATCTGACTGTAAAACTCTTCTTAAGAAAAGATCGCGCGCAGAGTAATATTTAAGTTAAGTCAGATTAGCGTCAAGTCGTAGATTAGGCTAGTGTCAGAATGGTCAAGGTTTCCCCTGATATATATATTCTTCTTTATTATCAGAAAAAAAGAACCTTTCTATCGAAGTTCTTTTTAATTAAAAAAAAAAAAAAAAAAAAAAAAATGTTATTTGCGTTCGCGAAGTACGATACTTCTGAAATTCGTGTCGCACCATTTATGGATTGCTCCGTATTACTTCAGCACCAATTTAATATCAAGAAATTGGGATAAATCTGACTCCTTTGCGTGCGAATTTGTTTAAAATTATTCGTTGCACAAATAAACCTGAATACACGTAAAGGATTATGGAAACCTTATCCCAGATGGTTTCGTTTACAAAAACCGACTGGCATAATCATCATGGCTAAAGGCTGTGACTAGTTTAAGTACACGAAGTATAAGTACACGAAGCCTCCTCTCTCGCTGTTCGTCATGTACACGTGCTCGATGAAAAACAGCTAAGTACAGCCCAAACGTTTTCGACGAATAGCGGACGTTTATGCGAGCCGCCATTCCAAATATTTAGGCTTCGGCTGTGGAGGTTCGTGAACCTCGATTCCAAATTTACACCATTACGATACGCGTTCTCCTATTACACCGAGATTTAATCCCGCATCCGTATGTAGAAGTTGCTTAGTTTATAATCAATCAATTCTCTTTCTGTTTTTAATTATTTATTTTCGAGATGGAGAATTAAATATTAATAGTAATTTTTTTAAATTTTCTATTAATATTTCCTTTTAATTTTCTATTAATACTAATTTTAAATATTTTAATTTAATATGTAGCTGCTAGTTGTGCAATTACATATTTTTTCTTAAAAATACTTATGTGTTTTCTTTCTACTAATTTATATCTCTCATTATTTTGTGTATAAGAGTGTTGAGATAATCGAAAAATGAATATTTTATGTAAAATTATGTCACATTAAAAATATCTCGTAAATTATTCACTTTTTGGCCATCCCATCCTTATATAATTTTTATGTCGAGTATTGCAGGAAATCGATTTACAAAAAAATTAAGGTGTGGTTCCATTAAAAAAAATTAGATTCAAATAATCTTGAAAAATGACATTAAAGTTAAAATTCAAGATTATCAACTTTTTTCGCTCTCTTTTAAATTTTGTATGAAATATTTTCTCGTGACAGCCCCCATATAGTTTCAATATTAATTTTAAAATTTATTTTAAAAAAATAGATATTTCCTGAAACATCGATAAATTGATTTCGAGATGGCGATAGGTATATAGATTCTTACGGTTCACCGTCACCAGGAAGTGCTTGCGAAGGTAAGGCCGTTTATTCAGGACTATCCAATACGTGCGTCTCGATGGCATTCTCGATTAGTTGTAGCTCGCCAACATCGACGCCCTTGCAGCAATTGTACGTTAGCGCCACGATAACGATAATGCACACACTTTGAACCTTTGCTTCGCCGCGAAATGACTTGCTTTTGCTAAATGGCTTACTTGAATTCGCCAGAATCAACAGGTGTATTCGAACAGAATGAAAATAAGCGGTATTAGAAGATACGCGCTATTTTAATGCCACTTCCGCGAAAGTTCTTTTAAACAGCAACTTGCGTTCGTATATTTTCTCTTATCAATTTATATTCGCAATTTATCATGTCAAAAATGAGAAAACATTGGGAAAAAATTGGATCCTCTTTTAATCCTCGATATCTTATTTGATGGAAAAATATTGCGATTTGACAGGTTACATAAATTAGTGACTAAAAATTCAGAGACACGAGGAATAAAATAAATTAAAATAAAATAAAATAAATAAAATAAAATGAATTAAAATTAAAATAAATTAAAATAAATTACCTCTTACACGCTCACGGCTGCTGATTTATTACACGAAAATCAAACTGTCGCGTACGAAAAGTATCTTTCGGCGTGAGATAAGGTATGAAGATCGGTATAATTAAAACGAAATGTAAGACGTGAAATCGTGGCGCAACTCGGGACACCTCGACATTAAATTACGGTCGCGT
Organism: Prenolepis imparis; assembly: GCF_030444845.1. Classification (NCBI taxonomy): domain Eukaryota; kingdom Metazoa; phylum Arthropoda; class Insecta; order Hymenoptera; family Formicidae; genus Prenolepis; species Prenolepis imparis. Next base: position 4,247,346 of record NW_028141173.1, on the reverse strand, counting down.
TTAACCGCGTAATACTTCGGCGGGACGAATCGAATATAGCTCATCTCACCTGGTCGCTTTTAAGCGCAAGAAGGCCCCCGTCGGGGTCCTCGACTCGCTCAGGTTCGACCGGTTCATTTCGCGATATCTTCATGGTATCGACGAGACGCCAAACTTTCTCGCCGAGTCGCACCGCATTAATCGTATGCGGCAACATTCGATATGCTCTCTCGCAGATTTTCAATCGCACTCATTTCGACCTGCTATAATCTAGATCCGTGTAAGATACGTGGGATTTATGGCTGAATCGGTGTAGAAAGAGAGAGAGAGAGCTCGTCTCCTACACTATCGCGAAGAGAAATTGCCTTTCAAGCCTTGTTTATTTATTATGCGCGCAGTTTTTTTTTAAGTATTATTGCAAACCTAAAAAAATTACCTGTCTCTTTATATTAACGAATCATATAAATTTTATTTTAAAATATTGCAAACTAAAGCCCATATATATTAATAAATATTATATTCTATAAATACATGATGATATTATAAATTATGCCTATTTATATTAGAAATTATTTAATTTTATTTTGTAATATTGTAAATTGAAGTTTATGATAGTAATTATTAAATTTAATAACGATAAAAATATATATGTAAGTATATAAATAGTAAATGCTAGATTTCGTATCAAATGAGAAGGTGAGACTCATTCGGGCTCGAGGACGGTTTATGCGATACCGGTGCAAGAATCGGCGAGGGATCCTGCACGAGAGGGAGGGAGGCTCCTCGGAATCTGCATAACATGCAGTAATATTAAGCGTCCCCAGACTTGGCCGGATGACATCGCTGTCTTTAGGAAGATACGCGCATCGCGTCGCCTTTCTCACACCGTTCCTTCTCTTCGTTCTCCTTGTGTTCTCCATCTTTTTCTTGATTCCCTGTCTTTCTCTCTTTTTTTCTCTTTCCCTCTCCTTCGTTCGTAATAACTCTCCGACGCATTTTTTCTCCTCGCATCGATCTCTACCGCCTCTTTAGCCCTGGTCCACCTACTTTTCTCTCGACATGTCTCGGATCGTTGCTCCAAGAGAGACTGTCGCGAGCAGAAATATTTAAAGACTTAAGACGGACGCCGCCCGAAAATCAATTCAGGAACCGGAGGAGTTATTAAGTCTCCTTTTAGCCGTACTTTTTGCACCTTTTCTCCTTAAGATGGAATTAACACCAAAAAAGATGACGGGGAAAAGAAAGCGGAAGAAGAAATAAATGATAGGAACTAGAAACGCGCTAATTACGTAGATAAATCTCCTCAAAGAAGTTAACTCATTTTACTGGATTAAAATGTTTTACAATCGAGAAGACATATTGATAAAATTTTTATTCTTATTTATTTAATTAATTAATTAAGTGAAGTGTTTGCGCTGTTCAAGATTGAATTCACAATCAGTATGAGAATTGGTTATCGCGATGGGACACATATATTATTTTGCGCGCGATTATATCCTCGCGTGTTAGATTTCCTCGCTTCAACATCGGGCTTTCCAGGAGGATCATCGAGACGTACCTACGGACTTAGGTCAGCTTATGGTCGTAATCATGCATCTCGTTCGCCGAAGTGTCAGTGTGACTCGCGTAAGTGTTGACCTCCATAAAGGACGCGTCGCCATGTGTGAGTGCATGGGCGCCCGCAATAAGGGGCTTAATCGACGCCTTACTTTAGATAATGACGAGAATTGCGAGCGCCCTGATATCAGTGGAATATTAATGAAAATAAAATAATTAAGAGAGAAAGCGTGACATCGTAAAAATAATTATAGGTACAGATAATTAAAAAGTTGCTTCATACTTTAAAAAATCCTGTAACCATTAAAGCTGTGATATATTTAAAATTATTGTCGATAGAGATTGAACACAAATTTCTTTATTAAAAATGTAAAAGAATAAGAAAAATTTCCAGCAAAATTAAGATATCATGATAAAGAATTGTATATAAAAAATAAAACATCTCTATTAGTAAGAATAAAAGTCACATTATATATACTATTATATAACGATAATTTATGATTGGTTTCTCACTCTTTAATTTCTCATGGCGTATATTTCAGTGATAATATTTTTTGCAACGTCATATCGCAGGAAAAAAATTTCTGCGGACGCCCATGTATCGATCCCTTTGCGGTTAAACGAGATGAACCAGAGATACTTCGCAGCATCCTTAAAGGATCGATCGAGAGTCCCTGGAAGTATCGAGAATTCGTGGCTGAGCCGCGAGCGCTGATCTCACTATTGATATCGTGTAAACGTTATTATCTCGCGATCCTCCTTGAAAACTGCAGGGATCTGCTCGGAATACATATTTCGAGAGAACGTGCGCAAGAAGCTTCGAATTCGAAAATTGGCAATAAGTATGGAATAATTTTTCTCTCTGACAATCTCTATGGAAATATAAATTTTATATAGTAATTCTCGCACAAAAAATAACAAATTTCTGTCTTCTTGTCAAACAGATATTTTATTATAAAATTTTAGAATTATTTCTGTATCATAATTTAGAGAAAAATTGAAATAAGCTTTCATCGTGTAATTTAATAATTATTTTGCAATATGTTATATCTTGTTATATGATTTTGGAAATATATACTTTCATAATTATTTAATTTATAATAATATATAATTTATATATTATTTTATTATATAATTTATATATTATTTTATTATATAATTTATATATTATTTTATTATATAATTTATATAATTTATATGTATATAAATCTATATTTTAACACTACAAATTATCGCATTTCTGATCATAAATGAACATAAATGTTCGCATGTATTTGTAGTATCAAAAAATTTTAATTCATCAAAATTATATCGATTTTAGTTTTCACTAAGAGGAATTCATCGAAGGACATGAACGAACATCGCCAAGATGGGCAGCATCGTTCTATTTTATTTATATATATTTCGAACGTCTTTTTTTATACCTTGAGAAACCGTGTCGCGTTTAATTACGTTGTGCAATAAGCGTTGCATAATTTTACGTGTATTACAAGATTTTTTTCCACAAACGGCTTCCCAATGATGCTTGCTCAACTTGAGATATCATGCATGAATATGTGTATCAGTGTAAAATATTTTTTTACATACGAAGATCGTATTAATTAATGGAATTAACTGTAATAAAATTGTAATTGTATTGCCAATTTGAAGGAGTGATCAAATCAGCTTCTTCACACGAAAAATAAAAAATTATTTTATTTGTTTTATGTGATAAAAGTATTAGATTAAAAAGATTGAGTTATTTTATAGAATTGAAGCATCGTAAATTTAAAAAAATCAAATTTTTCATAGATAAAAGAAATATTTAACTATTTTTTCTATTGCATGATTTTTGCGTACAAAAGTTGTTTTTCTTTATATCAAACTATAATAAACGACCCTGATATTGAAAATAACGGTAAAAAAATTGTATAATCGAGGGTGTGGAATGAGTTAGCCGCACAACGCGAGAGATGGGACACTGTCAATGATTTATGATCTTCGGAGTTAACGAACACTATGCGATGCATGCACTATGACATGAAATTTTTTGTGACTCTTCTCTGCCGTGAAGTATTGATGACGGTGTGAAAGCTCGTAATTTAGCTCAGCGACAGAGAACGTTGTAAATATATTTAATTGTATTATTTGTAAATAAAAATCTTATTTTTAAAAAAATTGGAAAATATTCTCTCTTTTCGTAGAGGAAAATACAGGTCATCATTTAAACTCTTTGAACTCTTATATAAAACTCTTTGAACTCTTATATAAAACTCTTTGAACTCTTATATAAAACACATTTTGTCATTAATATAAAATTATTAATTTAATATAAAATATTACATTATAATAAATAATGAAAAAAATTTATACTCCGACATTTATATTAATTTCTGGTAATAACCAAGTATAATTAAAATCATGTAGATTATGTAATATGGATTATATTAAAATCGACAGATAACAATAAAAAAAATTATATATCTTTTTTGAATCACACAAATTATTATTTTAGTATTTTAAATTTTATATAAAAAAATGTAAAAAATTAAATAATGTCACTGTAAATTATAAAGTCCTAATATAATTAAAGATTAAGCTTATATAAAAAATATCCTTTTACATAAGATTAATTTGGTTTAAGTATGTTTGTAAGCAGGTTCAAGGAAACATGCGAAAACTTCTATCAGAATTAGTAGATTAATGAGAATTGAGGAAAATATATCAACATTGAGCGTTAAATCATAATAAAACGTTCGAGATCTCTCGGTATTTATCTCCCGCTATTTGTGACATCAGACATTAAAATAGATCGCGTCATAACATTGCAGAGATCCGGATGAAGAGCAAGGTTTCCCCGCATTACGCGTTGCGTAAATGGATTGTAAGCAACTTAGCGTCCAATTTTATAATCGATCGCATACGCGTTTCCATCGCGGGGGTCAAATGTCAGGTTTTAGCGTACTCGCCTAATAATCCCGCGTTATTAATCGCGACGCGGGCGATCTTCGGCGTCTTCGTCGCTGACCGTTGACCCTAGCGTGATTTCGAAAGTGCAATAATTTATCGAGCCTATGATCGAATTCAGGGACATTGGAATTATTAGCCGCGTCAGCAAGTCGATGTCGACTATTTTTTTTCAGATGATTTACACACATTCGATTAACATCTAAAAATATACTTGTTTATGTATATGTGTAGCAATTATAGTTAGGACTGTCGCAAGGAATATTATGTAGTAGATCAATTATGCGAAAGAAAAAAAGGAAACAACTTTATTGTACGATGTCAAAAATTATTAAATTTTAAAATTAAAAATTTGGATTTAATTTAATTCTTATACCCTGACTTGATAAGTAATGAGAAATTATAAAAATTAAATTAGAGTTTAAATGTATTAAATAATACTAGTATTTTTATAATATAGACAAACTTAAACATTTTTATCTCTGTTATAATTCTAATTCTAATCAATAATGTTTTCAAGTGCTTTCACAAAATGTTCGCGCTTCGCTAATATTAATAAAGAAAAGATAATTGAATAATACTTTTCTTACGAGCGTCGTTAAATTACAAGAGTTACGATCTATATTTTTTTCTTGTGTTCTCTATAAGACTCGATCTCGTTTTTTTTTTTTTTTTTTTAATACAACGAAATGTAGCTTCGCCCGCTGGCCGATCTACTTTCCTGGCTTAATTTATCGACGACACGTGAGGGAGAGAAAAATATCTCGCATAGTACGCTATGGATATATCGACCGCCTGCGGAAATAGAAACGGATATGCAGTCGCCCTATTTTTGGGGCACGTAATCGATATCCGGGGGTGCGTATACCGGGACCGCAAGAGGAATTCTCGAAATCGGCTCCCGTTGAGAAGTTAATCGTTCTCGTGAGCCCGAAAAAACATGACACAACTCGCTTCTCTCTCTCTCGCATATAGGACAACCGACGTAAAGATGAGCAATGATGTTTTCAAGATAGATAGGCGCGAAGCGATTTGTTAAACAGTCAGAGATACAACGCGAAAGATTATGTGACATGAGCTGGACAAATTTTGTTGATGTGACCACACGAAGTAGAAGATATTTCTCATTTTCATGGAATTGAGTTGTTTTATAAGATAGAGAATATTGCATAATTTTTTTTTAAGTTAATCTGACAAGTGTGAGAATTTAAGAGCGATATGAATATTCTGATACCTATTAATATTATTATTAAAACTATTAATATTAATATTATGTATTATTAATATAATTTTAATATATAATATATAATTAATAATTTTATAAATTAATATTATTTCGAACTTTTTTTACGAAAAAAAATCACTATTTACAATCACAATCCAAAACATCTGCTATATGTTATAACTATATAATATGTATAAGTATCTCGAGATTCCTTTTAATCCAGAATCTGCTTCAAATCAACTTGAACAATCCGCTATTGAAATTATAATCGGGGATTCTAAGACAGAGTCTGTATATTTGAAAACTATCGGCTTTCCAAACATGAACGATACTATTTTAAAGTGTTCCAGGTCACCTACCCACGAAAGTGTTAAAGCTTTCCCCGGGCAGCGCGCATGATTCCTACACAAAAATAGATTCCCCGACCGTGTATAAACCGATTGTATATACTCCCGAGGGAAAACATTCCTCTCTGCCCAGAAGAAGTAGAAGAAGCGTATGACGCCGATTCCCGGCCGATGGAAAGGAGGAAGCTACGACAAATCAGATTCTTCTTCGGGTCTGCGCACGATTCAAAGGAAAAATGTTACGCATCGTTCCTAACCCTTTGAACTCCCATCTTATTCGCCGATAGCGATGTATCGAGGTTACTCGTTTCGCAAGAGATATATTGCGTCCACCCTTGAGTGTCCCACATAGATTGAATGACTGACGCATAAGATATATCCGATCGAATTAGGGAATGAGCGATCGCCAATTTTCTCATTCATTGGACTATTCTTCATTTAAATTATTCAATTTATTAAATAAAACGCGCAAAATCAAAAGAAAATAAAAATGAAAACGATAAAAATCAAATAATTATAATGTGGAATATTTCTTTATCATTATTAATCATTAAAATCATCGCGTTTGAGATTGAGATTTCATTAAAAAATTTAAATAATAATATAATATTATTAAATAAATTAACTCTGTTGTGTACATATTTTTATGTAATACATAATGTGCTAGCCACGTTTTTGTCTTGTGTATTCACTTGTGTATTATCTGGTATACAAATAAAGATTAATGAATAAAGGACCTTTGTATCCTTTATGAACCAGCATTACAGATTATCTATCAATACGATTTTACCGAATATTAGGTCCAGACGACGCGATTATCGAGTGACATCACGCTCCAAAGTTATTTATTATAAACGTGAATGAAACAGTTCAGCGTGACAATCAGCTGATAAGAGTTGGGAGCGCGAGGGTGAAGGAGATTAGGCCGTTTATGGTTGTTCCGCGATAACCCGCTATATACTCCAATCGCACGTGCTCTTTTCCCCTCGGCTTCTCTCCACGTCCTGCGTTTGCGGAGAAGAAAAAAAAATGATCCACGAATTTAATGAAGTCCGCGCGGAAATTATCGCCGCCGACTAATGGCGGAGTCGCTCTAAAATTTTTTATAGATCGACACATATTTATACTACGTCTATACACTATACACGATAAGAAAATAATGTGTTTATGTATCTCTTAAGAAAGAAACAAAATACGCACATAAAATGATAAAGTTAAAATTGCAAAATTATAAAAATTAATTTGACAAATAATATTGTTCGAATTAATAAAATGCGAGACACACAATTATTCGTATGACTGAGAATGTTGGAGAAACGCGTAACATGTCATTCGACATGACAGCGCCGAGACCTCTCATTTCGCAAAAGGCAAGCATCGGTTATTATTGATTATTAGTAATATAATAATTTCGCGATTTATATAGGAGAGAACGCGAGAGAGAGATCACTCGAACGCGAGCTTTTGCTCCGCGCAGCATCCGCCTGAAAACGAGCTTCGAGGAATTACATTATCGCGCGTTTATCGCTCGCAATGAAGCGTTCACTCGCGGTGAAGTAAATGTTTGCGGGCAGCGAAAGTATATATCAGCGAGAGCAAGAGAGAGAGAAGGAATTAACGTACGTTAAATAATGACAAACGCGAGTCAACTATCGGGCCTTGAGATTACGCGCGAATTAAGATTACGCTCCGAGAACGCATGTTACTTCTTGCAACTTTTATTAGGAGATGGCAAGAAAAATAAAAACAAAAAGATTTGCAAAAAATTATACACATGCGCGCGATATAATCCAATAAATGCAATAACGATATCGATAACAATAAATGCAAAAAAATGTAACGCGCAATCTTTGTGTCGGGATGATCGCGCGCAAGTCTCTTTCTTTACGAGTGATTGTAACGAATTGATTCATCGTTACGTCATACAGAGTTATAATTCGGACGATAAAATAAATAAATTAAGTACTAAAATTTAAGCTGACGTAATAGATGCCGGAGAATGTATCGACGGAAGTCGCAGAGGCTGTCGACGCTGCAGCTGCGAAACACACTTAGTGCTTCGAATCATAACACGAATAATTGATTGAACCATCATTCATCGAATTGACCGAAGCCTTTCATTGATGCCTTTCAATCGGTAATCTTAGAGGGATATATATCGCGCATGAGATACATCTACCAGCTGACCAGCAGAAAGATTCTCAAGCCCAGAATCCCATAAAAAATTTCCAAAAGATTCTAATCGAAAATATAATGTTAATGATGATGAATTGTTAATAGATATAAATTACATATAAAAAATATAAAAGATGTATATACAAAACAGAAGAAGCCAAGATATAAAAACGATCTCTGACTACGATTTCTGCCATTTATTTTTTAATCGAAAGCAAAATCTGACGCTACTTTCGAAAAAATTGTATTCCCGAAGTAAGAAAGAGAGAATTGTATGCTAATTACTTTTATATTCTTAAGTGTTTCGTCTATATTTTTATAAATTAGGAATATCTGATACTAATTTAGCGGATATTCCCCTTTTTAAGGTAAAAGGTGTCTATTTTAGAATAGGATATATTAAAAATAAGATCATTTTTTAAATGAGAATATAATTCTTTTTAATGAATCTGAATCAATATTTGTATGTGAATCAATAGTGTTTACTTTGACGTCTATTGATAGCCGTCTCTCTGTGTATGCATTTATACGTCTGTTTATACTATTATTGTTCATAATAAAGATCAATGTCGCGCAATGCACGATGTAAATTAGTATTTGCAGTCGCCTTGAGAACATTATTCCACGCCTGCGGTTTGCGTTTATGTATAGACAGTCGTCTGCTAGTGACATCATACTCCAAAACCATTTAACATGAACATGTCAGTAGCTACTATTGACCGCCTTTTCTGCTTTTGTCTTATCGTATGGTATATGAGATGTATCATGCGTGAAAGAACCAACTATATGAAAAAAAAAAAAAAAACATTTAATTCAATTTCGATTATGTCATAATTAATTATGCAGTGACTTTTACCTAATGCCAAAAATAAATAAAACAAGATCCATATATAAAAAGAATTTCAACAAAGAAATGTAGAGAAATAAAAATAATTATCTATTCTATAAAATTGTCTCTGAAGAACATTATATTTTTAGAAATCAATATATCTTAAATCGGCGATCGAAAATTAAAGTTTAAACTTAGGCGTGATCTAATTAATTTGATAAGAACAACTTTGAAGCTGTTGAGTAAGTAGTGCATTTTTAATAGACGTCAATGAAAAGCTTTTATTGGCTCTATAGAAGAAAATAAATACGTATTAGTTAGAATAGATGATCACTTTTAATAATGAATTATACAGGCGCGTAATAAGTGACAGCAACGCGTGATGTCATTGACAATCATCGCGCCTACGTTTTGTCACTAAATTGACGAGACGATAATAGCTATGTCAAAGCCGAAGCTAATTTGTATTTTATATATCGTGAAGTAATCCTTCCCTCCATCTCTACATCCCTATTCTCGGTTGCAATAATGTGAACATCGACTCCGCTCGTTCGATGTGATTCTAAAAATAGTTAGAACTTTCGAGCGATTCGTATTTCGACAAAAATAGTCCTGCAACAAATTTTACGATTCTGTCGGAATCGTAAAACAACATGGGAAATACATGCTACATCGTAAACTCTTGAAATTAATTTCGACAAATCCCTGTTTTAATAGTTCATTTAATAATTTAAATTTAGCTTATTATCTAAATGACAGATCGGAATATTTTTTTTATTTTACGCTTATCTGTCGCGTAAAAATCTATTTTTGATCGTAAGAAGAAAATTTGGAAATACAATTTTCTATTCATATATAGAAAACTATAAGTATAAATAATTAAATCAAATATTTAAAAGAAAGAAAAAAATAGAGTCGGAAATTACTGTCGTAAGAAATGAAACCTAACACTATTAATTCCAGAAGAGTTATAATTATCGACACATAATAGAGTCGTAAATACGAGCCTATGCAAGTGCTATTATAAGTGCATGCATTATTGGATACGCGCGACATTAGTCGATGATGTGGGCGTCTCGATGATCTCAGTTTTCAGCTATTAAAGACAAACGTGTCATTGATAATTGTGAACCGCTTATCTGCTTTCTATTTCGCGCTTATCGATGAGACTGTTCCTTTAAATAAATTATATACGTGACTGCATACAGTAACTGCATATATAAAGTCTGCGAGCACGGTTAATAATAATCTCCGACTTCATTTCGAGATAGATTACAATTTTTTTCCACTATAATTACAACTTATGTGCAAAAATAAAAGTCAAATGAAATTTTTAATCAAGTAAGAGCTGAAAGAATCTATATAATAATTTACCACTGTGTGTCTTGACTTTGCTTGAGTCGCGTCGCTGTAAAAGCAACGGGCTAGTCAATAACAGCTGTATTACGGACTCGCAATAAATTAATTTAAAGCGTGATGTCACACTTGTTTGAAGTCTATGTAATTGCATTAATAGTACGCGCGTGATATAACGCATTTCAAGTGACAAAAATAGCTCGATAGCTTTTCGAGCAATTTGCGTGCTATGTACTTTAATTAAAATTTATATAGCTATATAAAAATATATAAAAAGTCACATATATATATATATATATATTTTTTTTTTCGGAAGATCGTAATCTGTATTTAGATTAATCAAATTGATAATTGGTAATTTTATGTCGAAATATGTCTTCTTAGATTACTTTGCAATGAATAACGTCACGTTTTAGTTGTACGCGAATGTCATCGACCGCTTTTCCCTTCTTCGCGATGACGCATTCCATCATCTCTAGATGCCTAGACAAGTGCATCGAGAGAAGAGAAGAGGTTTGAGGGGTTTGCTTTCAAATAAAAAACATAGTCAAGTATCTATCTACGTCGCCGCATTCCCATACTATACTATCAGATGTCATCGCAAAACGGAAGGTTAATAGCGAACCGCGTGTTCAGGTTCAATTACATGAAAAACGTGATGTCACTCGGTAGAATGTGGTAGAAATGCACCATTATCCAATAAAGCGAATTAAAGCTGCGTGAATACATAACTGTGCGTGCGGTTTAACAAGAACTTTAACTATTAATTTTTTTTTAGCAAGAATACTCTAAATTATTTTCGTATGTGGTAAAAAAATTAGCCTTGTAAAAAGAATGAAATCCTAAAGTAGAGTTTATACGTATCTTCCGTTCGAGACTTCCGCAGTATAAGAGCGCGTAGGTGGAACCGCTTTACATATTCCGCGGCTGTTCGAGGTTTTCAATGAACATATTTCGGGAAACCACGCGTAGCGATATATTATATTTCGAAATATGTTGCATCAACGCGGTGGGTGTAAGTTTATGGCACAGAAAAGCAGAAAACGCATGTTCTACTCTTATCGATGAAATTCTGTTCTCGTAATTTCGTTTTTTATTAATGATCCATTATGCGCAACCGATTATCGTAAAATAAATCACATCTGTAGAAAAACTTGACTCTAATAAATGATATACATTATAATTAATAAATAAATAATAAAATTATAAATATTATAATAATGTTATAATATTTAATTATTATTATAATTATGTTAAACATTTTTGATAATAAATTTATAAGTGATAACATATGTGTCAAATATGTTGAATGTCTGAGGCTTTCTCTTCCTCTCTCTCTCTCTCTCGTGATATAAATCGTTTCATTGTAAAACTCTTTTGGTTGTTGACCCCAACTAAGGGACTATATAATATAATGGACACACATATTTCACATATACAATATATAATAGGATAGATATTAGATTGTCTGGTGCTACGTCATGTTTCGTCTGCAAAGCAGTTGAGTCGGGCTACGCATCTTCCTGCAATGATTATCTTTTTTGGACAACAGGAAAGCTTTATCGTTATCGCAACAGCGGCCGATTCTTTTTTTCTTACAGTTCTTCGCCAATTTACATATTGCGATTCGTTTCGGTGGATTATTTCATAATATTATCAGTTGCAAAAATTATATTATCTTTATCATCGTTATATATTTCTACAAAGTTATTTATAACTTTTTTTTATTTTATATTTACGTTATATAGTTAAAATTAACTATTATATCTCAGTTTAATTTTTTTTTAAATTTATTTTCTAGGTCGAGTGAGATATTTTATATATATATATATATATCTTTTACTGCCAATTTTGTTACACAAATTAACTCGATACTTTTTCATTTTACATATCTATTTTCAATTATCCTTTATTTTTTAATATCAATATAATATTGCAACTTTGTATTTTTATTTTTATGAATTGCACAATAAATTTTAATAATTCTATGAGCATCAGAAAAAAAGGACCTAAACAAAGCACAGCAATGTATGCACATTGATCTTTGCTGAATAATTTAGTAATAAAAACCTACGCAAGCAACCGAACTCTTACGTCTCGAAAATAAATAACTGTTACAGCTATAGTTTGGAGGTGTTCGATTAAGACAATATCGTATATTATTACTACATTTCCATACAAAAGTTTGTTTAAAGTTTAAAAACACGATACGAAAGACTATTGGGTAATTCACGTAGGCGTAATTCATAGCAGATGTTTATGTATAGTTTCATTATTTATATTTGATAAAAAAATTTCTATAAGCGAATTATTTAACTGTAGAAAATATTCTTAAAAAAATATAATAATCTCTAAAATTAATAAGAAGATAGTAATATCTCTAAAAGTTACACGTTTCTTAGTCTGCGTAAAATTTCTTCGTGATATATTAGTTAGATTCATCGGGGGACGAATTCACAGCTTTCCCTAGGGAGTGGATTCTCACGATTCTGAATGACTTTAGCATAATGGTGAATGACACATCCGAGGAGATTAAAAGGAGAATAAAATTGTAGTCCCCTCCGACTACCGGGCACTGGCGTTTCGCTCCCTTCTTCCCCACCCCCTTTGTGCCGAATATTTTCTTTCATGTTTTCCGCAACAAATGTGTCCTCTGCTCGGGCGTCGAAATCGCCCACGTACTCTTCTACCGGGTGACTTCAATGACATCGTCCAAGTATAACGGCAAAATTTCATCTTTATATAAATTATTACGTAAAACGTAAATTATCACTAAGTTTTTTAAAAAAAATTAATAAGTATTTTTACTACGTAATATAAAGATGTATTACAAGAAGAAAAATATTGTATATTGTTTTAGCTGCAGATTAAAAATGATGTGTATTTTTATTCTCATATTATTAGTGTGTAAATAAATATTAATTTCCTTGAAAAAAATACTCCCATAAAATCTATTAATAAGCTATATACATGCAGAGAGGAAGGAGGGGATTTTAATCGTAATATATATTTTATATATCGTTTAATATTTAATTTTTTTGTACGAAAAATATATATATGCTTAAAAGACGAGCTTCAAGTTTTATGGTTTAAAAGATATTAATCATACGCAAATTTGCACAGCCGGAATGGAAAAGCGTTACTCTAGGGTAATCGACGTGCACGCTTCGTCATCGATTATAACCGAGATACCATAATGTCTCGTTTTGCAACGAGATTATGTCAAATAGTCGCAATTTCGGGCTCTCGGATTACACGACGCTCTCAAAGTCATGCTGATGAGCGCTTTCCACGCGGGTCTCTTGCATTACTATCGGCTTCACGCCCGATTTAATCATCCGTTACACATCGTTCGATCTTCCCCCCTGATCGTTACACAAACCGGTTTATACAACACAAAATTCTGTTACTAGTTAAATGCATCACATTGTACTCGTAGGCCGCATTCGTCATCTACCGCCCGCGAAGTTCCGTGAAATTGATTTGTTTCGATTCGAATCGTGAATTAATTTTTCAGCGAATTTTTTACGGACATATCTTACATATAGATAAAATTTTATAATACAAAAGATTATGTAGTTTTATTTCATTGCAAACTATATGTTCGAAAAAATTTTGAGACTATTTCTTCTGTCTCAATATGTATTATTTAAATTTTAAATATTATGACTGGAAATAGGCTTTTTATTAACTTAATGTAATAAAATATTTGTAATTTCGAGCTATCATTATTTAAATATATTATGAAAGGAAATATGCTTTTTATTAACTCAATATAAAGTATTTAAAATTGCAAACTGTCAATATTAAAACTGTGACATTAAAAAAATAGATAAAATTTAATAAAAAGTTTCTCTTGATTGTGGAGTGAAATGATTATTTTGGAATATGATAAGCTAGCAGTTATGAATCTCGAATCATCTCGTCGAATGATACAGTACAATCCAATAATAGTCTCAAGATATAGTAAGAAATTTGAATGTCATTTTTTTCGCTCTAATAAGCATATACAATATGTACCAAATGTAACGACGCATTTAGAAAGAGAAAGTAACCATCGTCTCATTTCAATACTTTGTTAAAGTAATCATGTATGTATGTATCTTTCTTGTTTCTATTTTATTCTAATAAATATTTGTATATATTATATGTGCAATGGTGCAAAAGCAGACCGATAATATCGGCATTTAAACCGCTGGTCTGACATTCCCACGCATTGTTTGAAAGGCTGGAATTAGCCTCCATAGAGGTTACCTAAGAGCGACAGAAGTTGCCCCAGATATGGCATGATATTAGACTATTTCCCTGGTATGTCATAGTCATCCGTTAAGTTCGCAAAAATACACCTACATTCGTTAACACTGAAACGGCCGAGAGTTGATTGTCGATTAGAATAATAGTGTCCTATTTTGTGAATGAAGGAAAATCGACTTGCAGTCAGTAAAAAATTTGATGACTTAAAATAAAAAAAAAATTATCACGCATAGTAATCTTGAAAATATTTTAAACACAGCTTTGACATATTTTATGATTATTTCTTCAAAATTATCCGATTATTTTACAATTTCTTTTTAGTATATATTTTAATAAAAAATGCAAAAAAAGTTTCAAAATTTCTCATATATATTATGACTACGTAATATAAAAAAATATAAATTGTAAAAAAATCTCTATATTATGATTTTAAAGAATTAAATTATTTCTTTTAGTAATAGAAAAATTAATTGTAAAATTAATCATTTCACTGTTAAGTCATGTTGTCTATTCACCGAAGAAGAGAAGAGGGAGTCGATCTGAATTAAAAATAAATTTTCTGTACGTATAATAATGACAGCTGATTTTCGTACTTATGAATTATTTTGCGAAATGATAAAAAGAATGATGGAATATAAATTGGTAAAAGCTGTTAATTATTACTTAATAATCTGATTTATCTAAAGTATCTAGCAGGATACATCTCTTAAGAAAAGTAACAAATGCTAAGAAAGAAATTAAATTAGAAATATGTAATTGTTTAACAATTTTGATCAAACTTATATAATGTTTAAAGAGTTTTTAAAGTTGTTGACTTTGATGTGATAATTCTGAAATCCAAAATGGCGATTCCAATATGGCCGAATAAAATACTAAAAATAGTCGGGATCGCGACTATTTTTCGGAGATTTATGCCTGTATGATATCGAAGAAATCATTTTTTCAGAAAAAAAGATCAAACATTATATCGTTTCTAATATAAAGAGACTATTAAATTAAGAAAATATTAAAGTTTTGCATATGTATGTTAAAAAAAATGATTGTGCGCGCATCAACCGATGAACAGCTGATTAGCGCGAAACGATGGCTATCTTAAACTGATGACGTAATCACCTAACTCACGATCCTCGAACCCGTTTGCCGGCTACGAGAGCGTAAAAACAGCTCAATGTAATCCGATCGACACGTAAGAATTCGCTCTCATTGCAACGATTTATATTATACGCGATCCTATATACGTGCGCACTCAATTTCCGGTTCTCCGATTCACGCGGATTTCGAATTGACATTTCTATCATTTCCCCACCACCCGATCGAACCTGTATCGTACAGAGTCCACCTGACTCGACCTTTGATCTAGATCTTTTTTCGCAAGAAGAAGCACCATCAGCATCCCTCGGTGCCTCTTCAAGGTTCATCGATTTGTTTCAATCCACCAAAGGGGCAAGAGGATTCCGCACCACAGATATTTCTCAAAGATCTTTCACTCACCACAGCCTCGGAGACCGGTATCCACGTGGCGGCGAGCACCAGTAGGGTAAGGACGCGGCAAAGATTCCGCAGGACCAGCGGGGAGATTAGCCGCGAGATGCCGCGGCCCTCGTCGCCGGTGGTTGTTGACATCGTCGCGGCCCTGGGCCGCATCATGTCGGCCTAGGGTCCTCCTCCTCCTCCTTCTCCTCCTCCTCCTCCTCCTCTCTGTCTACACGTGTCTCTCGTGCCGGCCTTGAAGTCCTGCGTTGACGACGATGATCCCCAGGAGATTCGCCTCACCTGAATCCTGACTCGTTCGTCTCCCGCGATCCCCGACAGAGAGAGAGAGGCAACGTGCGGGCTCGGCACACGACAGTCTCTTGAGTCTTCGTGGTCGTCGTCGTGGTCGACGCACCGCGTGTCGAAGGGCCAGACAGACGGCCCCCGGTTGGCCCGTCCTCCTGATCGCAACACACAGACAGGGCGGACACGAGACTTGAAGCCTGAAGGCGGCGGAGAAGGCGCGCGTTCTGTCTGTCTCTCTCTCTCGCTCGCGCCCTCTTCTTCCTCTCCTCTTCCTCTCTCTCTCCTCTCCCTCCCGCGAACGCCTGTATCCTTGCGCCGCTCTCGTCGGGCTCTCCGGCGGTGGCGCGGCTGGCCTCCCTGAGAGCGGGCCCCGCTCTGCCCCGCGGCACGACCAAGTTTCTCTACAGCTCGAGACACCGGTAGGGTCCCTCGTGACCGCGCAACAGTCCTCGTGCGACGCGCGACCGCGCGAGCGAGCGAAGCGCTCGGCTCAGAGGCGCTCTTTTACCACCACCTCCTTCTTCTCTTCCTCCTCCTGTTTCTCTTTGTTTCTCTTCTTCGTCTTCCCCTACCAACCCTGGAGAGGGACCCCGGTACTCCCGTTCATTCGGTTGTTCCTTCTCTTCCTCCTGAGTACACCCTTTACCTTTTGCTCCTTCTTCTTCCTCTTCCTCTTCCTCTTCTTGTTCGTTTCGCGGACCCGGAGAGAGTTTAACCTGAGGCAAGCGAGCAGGAGACTCCGAACTCTTCTCGCAGAGGAGAACGAGCGAAAGAAGAGACACGACGACGCAGGGAGGATAAGACGGAGAGAGAAGAGGGGGCGATCCCCAGTTTGACGCTCGGGGAAAACGAGCGGACGAGAAGGCGAGCGAGACTTAGCGGAAGGTCCGAAGAGAAGAAGAGGCTTCTCCTCTTCTCTCGCGCCCGGTCCTTTCGGCGGAGGAATTCTAGCACTGTGGCGTGGCTCGGCGCGGACGGCCGCCTCCACCTTCCTTCCTTCCCTCTACCCGGAGTTCCATTCAGAGCCCTCCCTGGATGGGACGGTCTGCACACACCATCGGTTCGCTCGGTGCCCGGTTCCGCGCGATATTTTGTGACTGGCCTGTCTGTGCGGTGCTCGTGCCTTAAGTCTGTGCTTGCTCGGCTCCCTAGACCCCTCGAGGAATAGGGAGGTCGACATGACCCGGTTGGGATTGCGGTGAGTTTTCTCTCTCTGTAGAGTATCTTATTTTCTTTCTCTCTCTCTGTCTCTGGATCCTATGTCGCGTCTTCTCTTTACTTCTTCTTCTTCTTCCTCTTCTGGGCCTTTCTTCTCTTTCGTCGCTCGCTTTTCCACTTGGCTCGTCGCCTGACGCGCCCTTCCGGTTACGGAGGGGATAGTTTCACCCCCGTTGCGCGCAGGCTCTTGAAGAGAGGACCCCAAGGACGACCGCGATTGAGGCCGAACCCGCGTGCGCAGGAGACGATTGTCCTGCTAGTGCAGCCTCGACGCAGCCGCAAATCGTGCTACTACTTCATCGTTGTCTATATTTTTCCTCGTCGTGTATATGTGCGCGTGTGTTTGTGTTTACCGAATTTTTTTTTTACTTCAGTGATGAATATTTATTTCCTTCCTTGTCTATGACAACGTTGGGCCTCCGCGAGGTCGAGTAGTTCCTTACGAAATCGTTTTGCTTCGCACTTTGAACTCTCCCAATATTGATTCGCGCGAGTTCGACGTCGACTATATCGCAGTGATGTGTAGAATTATTTTTTCCTTCTTTGAGTGACGTAAATATAGTTTGCAAATGTAGTTTAAAATTTTAATTCAATTGCGAAATAACAATATCGATTCTGCCGCGGACTATTTTTCTGTTTAATAGAGATGTTATGTATTTTCATACTTTCGCACTTGTGTTTTCAATCTGTTCTATTCTACACTTAATGTATTATTAATTTAATTTATGCAATTTTTCCAAATGACATGTGCATTTTTTGGTTTCAGATTCATCGCATCCGCAGTTTGCCTGGCCGGGATAGTTAGTGGGGTATGTATTATATAATAATATATAAACTGGTGACAAAATTTCACGTTTCTCGTAAGTGATTATAAAATTATCAAATATCAACACTCGCGTAATATTAATAATCTACATTATTTTTATGTCTTCTCGTGCTTCTTCATAACTTGTGACATATGTAAAATATGTGAACGCGTCGAATATAATTTTTTTTCGCGAAAATCTAAAATCGCGAGTGACTGTGTGTGTTCCTGTTCCCGAAATGTGCACACATACACGGTTTTAATTAACATTCCGAAACATTTTGCGCGATAGGTGATTAGAGATCCAAAAATTGTGGATGTAATTTGGGAGGGGCGGAGGAGGGAGGAAAAGAGGGGATGATATTTTCGCGGTGTGTATATGTATACTCGCGATCTTACGGTACATCATCGCCCTGGCACCACGACCGGTTCGACTGGCTCGCGGCTCGTTCCGTCGATCCATTCATCTGCGTGCTGCTGCTGCACGCGCGTGCACCCGCCGTTTAATGCACGCGTTTTCCTTCTCGTACAGCGACACCCACGTCGAGTCGCGTCGCGCTGATTCCGTAGCACTTTCGCCGCAAACGAAGAAAAAAATAGCCAACTCCGCGGGATCGAGAGGGATCGCGTTTCAAATCTTTTGCCGCGGTCGATTTATTCGGTGCAATTTCGGTGCATCGTCATTTCTAAAGAGAATTTTTTATTTATTTTATTTTTTTTCATTTTTATTACATTTTTTTAATTATATGCGATATTGACCGTATATTATTTCTCTCCCCCTTTCTTGATTAAGTGCAAGGTACAGGGAAGAAGCTGATGAACACATGATTGCGATGTTGAATTTTAATTCTCTTGTCATTATATATATAAAGCGGTGATTATTTGCGTTTTTTTTGCGAAATTGTTCAATCTCGCGGGAATTAAATATGATTAAATAAAAATATAATTAAATTAAATAAATCTCGAGCTTCTCGAGAAAAGAAAGAAATGCTTACGCATTACGTCTCGTTCGTACGCAAAATGTCATAAAGGGGAGAAGGAAGTGTTGTCGGGAAAGAGAAAGGGGGAAGGGGGTTTCATGTAAGTGCCGGAGTCTGTATTTTAAGCACGTTACACTACTGCTCGGCGATAAGAGAGTCGTTTTATGGAAAATTACCAGGCATGTGACAAATATAGCGGTGATCGCGGAGGACGTAATAAAACAGTGGCCAGGATTTCGCTAACTCGGAGAGATTGATTTGATTTTTCACTCTCATTTCTCATATATATGTAGGGGGTAATAAAATACGTATACATATATATCTATAGTGTATTATATATATGTATATACGGGCGATAATAAAATAAAGACAAAACAACCAACATTAACTACTAGATTAGTGTTTATCTGCTGTTTGATTATGCAACTTGATATTTGATTTATCGTCAAGATATTTTATTTTTATCGTCACAAGCATAATAATATGATACACGTACCTTAGATCTTTCCAAATAAGTTTATAGTTGAATAATTTTCTATTCGCTATATATATTCCAAAAATATATTCGCATTCGATGAAAAATAGAATCATTAATTTAAAAAATCAAGCTCTTACGAAATTAAATGCAGATTTCGAACACACGCATTAATCATGCGTTATTCATGTTATTCATATAGAATCATACTTATTATATATTATATTTTTTTTATAGAGAGAAATATGGGCTTTGTAAGACTCGGTGCAGTTTTCGATTTTTTAAAGCCATTTTAAGAACAAATTATTTCAAGTTATTTCGATAACTGTGAATTTTTTTTACCCATCTCTAAGTTTCGCCGAAAGATTTACAAGATCGCTTAGCATTTTTCGGCAGTAACGCCGTTACAGTAGTAGCATCCAGGTGCTTCCTCTGTCAAAGCCATTCGCGTCGCCCTTTCTTCGGCCCAATTCCTCGAAATGTCCGACCGCAGCCAAATAGCACAGTAGGAAGCACCCAGAGGGTTTTGCTTATAAAGTGACGTCAACTGCAAGCTGTCTACGTGATTCTTATATGTGGCTTATTGTAGTGGACTACCGACTTTAATAGATGGACTTCCAATACATACATACATATATACGTATACACAATTGCGTTGTCCATAAAATAAGTGAATTATGCGGCAAGTTAACGAAGTGTTGCTTATTTCAACGGCTTCCCATTGTACGAGTGTATAAGAAATTACTCAGTCCCCCCTTTCCCTCTCTCACCCCGCATTCGTAAAATAAGAGAAGTTGGACAATTTCTAATTTCTTTTTTTTTTAGAAATCTTATACAGATATTTTATGCAAATTTCTTGCAAAAATATATAATTTACATAGTTTAATATTCTTTCTGCATACAATTTGCTAATTGCATTTTGGACCAGAATTTCCATCAACGCAGTTACAGTTCCTCCTTGTTTTTCTCATAAGAAACGGGAACGAGAAAGGTGTTGGGTCTGAAATAGGGCAGTCGTCTCTCTTACGGACCCGTCCGCCTACGGCGCCGTAACTGCATTCACCGTAATTTTATTATCACATACGCGTACCCCTTTGCCCCCTCTAATCTTTCTCGTATGCGTGTACTCGTATGCACGCACCCGATGCACGCGAGCTGGCTTAGTCACTACTGGAAATAGTCGGCAATTGAGCTTGAGAGCTCGGGGACTAGTGATTTTTCCCCATTTAGTATAGTACTCATCCGAGTCCTTGCAGGGGGGGATGCATCGAGATAAGGACCAGTCGCGTCTCGTCTCTGTCTGTTGCGTTTATGCATTCTTTTTTTCTTGTGCAAGTCCACTTTCACTTGGAGAATTTCTCACGCGATAAATACGGGGACTTTTTGAAGCTTCGATATAATTTACAAAATTCGGAAGTGTAATTTATGCAGTAAATGTGCTATGGGTAAATTAGATTATTATTTGAGATTTAGAACTTGAAAAATGGCGCATATTTTTTGCGCAGTTTCTTTATATGTAAATCAATTTTTCCACAAAAATTTAATTTAAATATTTATAATATTTCTCTATTTTTAATTTTTGCGATTTTTGAGAGAAGATGGAAGAGATTCATCAAAGATTCCAAGCTAAACAGCAAGTTCTGATTATGAAGTATTACATAAGAACCACAGTGTCAATCTTATACAGCTACTATAACGTTAAACTATAAAAATTTAAGAGTTAATAAAATTAAGAAACTTCTATATCGGTGATTAATTGTTAATTAATCAAATTACAAATTTCTCGCGTGTCCCTTAATTACGTATATCTGCGATAAAAATTTCCTGTAAATAATTGGGCAAGTTAACGGATTAAAATTGCTATACGGCGGAGTCTCGGCATCTCCGATGCTGGGTGTGTATATTTACGTTCACGAATACGCGTGCCGCGGGATCAGAAAAAATTTCGAGCAACGAATTAGCGTATACCCCGCCATCCTACGTAGAGTTAACGTCAGCGTCTTAAGCGCGGGATGTGACGGCGAAAGATGAAAAAGAGGCGCGGGCGGGTCGAGATGAGGCAGAGAGAAAAACAAGATCGAAAGAGAAGACGAGAGAGGAAGAAGAGAAGAGATGTTGAGAAGAAGGTCGCCAGTGAGGGGGACGGGACAAAGAAAAGGAAAGGAAGGAGGAGAGGGATTCACACACACACACACACAGAGATAGAATGCGGGTCCATCGCGGTCGGTCATCACAATAATATACTCTCCGACGTTGCGTAATCGCGGATTCACGAAGGCGGCCGCGCGAGATAGGCGATAAAAGGGACAATTCTTGAACCGTCACGAAAAGATATCGCGTATCTAAAATAAGAGAACTGGGTTAGAACGGTTTCGTTAAACGAAATTGCCGGCGAGTCGTGAATTGCGTCCTCTCTATCTCTCGCAGAAGCACACGAATTTCCCCATCGGGCTGGCCTCCGCGCATATAATCGTACGCTTCTTCCTGTCTTCCGACCATTGATGTAATGGCTGTAAATCGACCGATCGGGGAGCCTTGATTTAGCCCGAGGGACGTTAACCCGGCCCGGTCACGGTGCTGTATCACGCCGTTGCAAGATTAATGCGCATGATTTTCGACCTGGTCTCTTCTTTCATGACGAGGAGGCATCTCGATTAATGCGAAAATAGCCTACTGCGTTTCGCCGATTATGGGGGGTACCCCCCATCCGTACCGGATTTTATACATGTTATATATGAAGTGTTTTAATATACAGGGTGTTACAAAAGCATCGGATTTGCTTAGCACCATGCGATAGAGAATGAAAATCTAAGAAGATTTTTCCTCAACGAAAATGTCGAGGGAGGTCATTATTTTTTGCAAGTTCCCAATTTTTGCCATCATATATCTTAGTAACTAAGCCTTAAATTAAAATTCTATTAAATTAAACTCGACCTGAAATTAACTGAAGAATGCAGTTTTGTTAATATTTTAATTCCATAAAGTTTATTTTGCGAAAAGCTCTTCATTTTCAATCACTTATAACTCGAAAATTATTGATGCCTCGACATTTTCATTGAGGAAAAATCTTCTTAGATTTTCATTCTCTATCGCATGGTGCTAAGTAAATCCGATGCTTTTGTAACACCCTGTATAAGAATATCCTTCGATAATGAAGATATTAATTTTGTTTAGAATGTATGAAGTATATCTTCAAAGTCGCAATCTCGATGAAAAATTAAAATTGATTTCTCTTTAATAGAAATCTCGTGAATCGTGTACTCCATTCTTTTGTGTTCTTAAATTTTTTAAATAGGTTGTTGAAAACATTTTTAGATTAATATTTTAGGTAGAGTAAAAGTTTATTAATTTTTAATATATTTGTGTTATATATTATGTTTCTGTAATTTTTATATTAATATATTATCTTCAGAACAATGTAATTTTTTTCTTTCTATTTTTATAATTTATATAATTTGCAACTTGAATTTTTTTTAACAAAAATCCTTTTTTTAAAAAAGATATGTAAAGTCGATACTCGCATATATCGAAGTTTATTGTTGTCACTTTTTCACGATGCTCATTGGCTGTCAAGATTTGCGTTGTACGTTATATTCGTAGCATCGAGAGGCTATCATCGCGAGGGTTAGCAGTTTGACAGTTCAAAATAAAATAAAATAAAATAATAATATTAGTTTTAAATAATATGTTATAATACTTTAAACTCGATTAATATTTTTGATAGTTATCAGCTGATTTCTGTCAAAAAATATTAATCGCGGATAAAGTATTATAACATATTATTTTAAACATATTTAATTAGCAAATTTTCGCTTTTTAAATATTTTTTGACAGAAATCAGCTGATTAAAGCGTTTATTTGCTACCTAATTAATTTTTAAAATAATATGTTATCAAAATTAAAATAATATAATATGTTTTAAATAATATGTTATAATATCTTAAACTAGATTAATATTTTTGACAGTTATCAGCTGATTTCTGTCAAACAATATTAATCGAGAATAAGATATCATAATATATTATTTACAACATATTACTATTTAAATTTTTTAACATATTATTATTGTGTTGTTCTAGTTTTGTATATATTTTGTATGTTCTAAATTTATATAATTACTAAAAATATTAATTATTATACAGAATTCATATAATTGAATCAAAATAATCACATTCGGTCATGTCGTACATAATTTCTTACAGACCACTTTGCAATTATAAAACACGTTCATCTGTCATTCGTCCTGGCACTTTTTTTATACGAATACACCCGTATGAGAGAAACACATATAACATGTATAAGAGAAGCAGCTTGCCGCGTGCGCAATTCACATTTAAAATTGAATCTTTTAATCTTTCTAATCCTTCCATTCCTCGCATCATCCGCTGCATCAACTCGCACTGGCAGTCATCATCTGCATAAATTGCATTTCATGAATCGCGTAACTTCGGGCAAGAGATAATTTCACGGTTTACAGATTCGTAACGGCTCTACTTCTGTTTAAAGCGGCCGATCTATTGTCGGACACGTTGGGTTTATCCTCGAGACAAAACCTCCCTGCGTCGCTTTCCTACTCGGTTTTGGGGTTTACCGGTTGACACGAGCGTATGGCTTTGATTTCTGTTTCCCCCTTTCGCACGAGCTACGTGAACACGATGATGTATGAGCGTGCAATAAGCCGAAATTGAATATATTGATGCAGAGAGCGAGAGGAGAGAAATTTCAAGCCGCTTTGATGCGAGCTATTTGCACGATTTGCATTGCGTACATCTGTATCATCGGATTTCGTGATGGATCAAATTGAGAGAGGGAGGAATTAGATATGAAATTAATGTTCGACATATAAACAAATCTATATAACATGAGATAATTTGTGTCAGAGAAATAATTTCAATTTGTATGAAGAGAGCTTTGCCCATATTTTAGAAGATTTCGAATAAACTCTCTTCGGCACAAAAATGGATTTCTCGATTTTTAATTTTCGAATGCTTTTTAAATTACAGCCTATCTTTTCTATTCTTTCAAAACATTCAAATTAACTTTGAATTTTCCTCAAACATGAAATTTCAGGATAATAAATAGCTGTTATTTTAAAGAGAAGAAATAATGTTTAAAAAATCATTGATATTTTAAGATTTGTTTTATCTGTCACATTTGGACGATATCTGGTCCAGAATTAATTCAAAGGAATTAATTAACGAAAGAATTAACGCTCAAACAATATATAGATACAAATTGTGATCCGTTATCCGTATAATACAATATTATACAAAATGCTTGGCTACTTCGATGCAATTAAAAATTTCGCACTCGCGATTTATGATTCGGTTTCCAGTGTTTTTTTTTTAAATATCTACGAGAGGAGCTGGTTTCGAGTCGCGCGTCGATGAATGAAGTTTTAAAAGGACACTATAGTCGCTTCTATCGTAATGCAGTATAATATGCATATATGCGGTGCAGCCTCACTTCGAGGGCGATACGTCATCTCGGAACGATAACCGGCTATCTCCCCGCGCGCTTCCTGTCAGCGCGTGGCACATCTTCGGGAATACAAAAAAGGAAAGGACAAAAACATGAAAATGGGGGCAATGACTTTCTGGGAAATTCGTCGCGAATCTCTGTATATACGCTCTCGTCGCATCGCTTCTTTATGAAGGGGAAAGACGCACATTCCGCTACTTGATCGCGTTGTTTTGATCTTGTCTTCGCAGTGAATGCGAATAATATAAGTCTAGAATATGCAACCTTAAAGATTCTTTAGGAAACTAGACTTTAATTTTCGTCACACAAATTATTTCTTCGCTTTAATCCGCTTCGTTTCTTGCGAAACTAATTATATATAAAAATTATTATATACAAAAAAAGTTAATAAATATGTGTTCTTATTAGTGGAATCATTTAATTATTTTAGTGTATCATATGCAGTTTTCAAGCTTTTCTGAATGTATTAATTAAATACAGTTTTCAAACTTTTCTGAATGTATTAATTAAATTATAATGAAATAATATATAAATGAAGAAATAAACACAACTGAAGTAATACACAAAATGAAATAACGTATATACATAATTACAAATAATGTTATACTGAACTTTCTGCTTTTTTAAATAATTTGGTGTAATCGTGATTTTTGAAATTTGAATTAAATATTAAGAGGCTGCATATACTTGAAATGACAGCATTATCAAAAAGAATGGACAATTAATTATGTACAAAGAAGCTAATAAATATGTGCCCTTATTAATGAGATTATTTCACTACTTTAATGTATCACATACTGTGTGTTCAAGCTTTCAGGTAATTGAATTATAATAAAGTTATAAATAAAAAAAATGCACATAAATAAACTAATATATATAATTACAAATAATGTTATACAGAGCTTGTCTGCTTGTTTAAATAATTTGATAATCCTTGAAATTAAAATTAAATATTAAAGGAGCGAAAGGTGCTTATATAATTGATAAAAATTCATTAAAATGTTGACTAAATTAATTTTATTATTCGTTTTCGTAAAATCGTCGAAATTAAACGTTATAATCTCGCATCTTCTATTGTAAAAGCGAGATTCTCTCTTCAGAAACGTTCCGATCTGATAACATAATTAATCTCGGTAAAAACAGCCGCCGGTGGCAAGAAATGTAGGGAAGAAAAGACACGATGAAGACATTAGAAGTGACCACTAACGCCGAGAGAGAGAAACGCGGTTTTATCTTCTCTTCTCCGTATAATATCGTACAATCGGTCGGTAAAAGCGGCCCTTTTTGCGGCATTCGTACCGTTTGCTACGAGGCAAAGTAATAAGAACGATGATCTCTCTCTCGGTGGATAAAGCGTAAATCTTGGCCGCGCGCAAAATGCGAGTTCGTTAAATTTACAGCCTCCCCCCCTCCCCCCTCCTCCACCACGTGTCATGGAATGCATACCTATAAATCTCATAAGAATACCACTTAATGGGCGCACCACGTTGAGGGGTTACCGGGGGTCAACTTAATGTTATACGAATAAACCGTCACTCGCACGCGCTCGCGAGAACAATCTTGCTGCTAGATCTTCTGCAAATCAAGAAGATATACGTCCCTCTGCCGTTATTAATTTTATAAATTCTATGTAAATGCAATTACATTAAATTTAAATAAATTCGCTATATATTAACAGGTCCAGAAAAATATATCTCAGACGCGATTGTTTAGTTTCAATATACGGTAAACGAAAATTCGCGTTGCTTATGTTTTGCGTTGATCAATGAAATTCTGTGACTAATTTGAAATCAATTTTAGAGCTGGAGAGTTAGATATTTTATATTGTAATATATTGAGAATAATGCATGAACTTTTAGACTCGGCTCAACTCTTTCTTTGACAGTTTTCAATATAATGTAAAAACGTTACTTTTTTATTTCTTATTTTAAATATAATATTTAAAGAAATTAAATATCTTTTATATATACCTTAATATACCTATTATATTATATTATTATATAATATATATTATATAATATATTATATAACATTATATATAATATATATTATATTATATTTATATAATAATATATAAATACAGATTTATTAATGTATTTTCCAATTGATATAGAAATTATTCAAATTTTTTGACATTCATATATTCTGCGAATATATTGCTCCGAAAATACCTTGAAAAATCTTTAAACGAGAATCGCTGTAAAACCACAGCTGG
The DNA here is from genome assembly GCF_030444845.1 of Prenolepis imparis. Taxonomy (NCBI): domain Eukaryota; kingdom Metazoa; phylum Arthropoda; class Insecta; order Hymenoptera; family Formicidae; genus Prenolepis; species Prenolepis imparis. The sequence continues at coordinate 4,219,725 of NW_028141173.1, read as the reverse complement.
GTGTCATCATATGATATTTTACAGCTACGGTGGTTTAAATAATATACTTTTCAAATTTCCGAACACATTGACATTTCTATCACGCATCGTTAATCGCGGTATTATTTTGTACGAACATATTTTGCTCTCAGTGAGGTTGACAAAGGACGATTTGCAGCTTTTTTGTTCGTCATATACACCTGTGCACCCTTAATCCGTCGCTGATATCGCGTTTTATTGATCGGCAACCGGCGCTACGCATACTTTTCTGATTCTATATTTACGAAGCTTTTCATCTACGAATATTTGTTTTAGCAACATAATCACACATCAAGGCCACACTACGTCGTGCCGTTGGAACGAGGTGATATCGGTGGGCCTGCAAACAGTAGCGATGATGAATACGACAGTTCGTCGGGATGGAAAGACTTAAACAGAGCGTTTATTACGGACAACGAAGGTACTTGGACAACATGCCGCCTCATTTTCGCTGCTATGATTTATGTGAGAAATAGAAGGATGTATAATATACAATTACATCTAGTCCTTCTTCCCTTGATCTATTCAGCATTGCAATATCACTTGGCAAAGAAATGCAGTTTTTGATTTTATAATAAGAAATTAATATCAATTTCTTGCAATTAAAATAGATAATTAGAAAGAGAGAGGGAGAGAGAGAGAGAGAGAGAGAGAGAGAGAGAGAGAGAGAGAGAGAGAGAGAGAGAGAATGAGAATTTGTATAAAAAAATATTCATATTAAAATACATTTTTCTAAAGAGCTGCATTTTTGTATACAAATTTATATTTGTTATTGCGAAATAAAAAGAAATCAATATATATTCTAAATATTAGTATACTTTGTTCCATGTGCAGAGGAGTCATTTTCAAGCTGAATATTAATTTTCGTCGCGTGCAACCAGTCATTATTTCGTTCTCAAAATTTTGGCAATATAATGGGCAAAATAAAAATATCGGATGTTATACTATTATAGAAATTTCTACATTATATACGTTTCTTGATCGATATATCTAGGATACGAAAACGCGAGAAGGCGAAATAGCAGTTCCGGGACTGATCCTTACAGTCCCGACGAGAGGACTCGTCAATGGAACTATTATAGAAACAGGAGCCATCCTTATAGTCCTAATCCTAGCCGGTATCCTTACGATCGAACGGCGCAGGGTGGCTACGACAGATATCCTGACAGCGGCGGCGCGTCAGGATCAGGAACTGACGAAAATCGACCGGGTGGTTATCCTGACGGTCATGGTGAAGGATATTACGATACATATAGCGGTAATTAATATCGCGGCAAATTATATAAGATACAAATTATAAAGCGTGTCTCGCTTTAAATCTCAAGGCTAATATAAAAAAATGCGTTTTATAAAATAACTTTAAAATAGAAAAAGCTTGAAAAGTACAGAGGAAAAATGTATAATTTATATTTTAGACTATTATAGCTGAGTAAGGGAAATCAGATTTCTATATAATTATAAATATTTAAATATAATTATATATATATTTAAATATAATTTAAAATATTATATTTAAATATAATATTTTTTCTTCTGTACGCTTTTTACGTTTAAAAATTGTCATTTTTCAAATTCTCAGAGATATATATTTATATTTAATTTTTCTCCTTATTGAATTAATTATAATTATTCGTAATTTTTTTTTTTCTTTTTTAGGTGCCGGTGAAAGTGAACGAGGAGGCGGAAGTCCTTACAGTTATGGCCAAGGAAGTTCCGGTGATCCTTATAGCAGCAGTTACGGAGGGAATAGAGGTGCGGATTCTTATGGTCGCGGAAGCAGCGGTCGTGGGGGAGGAGATACTTATGGCCGCGCTCCTGCAGGCGCAGCTTATGGTGGCGACCGAGGAGACGGAAATACTTATGGTGGCAATCGCGGAGGCGGTCATGTTGCCGCCGGAGGCGACGAAAATTATCCGAGCAATTATCTGGTGGTACCTATGCCTGGAGTATCCAGTAATTGCACCGGATCAGGATGCTGTGTGCCCAAGTGTTTCGCCGAAAAAGGATCACGAGTTAGTTTTCGAGAATTAACAAAATTTTAAAAATGTCAAGGCAACAGCAAAAGCAAATTAAATTAAAGTATTCAAATGTAATTTTGCAGAGATTGATAAAGTCATATATGATAAAGTTAATTTTTGTAATTCTTAAGTACTCAATAATTCTGTTGTAATTGTGATATTTTTATTCAGGGGCCGCCTGGATTAATCGGACCGCAAGGTCCTAAGGGACAACGAGGATTTCCAGGAGCGGAAGGTCTTCTAGGTCCTAAAGGTGAAAAAGGAGATCCCGGCCCGCAAGGTCTGCATGGTGTGAAAGGTGACAGAGTACGTGTTTCTCGTATGATAATGACATTAAACTTAAACTTTCTTCAAGGAATAATTTTATGTTATTAAAGGGAAAAATGGGTATGCCTGGTTTTCCCGGTATAAATGGTGTGCCTGGAGTACAAGGATCATCGGGAGCTCCTGGTTTACCCGGTCGTAACGGTTGCAATGGAACGGATGTAAGTATTATATTAATGAAAAAGAATTTTCAAATAATTATATTTCATAATTATTCTCTTAATAGAAATATCTGCCTTTTAACTCTGAAAGTATGAAAGTTGTAAAAACTAAAGGTCGTTTAAATAATTTATACATAATATTATCTAATAAAATTTTCTATTAACGTGCTTTATTAAAAGCGCGGTTAATATGTTAATAATGTTGATGTTAATACGAGAAAATATTTTAAATTTATAATATACGTTTTAGGGTGCTCCCGGACGTGACGGTGTTCCCGGAGAATCGGGACCTCATGGTTTTCGAGGTTCGCCTGGTCCTAAAGGAGAAAAGGGTCAGCCAGCATATGCCGGTGCTTACCCCGTAGGTCAAAAAGGTGAACCTGGTATGGACGGTGTAAGAGGACCCCCCGGTTTACCCGGTGTGCAAGGAGAACGAAGCCCGCCTGGCCCGAAGGGCGAACGAGGCCCTTACGTGAGTATCGTTTGTCAATTATAGTTTCATTAAAAATATTTTTGCATATTATGCAATATTACATATAAATTCAGGGTACCTCCGGCATACCAGGTCCGAAAGGAGCGAAAGGAAATATGGGTCTCGGCTTCGAAGGACTGAAGGGAGATAAAGGACAAAAAGGAGAATCGGGACCTCCCGGTACGACTGCGCCTATTATGCCGTTCGAGGGAGTTTCGGAAGTAACTGGTCCACCGGGAGAACAAGGACTAAAGGGAGATAAGGTACATGAAGAAATATTATTAGTTTTGCGTTATAATATGCTTTAACTCAATTCTAACATTTAGGGCGAACTGGGACCGGAAGCACAAAAAGGAGAACCCGGACTCATAGGTGATCAAGGTATATCCGGAGGACTAGGTCATAAGGGAGAAAAAGGTCTTCCAGGAGCTCCAGGTATTCGTGTAAGTACCAATAAAATTTTGATTAAAAAAAAAAAAAATGAAAAAAAAAATTAATTTTAAAAAATATTAAATTATTATATCATGTAAAAAATAATCTTTTCTTCAATTTCAGGGTAGAGATGGTTTTTCTGGACCTCCTGGACCTCCTGGACGAAAAGGTGATCGAGGTATTGATGGATTAGAGGGACTTTCTGGACGCCACGGAAAGAAAGGAGAACCCGGTCGAGATGGACCGATGGGTGTCTCTGGATTACGAGGACCTCCTGGACCACCGGGAGTAAATCTTATTTTTTAAAATTAATATATATTATTAAAAAATATATATAATATATATTTTAAAAATATATAATTAAATATATATATATATATATATATATATATATATATAATAATATAGTATATTTACAATATATATAATTAAATATATATAATATATATTATTAAAAAATATATATATATATTTATAAAAAATATTATTTTATTTATATTTACATTTATTATTAATATTGCATTCACGAAATCAATATATCTTTTAATATGATTTTATTAAATATTATGTTATAGGGTGGTAAAGGAAGACCAGGACCACCAGGGCCAAAAGGACCACATGGTTTCCCAGGACCTACTGGATCGCGAGGATTAGACGGTTTTCCCGGAGATCCAGGACCAAGAGGTCCCCTAGGTTTACAAGGAGGTCCCGGATTACCTGGCATTCCAGGTCCAGAGGGTTTACCGGGAGAAAAAGGTGGAAAGGGTGAGCCTGGCTTGACTGGATTTCCCGGAGGTCCAGGACCACGTGGATTTGATGGACCACCAGGATCAGCAGGACCGCGAGGATTGCCAGGAGAAAAAGGATTGTCGATAATGGTAAATATAAATTTATGTATTTCGCCATCACGATTATTTGATCGATTATTATGTTATTTAAAAAAATAATTAAATCGTCACATATCTTGCATAGGGCCCGAAAGGAATGGATGGAACATCCGGTTTTGATGGCGAGAAGGGTCAGAAGGGAGAGCGGGGTTACGCGGGTGTCCGAGGCCGACCGGGAGATTCTCTGGATGGTATTCCAGGAGCTCCTGGTGCGCCGGGTGAGTCGGGTGAACCGGGAGCATCAGGAAGAGACGGTATACCGGGTCTTGGCGGACCGCCCGGAGAGAAAGGAGATATTGGTGGTCGCTGCATAGATTGTTTACCGGGATTGCGAGGTGCTAAGGGAGATCGCGGTGTGGATGGTATCCCGGGTCTTACCGGACCTCGAGGACCACCCGGAGAACGTGGTTTTCTTGGAGAAGCTGGATTAGACGGATTACCAGGCGTAATCGGACCTCCGGGACCGCCAGTACGTTAATAATTCTGATTTAATTAATACATTTTTTATATTATTCTGTGCTAAACATATTTCATATATGTGTGCGTGCGTGTGTATGTGTATAAAATGTATATTATGTATACATGTATGTATATTTTACTTCTTCAAATTTATAGTAATATAATAATACCGACGATTGCAGAATATATTTAATAGAAGAAAAATTGTGCGATATATACTAATTTAATTTGTCATATATTTTGTAAATACATTTACATAGTAAGATATATTTAAATTAGAATTTATTTTAAAAAAGATTTTCACGCAAGAAAAGAAATATCGATACTAATATCGTTCTAAATTATATTATTATTGCAGAACTCATATTCGTTTTTCAGCAGCAGAGCGCTTCTCTCTGATACTTTTAAGATATTTTTGCTTATAATTTTTTAAATCAATATTTATAAATTTATAAAATAAAACATTTCTTTTATTTTATTTTATTACGTCGGGTAATATTTTTAAATATTATATACTTTATATATACACACAACACACACACACACATATATATATATATATATATATAATTTTTTATTTGAAATATTTAATTATAGAATTGTGATGTATACATACACACACAGGCACATATATATAATATATACATATACGATGTATATATGTATTATTACGTAATTATAAATTCTCAAATAAAAGAAATACACTAATTTTTCAATTAGGGAAAAGATGGTATACCCGGTGCTCCAGGACCTCAAGGAGAGTCTGGAAATCCAGCGACAGTGACATGGAATATGCTTAAGCTAGAAAGAGGTGATAAAGGAGCGCGCGGCGAGTCTGGTCGACAGGGCCCGCCAGGACCAGAAGGACCTGTGGGAGAGAAGGGACGACCCGGATTTGAAGGATTCCCAGGACTTAAAGGCACTCCAGTAAGACTAATTATTATTACTCCTTAATTATTATTAATTTTAAAAATTCTTAATTTTTTTCTGGCAAAATTTTTATGTATCGAGTTAAGAACTCATTACTCTTTTTAGGGAGATCGCGGATTTCCTGGACAAGATGGCGTTCCAGGAAGACCAGGTACACCTGGACGTAAAGGAGAGAAAGGATTAAGTATAAAAGGTGAGGCAGGAGAATCAGGTAGACCAGGATCTCTAGGACAAAAAGGAGAACCCGGCTTATACGGTTTTAAGGGTGAACCTGGTAAGATTTTATATTAATTTTTTTAAAATTATTATCAATGTTCTCAGAATTTTTTACATATTTTTCAAAATATTTAATATTTTTAGAAAAATATATCAAACATATATATATATATATATATATATATATATATATAAATTTTAAAAGATGAATTTATAATTTTTTTTTCTGTAATTAGGTCAATGTCCGCCACTTGACTTAATGAAAGGTTTCAAAGGCGATCGAGGTTTAACTGGAGATAAGGGAGAACCTGGATCACCTGGTTTAGATGGATTGTCTGGTGATAAAGGCTTGCAAGGTTTCTCGGTATGTATATACCAATTAAGAAAATTTGTGAAAAATATTTTATTTTATCAGGATGCAATTATATATATATATATATTTTTTTTATAACATTAAAAGTTTAAATTATAAATTATATATATATATAATTTATTTTATATATATAATTAATAATTTAAACTTTTAATGTTAAAAAAATAAATAATTATTAAAAAATTTACAAATAGTAATTAATACTATTTATCTACGAGAAATATAATTGCTCAAATAATGTTATTTAAAACTTAGGGTTCACCTGGTGTACCAGGTCCAATCGGCGCTCCTGGACCTGTAGGTCCGAGAGGTCTACCTGGACCACGTGGTGATAAAGGCAACATGGGACCTATGGGTTTCCCAGGAGAACTTGGTCGGGAAGGACCTAGAGGTTTCCCGGGTGCTCCAGCTCCGAAGGGTGAAAAAGGAGAAGTCGGAGTATCCGTCAAGGGCAGTCCCGGTTTAACAGGTCCTCCGGGTGAAAGGGGAGAGAAGGGTCTTCCGGGACCACCCGGAAAAGAAGGTCCAGTAGGTTATCCGGGATTACCGGGCTTTGCCGGCGAAAAAGGAGACATCGGTGCACCGGGAATAAATGGCTTACCGGGAGCACCAGGTGGAAAAGGGGATACTGGTCCAGTTGGTCCACCTGGTCCCCCAGGTGTGGCTGGTCTTCCAGGAATCGACGGAAACAAAGGTATGATATAATAAAGGCTCTTTTAATTGTTTGTAATCTTAGTATTAAATAAGAATCTTCTTACTTAATAATAAATCATGAGATATCATAATTTAATTTGTTGAAAAATTTTTTTACAATGTCATAATTTATTATATTAATTATAATTATTTATTAATATTAATATTAATTATTTATTATTTATTAATATTAAATATTAATTATAATTATTTATTAATATTAATATTAATTATTTATTATTTATTAATATTAAATATTAATTATAATTATTTTATAGGCGAGCCAGGATTACCGGGCGAATCTGGTAGAGCAGGTCTCCCAGGATTCCCAGGCGCGAAGGGTGATCGCGGTGAAGCAGGTATTGATGGACCGAAAGGATATCCAGGCAGACGAGGCTTGCCTGGTACTCCAGGTAGATCTGGCGCGGATGGTGCACTGGGTATAAAGGGAGAACTTGGTGATAAAGGTTCGCCAGGGTTCCCTGGATTACCGGGTATGGAAGGAAAGCCTGGTCGTCCTGGTATAGCCGGCTTGAAAGGAGATCAGGGACAACCTGGTGCATCTGGTTTACCGGGACTTATTGGTTACGAAGGAGCTAAGGGCGACGTTGGTTTACCGGGACCACTGGTAAGTTTCTCTCATCAATTTCATAATTATACATACATATTATATTCATGAATATATTACTATGTATATGCTATGTATATTTAATTATATAATTAGGGAAGAAAAGGAGAACCAGGACAAGTTTCGGAAAAAGGACAGAAAGGTGAGCCAGGAATGCCTGGAATACGAGGTCCTCAAGGTCCTTCAGGACGAGACGGTATCGACGGAGCAAAGGGAGAATCTGGCAGACCAGGTAGTGGTCGTGATGGATTGCCTGGATTGACTGGCGAAAGAGGCACACCTGGTCGGGATGGATTGCCAGGATTTCAAGGTCAAAAGGGTGATACTGGCGTACGAGGATTCCAGGGAATAAAAGGCGATTTTGTAAGTTTAAATAATGTAAAACAAAAGTATTAAAGCAAAATATTATAATTATTTCAATTTTTTTCATTGTTATTATTAATAGGGCCCACCGGGTATACCTGGAGAACCAGGATCGCCCGGAATAGATGGACTTCCTGGAGAAATTGGCGAAATTGGACCACAGGGAGCACCCGGTTTCCCTGGGCTTGATGGCGAGTTAGGTTCGCCAGGTCGGCCTGGACTTGATGGCGTTAAAGGAGATCGCGGTTTGTCAGGTAAGACATAAATATCAAATCTGTATAAATGCCATTTAATAAATCTAAAATATTTTAAAATAAATATAAGAACGTAATATTTTATTAAATTAAAATTTTATTTAATTGTTAAAAAATTATCATATTATTTCATAATTAATTTTTTAAAAACATGTAAATCAGTATCTTTTTAAATTATTTTATCTAATATTGAATAATTTCGCGTATTGCATTTTATATGTGTTGCATTTTAATGCAATTTAATAATGTTCTATCAATATAAGAATTGAACATATAAAGCAATTGACAATGAGTCATGCCAAATAAAACTGAATTTCAGGACTTGTCGGATTGCCCGGTATTTCTGGAGTATCTGGAGAAAAGGGAGATCGTGGCCCTCCAGGACCAATAATCCAAATTAAGGGTGAGAAAGGCGAGCCAGGTATGCTTGGATTTTCTGGAGCGAAAGGAGAGAGAGGAGAGCAAGGTCTGGTAGGTATTCCTGGTTATGATGGCGAAAAAGGTGACAGAGGTTTATCTGGATCAGAAGGCTCTCCTGGGCCTCCCGGTGCCCCTGGATCTAAAGGTATGTTCTTTAGTTATATAAAATTTCTTTAATTAATAAAAAAATTTTAAAGACATTATTATGTGCATAATGGAGATTTAAAGAAAAAAAATATTAAGTATATTAATATAAATTAATATAATATAAAATATTAATATAATTTTTTTTATCTACATTATATGTTATAATAGTTTTATTAATATTTTATACGAATGTTTGTATAAAAAAAATGTATATCTTATGTAGGTGAACAAGGACCTTTCGGAATTTCTGGAATTCCCGGAGTTACGATAAAGGGTGAGAAAGGTCTGCCAGGTTTAATGGGTAAGCACGGTAGAGATGGATTACCAGGACGACTCGGAGAAAAGGGTGAACCAGGATTGCCTGGTTTGCCTGGACAAAAGGGAGACATTGGTCCTTACGGACCTGTTGGGCCACAAGGTGAAAAAGGCAATCAAGGTCAACCGGGTCTGACTGGATCACCAGGACGTGACGGAAGTCCAGGACTTGAAGGTGTACCAGGATTAGCTGGTGAAAGAGGTTCAAAGGGTGATCAAGGACCGCCTGGATTATTTGGAGCTCCAGGAGAAAAAGGAGTGTCTGGTCATCCAGGTATTATAAATATATTTATTCTTATTTTTAATTAATTAAAAATATATATTGTATACGAAGATTAATTTGTATAATTTAAAAAATACAAATAACATATGTATGTATGATAACATTAATATATATATATATTTAATTAATGATAAAAAGAGAAATAATAAATATTATTTCTTGCATAAATATTTATTTATTAAATAATAAAAATATATATAAATATAATAATTTTCTAATACTCCGAGAAAAATATTTTTATTATTCAACAAATAATATATTTATACAAAAAATTCATCTTTATATCTCTTTTTTATCATTAAATTTAATATATATAATTTATCTTTATTTACATTAAAGCAATAATGATCATATCATAACGAATATAGTAAAAGAAATAATAATAGACGATAATTTACTCATTTATTTTAAGGGCCAAGTGGATTGGATGGACCTGCGGGAGAAAAGGGTGAAAGAGGTTGGGACGGTGTTAATGGTCTACCTGGACCGCTTGGCGAGAAGGGTGATAGAGGATATCCTGGTCCAGTCGGATTGATAGGTACTATTGGTTATATAGGTCAGAAAGGTGAAAAGGGTGAAGAGTGTATCGAGCCGCCGATGGGACCTAAAGGAGATCGCGGATATCCTGGTAAGCTCTATTATAATGTCTCTAATAAAATATATATTTATTATATTTACAAAAAATGTTGATATCTTGACATAAATTATATATCAAGATTATACTATGTTAAAAATATAGCTTAAAATACAAATAATTAAATATTTTTTTCAATTTTTGACACAAAAAAATGTCTACGTTATCTTTTTATTTAAAAAAAATAGATTTTTAATGTAATTAAGATTATGTTATTTACGAAATGCAATTGAAATTATAAGCATAAACGTTTTTTTCGCAGGATCATCCGGACCGCCCGGTCCCCCGGGAGAGAAAGGACTTTCGGGTCCGCCCGGTTTTCCTGGCTTAGATGGTATTAAAGGCGAGCAAGGTTTCCTCGGTCCACCAGGACCTTCTGGATTGCCAGGATTACCTGGACCAGTCGGTAGCCCTGGTCTACCGGGTCTTCAAGGTCCGGCCGGCTTACCAGGACTTATGGGCGAGTCTGGTGCACCGTGCGAAGCGACACCTGACTATCTCACCGGTATTCTTCTGGTCAAGCACAGTCAAAGTCAAACCGTGCCAGTTTGTGAGCCAGGTCACATCAAGCTCTGGGAAGGATACAGTTTACTCTACACCGATGGGGATGAAAGGGCGCATTCTCAAGATTTAGGTAAGTTTTTCGCATCACATTGTCTATATTTGTTCAAGATAATATTCTAATTTTATTTATAAATTATAATGTATCTAAAATAATATTTTTAACTCGATTTAAAAATAAACTATAACTATAATTATTAAGATTATATGCGTCAAAATCACATAAAAAAATATTAAAAGATTTCGCGTTTCAATTTTTGTTATAATTTTTCTTGATTATGTTCATAAACCAGGGCATGATCTTTGACCCGCATTTCCGATGTAATTTGCCCGAGATTTATTAGATTTGTGCGATTAATTTCGATTATCTGCATTAAATTGTCACTGCTGGTATTTGAACATTATGCACTTAAATTCATTATTCAACGAATTTATATGCATCGCGTCACATATTTTTGTGCGATTATAGACTGATTAGCACCTATCAAGATAATGCATATTTGCATTTTGTTAAACAAGTCATGCTTGTTTTTTTCTGCATCGGATACTATGTTTCTACGAGATAATGCGAGATTTGTGTTGGCTTCAAATCGTTGGGGAAATAATGATGGCAGATTAACGCGCGATTAAAAATTTTTTTTTAAATGCAAATCAATTCAACTCGTCCTATAAATTATTGCAAAACAGGTTACGCCGGCTCGTGTATCAGAAAATTCTCGACGATACCCTTCCTGTTCTGTGACGTCAACAACGTCTGCCATTACGCTAGTCGAAATGATCGTTCTTATTGGTTATCGACCAATAGTCCAATTCCCATGATGCCTGTCGAGGAGACGGCGATAAGAGATTATATTTCCAGGTATGTTCAATATGCGCGTTGTATCCCGCTGAGATTTTTGTTTCGAATGCAGAAAAAGTTGCATTCCTTTAGAGAGTGGATATTTATAAAAGATACACATAACACAAAAAGCCAAATATTCTTTTAGCCATTTAAATTGAGAGTCCAAATATAGCAAAAATTTATAGCAAAAACTTTATACGAAAAGTTTGTGTTTTCTTGATATTTTCTCCTATTTTTGTATTATTAATTTTTATATAATTATATATTTTCAGTGTTTTTTTTTTAAATTCAAGTATTACTCTAAAATATAATTAAGCTAAAAATATAAGACTATAAAAAAAATACTTGATTAATATGCATTTCTATAAGCTTTACGTGACACTTAAATAACTGTTCGCACAAATTTACTTGTTAAATAACAATTTTCTGTGGCAGATGCGTGGTGTGCGAAGTTCCGGCTAATGTGATAGCGGTACACAGTCAATCGATAAGCATTCCAGAATGTCCGACTGGATGGACCACTCTTTGGATCGGTTATAGTTTTGTAATGGTAAGTATAATTTTTTTCCCTGAATTCTATTTATAATACACATGATAACTTCATATATGTATTTTATATTTTATATTGACTTTTTGATCAAAATGAATTAATTTTTGATTTATTTATTTATTGTGTTATTTATTTTTTATTTTATGTATAGTTTTTTTTTATATCTTATATGCAGTTTCAATAATTTTAAATTGATTAAATATAATATTTAATTTAACAGTTATTAATACTCAGATATTAATAACTTTATTTATAACATGGAAAGTTAAAAACTATATGAAAATAAATGATAAAATTTTTATCTTCCATGTTATAAATAAAGTCATTAATATCTGGATATTCTAAATTAAATATTTAATCAATTAAAAATTATGAAACTGTATAGAAGACATCAAATATAAAACATTGAATAAAATTAAATCATACCAGATTAATGAAAAATATCGAATAAATTTATTACAATGCTATAAAAATAGAGATATGGGAAAATTAAATCGCTTATTATTCCTCCTGTACAAAACTTCTCATGTGCGTGGATATTAACTTCGTTTTCAATATAAAACCTAACGAGACTGGAGTAATTAATATAAATCAAATAAATTCAATGTATGTAGATATATATAGAAAAGGGGGAGAAGGAGTATATGTATACAATATTAATATTGATAAATATCTGTGTTTGCCAAACAAGTGATGTGTGTTTGGTGAAAAATCGCATTTTGATCGTTTCATATTTATACGATTTTATTTTTTACTATCACCTAAATTCAGAATTCGCTGCGCGAAGAGATCAATCATGTCCGAAATAAGGCAAACTTTCATCGCTCAGGAGGTAAAGATTGTCTCCGCCGAAAGAGATCCATTTTACTCAAGACGTTCTCTCTATATCAAAATTTCTCGCTACATCAAAATTTCTTCAACGACATTCGAATAGACTGATAAGACGGACAGCTGATTCATATGATACTTTTGCGATTAAACAGAGAGAAAATGGATTTGACAGTTATGATTTTGGGAATTACTCAAAAAACTGTCGAAACACGCCTTGTAAGCTTTATACTTAGGGGAGCAAATTTCTTTGCGATTGTTTCAGCACACCGGCGCAGGTTCTCAGGGCGGCGGCCAGTCTTTGTCGAGTCCTGGGTCCTGTTTGGAGGACTTCCGCGCGACACCGTTCATCGAGTGTAACGGCGCGAAGGGACACTGCCATTACTATTCTAATCAGTACAGCTTCTGGATGGTTACCGTAGACGATAGCCAGCAGTTCAGGAGCCCCGAGAAGCAAACCCTAAAGGCGGGCAATCTTAGGTCCCGAATAAGTCGCTGCCAAGTTTGTATAAAGAACACGTAAAACACACGCGCGTCCCCATTGTTTACACGCAAAGAAACACAAGCACACATACACACACACACACACGATTCTCCTCTCCCTCCCCTTTTTTACATGAGAATAGAAGCGAAAATATCACTATGAGTATAAAAAAATTAAAAAATCGAACGGCGATCGAGACCGAGTGTAATTTCTTCCAAGGTTCAGATCTCGATGTTAGAGATTCTATGCAGAAAAAAAACGATCTCTATGTTTATTTGAGACAATAAAAACGCGTTCGATACATTTCGCCGCGAGTGGAGTGCGGAAAATTAGACTTCGTCGGAATTGCGCCGGTTTCGATCCCCGATAACAAGAAAGAAAAGAGCGGTAACGTCACGCGATGGAACGACGGAATGGAAGTTCAGGAGGACTCGCTTGATCCGCGTCGGGAATAAAGAGAACGATGCAACCCTCTCTCTCTTTCTCTTTCTCTCGTGATTCCCTCTCCGCCGGATGTGTTCTGCAACCGTGTCTTGTCTTCATTATTTCCTATCTCCTTGTCCCTCACCGTGTCTATACTCTACATACCCCGGATAAGTTCTTTCCCCTCGAGAGCCATCCTCCTCTCGCTCGTTACCCGCTCTTTTATCTTTTCCCACGAGCGCTTCCTTTTTTTCGCCATATGTGTTTTTCTCTCTCTCTTTTTTTTATATGTATAACTTTACAAGCAAGTGCCTCTAGCGTACTACTACTCTAGCATGTAAAATAATATATATTTATATCTCGTATGAATCTCGTATTTTTTTTTTGAAGTCTAAGTTTATCGTAACGACACTGCCCATATTCAATATGGCCCATTTTACATATTGTATATTAATATAAACGATCTTAGCCTGGTAATCGTGTGACGCCAAATATTTAAATAAATAGGTATTTTGCTACGTAGCTAATAAAATTCTATTTTCAAACTTGACTGACTCATTTTTGCTTTGTCTGTATATCCGACCCTGAATAGTTTATAAGCGAAATTTTTGCATATTATCTGAAACAATGAATAATTTTTTTATAAGCTCCGAGAGAGGAAATGTAATAAAAAAGAGCAGAACAAAATTTCGATCTATTATCCGTTAATGTAGATCCATCAATTTCACGAGCGAATATTTTGAAAATGGCAGAAATGACGGCTAATATCTATATCGATTACTGTTATACATGTTCTTTACACAATTTAATTAAAAAATGCAGGGAAAAGTGTGCTTTAATAATTCTGCTCGTAGGAAATATTTTCTCGAGTTCCTTTTTAGCGCGCATAATTATTTCAAGACTTTAATTGAATCCAAGAGACGTACAGCGTTCATTTTATCGTAAGAATAAGAAGGAAATTTATTCCCGCTAATCACTACCGTTAGCATAGTTTATTTTATCTGCAGGTACCACCATATCTTTTCATTATATGTATGATAATCAGAAAATAACTTGTTAGCATGAATATGTGTGTGTAAAGTATTCGTTAATAAATATGTAGATCTACGAAGAATGTTTGGTATTTCTTAACAGGCAAGTAAAATTTATATTAATTTTAAAAGTTTCGTCATAAATTTCATATGAACGTAATTTTTATTTTTAATTAATTTTCCAAAATATGTAGATTTTTATCATAATATAATAGAAATTTTAATTTCATAGTTCTATACAAATGATGAATAAGTGGATGAGAAATGGCTTGAGGTTTTTCGATAAAATGTACTCTATTAAAGAATATTTCTCTCTTTCTTTCTCTCGCAAATCTAAATGCGTTTTGTGCATCGTTACACGCAAGGTAATTCGTTTTTTCGTGTCGCACGCGAATAAATTGTCATTGATGGCGATTTTACGCGTATGCTCAAACATCATCTCGTTATGGTAATCTCTTTCCCCAAGAAAAAAAAAATCGATAGCGTACTAACGCCGGGGCATTTTAAAGTTTCGAAGGGCTGTCTTCGTGTCGAGAAAGTTAAAACGCTCACGGAATTCTAGTAAGAGATTGATCAAGATCAATGTCAGTCAAAAGTCGTTTAACTGATCAGCTGAAAAAGAGTTAGATCTGTTATGAGTTTGGAATTTATGTGCAAAAAATAACAGTAACAGTAATAGTTCTTTTATATTTTATATACATATATGTATATATTTTTTGATTCCAATGAAACAGGTCACTATTACGGTGATTAAGTAATTAATCATAAATAATTAAGTAATTAAGTAAATAATAAGTAATTATTACGGTGCAATTTCAATATGCGAGGTATATAACAACGTATGACATTTCTATCTCTAAAATCCTGAGATTTTAGAGATAAAAACGATTCTAAATTTAATTCGCCACTTGGATAGTGCAGCGACTCTGTAATTAAAATAACCTCATTTATAAAATCCGATTTTCTCAAAAGATATCTGAATATTAGTGAAAATTATACAAAATCGATATTTCACTTAATAAACTTAAGAGATATTCTACTTTCTCACAATAGAACATCTGTGATTTTCTATATTTTATTTCAGGAAAATAAAATCAATTTTTTAATATTCCGATAAAGAAAGGGATCAATTTTTATTCGAAGGCTGCTGATGATGTCAGAGTTTCTTGAATTTTTATCAAAGTGCGAACGGGAATGCGACGCACAAGAAAAAAATTTATTTGCATATTTTCTTCGCAGTAGTTGAGATTGATTCTCATTAGCATATGTTTTCGTTTTCATTACGTGTAAACAGCACCGCCTCTCAATGTTTGTAACGCCACGTTCGATCGGGCATGAACGGATGTCTCGATTGAATAGCATGAAAACTGAATCGGGACCGAACAGATGGGTGATGCACGCGCAGCTTGCACTCTTTTGCGAGTTTCGAGAAATACTGCGACATTTCCTCGTGCATACATCAAGTCGACTCCCGGGCGGTACTTTGAGTGCTCCAGAATACGATATGCGAAAAGTGTAGAGTGACAATATGCGAATTTATTTTTCAACTGTACGACTTTCGTCGCATGCTTTCCTACTGTGTTGCTCATTTTTTACATTTTTATTTCGCTTTTTATTTAGATGCATTATTTTATACATATATGTATATAAAATTTAATATATACTTTAATTTAACACACTTAATTTAATTTATTTTTTAATAAATCTTAAGTCAATTCTTTTTATCAGAGAAAACTTTCATTGATCAATTTATTTTTGCTTGTCATAAAATTGCAGCGGAATACGTTGTCTATTTGCAAAAAATTGTGTACTGAAGAAAAATGTAAAATACATGCAGTTATCTGTTTCTTATTGATAATTATATTGTTTGTTATCATAGAAGAAAATTAAGCAATGCTATCGATATTATATCATTAATGTCAGTAAATCCCGTTATTTAACGCGCCTAATATATTACATGTTTACCAATAAGACGTACATATAGGTATAATATATAATAATATATAATATATATATAATATATTATATATATAATTAATTGTATATAATATAATTCACTTTATTTTGTAAAGATGAGATTTTTTAATTAGACAGGAATGTGACAAATATATATAGTAAATTGGAAAAATGATTTTATGAACCTGGTTAGCAATTTAAAAATCATCTTATGCAAATGTCTAATTTTGCCAAATTACATCAGCATTAGCATCCATATCTATAATTATTATTTATTTATTCTCTATGAAATGCGTTCACGCAATGTGATTCACGCTTTGTTTTAGGTGTCTGCATGCTCTAAATGAGCGCATTATCATTAGTGCCTTTCAACTGAATAATGTACATATATTTTTATTCTATTATTTATAAATTTAAATAAATCAAAATTAAATAATTTTATAATACATAATAATCGTAAAACAATATTAAATAATATTGAAATTATATCAAAGTGTTATGATGTGGAAAAGGCGTGCAATAAATATATGTTGGATCGTAAAACTCATGAATTTTGTCGACAAGAACTTTCATCAGTATATCTGATAATGATACATAAGAATGTTAGACAGAATCACTGTCAACAAGTCCTTCTGAAGTTAGTCAACATGTTCACAGCAATTAGAGGCGAGCCTCCAAAGGAGAACTATAATTGTTCGAAAAATAAAATTATGAATATTCAAATAGTTTCTCTTTTTGAAATAACAGAAGATATATACCTCAGCACGATGCGTATTTAAATATTGTGTACTAGTGGTAAGATATTCAATTAATTGGCCAATGGGATAATAAATCAGAATATTTTAATGAGGAATGACGTGTCTTTGCGATTCAAGAATACAGCTATTACGCGGTACTTTAAGACTTAAGTTATAACAAATTTCTAAATTTTGTATTATAAATATTAATTGGATTATAAATATTAATTTGTAAGCATTCTAAAATTTTTATATCATTTCTCACAAATTACTTTTGAGATATAAATGTAAATTGTCACTCAAATTTTGATTCCGCGCAATATTCGTTAAAGCGATAATTTGTGAAAATTCAGAAAACAAAGCTATACAAAAAGAGAACAAGATTTTATTGAACTATAATCTATTTAAACGTGTTCCAAAATTGTGAAAATTGTGTCAATATATGACGTTATATGGCCACAATTAATGTTTAAATTTCAATCTTAATGGATAAAAATATAATAAATTGATAAAAATAAATTGACGATATAGTTTTTTTTTATTTTTAAATCGATTAGTAAAGGTTCTACATTTTTTAAAAAAATCGATATAAAAAGTAATGTTCTCAATCAGTAATGGAAATAAATGATATTCTTGCCATTATATATCATACATTTTCTCGTTGAAAATGACATTATATTTCGTAATATTTTAGTTTATCATGTTTGTGAGTAACTACTGTTTCTATCAATCTATTACTTCCTATTCAAGATTCTCGGCGTAAAGAAAATTTCGATATATGTATATATATGTATGTATCAGTATCGGCTGATGTCGCGTAGTGAGAAAGTTTACGAGAGAACCTCAAAGAGCAGAGCTATAGGAGAGACGTCCGTCGTAAAGGAATCCTGCTGAGGCCAATGTGTTTAGCATAGTAAGCAGTCGAGCCTCCAACGAGAGGAGCCTTGGTTCGGCACACGTGCCGTATTCTGTAAAATAGAGTCACGAAACGTCTAAAATTCCATCTTAGCCCAGTCCTCGGCACCTCGATAAACTTTGACAACATCGCGAAACCGGCATCGCAGCATTCCTTCCGAGATTCATTTTGAAAGGAAAGAAAAAGCGCTTTAATTTAGTACTATATCCAATAATTTTTGTCTCTCGTTGGATTTATTGTGAATATATAAAGGACAAAGATTATGACAAAAATACAATACTAATGGAAATTGTGATGTTTCTGCTATTTTAGTAAGTTCGACACGAATAGCTTATCGCGACAAAATTTCGCGAATGCGAAATAGTATGCAAGTATTGCGTGGAAATTAATATAAATATAGCTATGATAGGCTCCGGTATGATGTGTATTTCTCTCTTTAATAATTATAATTAATTTAATAACTCTTCTGGATACATATATATCTGTTTTAAAATTTTCATTATATGTAAAATTGTTAATATTAAATTTGTATATTATCGATAAGTAGAAATTCTGTATTAATCTCTCTTTTTTTTTTTTTACGAAAAAGAGGAACGTGTTATTTACAAATAAAATTACTGATTACTATACATAAAAGCATTGATTAATTTTTTGATATTAAAAGATTTATATATGTGCATATCTTGTATTTATTTAATGTTTTTAATTTATAAGATATAATCATGTAAATATGGGAATTTTTCAGGATTGCTACAAATATGTCAAAACTTTTATTATAATATTTTATTATAATATTGAGCTAATATTATATAATATAGGTCATAGAATGAACTCTTTTGTCTGTGTTTTAATTAAAACCAGCATTTAATTTATAATCAATACTCTTATGTACTTCTTATTTCATTTTGTCTATCGTCTGAATTGTTTATCTTGTTCGAGGAAAATTTTTGATATATATCGGACATAAAATTAAATGAGTATCAAAATCACGATTTAAATGTAGATCTGAATAACAAAAAAGTAAATAAATGATGATAATAACGTGTTTGAAATACATCGAGATTGTATTTACAGCAACTTTAAGATGTCAAAATGACACCTCGGAACATTTTTACGTCATCTATAGCTGCACTCTTCTTCTGCTACATAAATATCGAACGATAATATCATCGGTATGTATTAATATATATATGCATTAATGAGAAACGCATTTATCTTTATGAAAAAAAAATGCCGATCAATATTAGAGTCAATGTTTCATAGATTTATTTTATATAAATTTGAAGCTTTATTTAATCCACGCGCATTGTAATACTTATTGTTTTATAGATTTATGATTTCATTTAAATTTTATTTTTTAATAACAGCATTCGGCAGTGCATTTGAGTCTGTTAATTTTACAAATTCACGACAATTTTATATACGTTAACATCATCATACACAACACATTACACACAGTTATAGTTATTGTTAAATAGTTTGTGATCAGGAATTATATATGAAATTATATAATAAAGATAATTTTATATATATATATATATATATATATATATATATACACACACACACATATATATATATATATATAATAAAAGAATATTATATAGAGATATATATTGTGAATGTAACAAAAAATAATAAAAGAATATCTGTAAAACGATCATATCCATAAAAATATAATTATTTCATAATATAATAATACAGAAAATGTTGTACGACTTACACAGGCCTTAATTTTCGCCAAAAACGTTTAAACTTCGAATTCAAAAATTAAGGCCTGTCTAAGTCCTAGAACATTTTCTGTAGGCTTATATATATGTATATAGAACATTTTTTGTAGGCTCGTTTTGTAGGCCTTTTTGACGTTAAATGTAAAATATCTTGTAAAATATTCAGTTTTCGATAATCATACTTTAATACTTTTATGGACGGAATGAGACAAATCATAATTGATGTAAAAAAACATTTTTTTAAAACAATTATCTACAAAAATATGCTTATCATACAAGCGAGGTCACCCTCAATTTCTTAAATAGAACCTATTATTTCTAATTGCAAAATCTTGTATGATAAGCATATGCATATTTTTGTAGATAATTGTTTAAAAAAAATTTATGTAATTTGTAACATGCAATTGCGTACTTTATCTTAAAAGCAACTATATGTTTTTTTACATCAATTATGATTTGTCTCATTATTCCGTCCATAAAAGTATTAAAGTAAGATTACCGAAAACTAAATATTTTACAAGATATTTTACATTTAACGTCAAAAAGGTCTACAAAACGAGCCTACAAATAACAGTTATTTCTGCTTCATTCCGTTCATTCACTCGTTCATCCCCGATATTCGTCGGGCGGTTCCAGCAGTAGTCTGAACGTTAAACTCAATTAACGAGCAAACGCACGTTCGTGACGTCCTCGTCAAACGACGAACGACGAAGTGCAGTGTTAGAATAATCCGCGACCGTAGTAACTCGGAGTAAATAGTTACGACGTATAATTGCATAAACATTAGCGACAGACGCAACAAAATAGGAACGGCGAAGGAGTTAAAGTTCCACATTCTGAAGAGCTCTGATGGTGTGACAGAGAGAAAGACGATGTCCGATGAGAGGAACGGAGAGATCGTACTCTTGTTTTGCTCTCGCTCGCGCAGATGACAACACGCGGTTGACATAGTCGCTCAAGGCGCTCGTTTTCCCTACGTAAGCACGGAATCCATTTAATTAATTATGAAAGAAGGTGTGGTGTTCGAATGGACCAATCCGACCGGTTCGTTTGTCCTCCAGCCTCCGTAGAGCATTTCGATTATTAACGTGCGGTCTCGATTGGGGCTCACACAGTGATAGAGAGCGAGCTGTACGAGAATCGACTCGATTCCAAGTAAATGCCAAAGAAATATCTGCGTTATCGGGAGATACACAGATAAATTCCCTCTCTTGTGGAGAAAGAGGAGACGCACGTATGTATCTCTCCGCAACACAGTTTCTATACCGGAAAGAGATCGGCAGGTGAAGCTTCCGCGAGACATTTCTTCCGCCCACGACGAGATGTCCAAATCCGGTTTCCGTGAACATTGGAACGTTTGTGCCTCCAACATCGCTCGGAGGACGCACAATCCTATAAGATCAATCGTGGAGAATATCGTCGTCGAGCCAAACCCCAACAAGCCGATGATCGCTTTGTCTATTGGTGAGTCGACGAGTAAAAATCGTTTTGCGCGAATATATTTATGTATATTTATTTAAAATTAAATGAGAACCATCGGATTGAAAAGAGTAAATGGATTCATTTTTTTTACAAATATATTACAATTATATTTTTATGGATATGATTTTTTTTATAAATATATTTTTTTATTATAATATGTATATCTCTATATGCTGTATTTCTTTTCTTGTTATCCTTATATATATATATATAAGTTCTTATATTCTTATTATATATAAGTTCATTAGTATTAGTATCAAGTTATTATTAAATCTGCTAAATTTTATATAATTCTATTTTATGAATTTATGTATATATTAATGTCATTATCTTTTATACAATAAGTAAGACTATTTTTGTATTCGAAAGAGACAGAAATATATATCTTTTAAATACAAATATATATATCTTTTAAATACAAATATAGTTTTACTTATTATGAAAAAAGATATAATTATAAAAGATATTCGTGTAAAAAATATGATATTAAATTATTCATAAATGGTTTGTGGCATTAAAAGATAATTATATATAACCATTATGTAGCTATATATAATTACAAATAATAATAAATGGCTATATAATAATAAATTCGATTATTTAAGCGCGACTTTTAAAAATTTCACAAATTTTTCGATGATGACTTTTGTACTACAATATTTGACAATCCCACCGTATTTCTCTGATTTTTCCTTTTTTATTCGACAAGAGATGGAACACAAAAAAAGCACGAGACAATGTATCATGGTGGTATAATTAAGCGATTATTTTTTACGCGAGACAAAAGATAACACGATATAAACTGATCCGACCGATCTTTTTCCGTTGAGATGAGAAAGAAGAACATTGTATACGTCGCGTCTATTCTTTATTACAAAAGTTGTGCAGAGATAAACGTGAGCGTAAAATTATAATATATGTATATATCTTTAGTTTTGCTAATGTATGAAACAATCCAGTAATTAAAAGGTATTTATTTAATACGGAATATATTGTATAGCGCGTTTTGCCGCAAAATTATACTCATATCTAAAATCGCTGCACAAAACGTCACGATTTTTGTAAAATTTATAAAATTATTATATTTTTATTTATTTTATACTTGAGGCACATTGCGAAAAACTTTACGCAAATAGAGAGCCACCTACAAAAGCCTCAATGTCGATAAATGCATACAAATTGCAAACTTTCGCTATTTTCTGAATTTTCAATATGCATGATCTCCGGCCATTGCGAAAAAAAAGTTTGATATATCGATCGATGTAAAATAGGAGGTCAAAAATATGCTGTGCGAGGGAAATATACTGGAATATGAAAAAAAGCGTATTTTGATTAACTTTAAAACTCCGCAGGAATTACATCGAAAATATCAAAATGCGTTCGGTTCAGCCTATTCGTGTTTTTGAAAAAGCATAAAATATTTATATTATTTTTCGCACGCGATATTTGGAATAATTGAGTCAATTTTCACTATCAATGATAATCCATCACATTTGCATCAAATTTCAAATTTATTTTTCTATAAATATATTTCAACTTGATCTTTCTTCAACAAAATTTAAATGGAAAATAATTATGTGTTAATGTTTATAGTTGTGTGTGTGTGTAATTTCTTTTAACATTACAATAAATCTACAATCTCTTTTATCATTATAATAAATCTCTGATATTGTTAGATTATAGAGATAGGGTGATTACCGGTTTAAAGAAGTTTGATAAAATATGGATATTACAATAATTATTATACACCATTTTTTACGTGAACGAATACTATGATTGGTGATTTTTCATGAATTTGCAGAATTTATGAATTTACGAGACATATGTGATATATGTGATTGCGTTCAATTTTCTGTTTATGATATTTTTCATATAATGGAAAAATTTTCAGATAACAGCGCACGTTCTGTTTATCTTAACTGTTAGATTAATCTCGCTATTTGTTTAATAAAAAATAAAAAACTTTTCTTGAAATTTTTTAAAATCTAGTTAAAAAAACGCGGAGTTAACTTCGTCGTAAGATCTTCGAGCTTCTTTCTCATCTAAAAGTATTGAAACTTAATACACAATTCGCTCTCTGGAAAATATTGATACGCAGACACGCGGTGCAAGATAGACAATATTTCGTTTGCCGATTCTGCTGTATTTCTAAAAGAAACAACTTTTTCGAAAGAGAGTTTACTGGATAAAAGTTTTCCAAGCGATAAAATAATTCCAATATACTTGGCTCGATCAAATTCCTGTGACGCTTAATATATGAAGGAAAAAAACGCTAGTTTTAATATTGGAAATTTTTCCAGAGTGGATAATTGAAAACGATTAAATGCATTAAAAAAATTAAAATGAGTCTGTAAATAAGATATAGAATTGTGTTTTTTTAATAATAAATCAAGAAAATAATTAATAATACAGAAAGAAAATTTTACAGTACAAATTACATGAAAAATACATTAACTTTTACAACATAAGATATTACTATTATAAATTTGTTCCATAGTTCGTTAACAATTATGTACATATATGTGTATATATATATATATATATATATATAAATATTTGAATAATTACAATACTCCTTTGTAAAATATAGTACATATATAATATTATTAAATAAAAATATTGTATTTTCTTATGTTAGTATCTTCCATGATATTATAAAAATAATATTGTAATTTTTACTATAATATTTTCTCTACTGTTAAAAAATATCAGCTTTGATAAGATGCAAATTTCTAGATGCAAATTTTTGACAAAAATTTCGATATTTTTATATTAAATTGTTCTACAAACGAGTTCGGTTTCATATTCAAAGAGAAAAAATTAATTTACTAACCCAATTTTTATAAAATATTGAGAGAAAATATTTAAAAAACCAAAGAGTAAATTAAAACATGTTTTAATAAATAATTTTCCAAGAATATTTCCTCGCAGTATTTTGTTAAAAAAAATGGAAGTTGCTGTGTGAGAAACTATTTTGAAGAGTTACGCACGTAAAACTGAAGCATCCCAAGAATTTTTATCTCATGCCTGAATTGTATATTTTGTTTGTTGTAATTCTTTAGGAAGTTTGCAAACTTCCCATACGGAGGTATGCGATGTTAACTATCTAGGCACAGAGTTTTATAAGCGATGAAAAGTTAAAAGGCTTTAAAAGTTAAAATGGTAGTGACACGTAGTGAGTTCTCTTAACATTTGTATGAGTACGAGTGATGCAGAATGCGGATGTGTCAGAATGTATCGGAAAAACGTCTTCAGCAAATTTTATACCGGAACAGAATAGAACTGACATATGAGCATACTAATCTAAATATATTTCGATACAAATCTTACTCGGATGTGCTAGTGGTTATATATATTTTCCAAAGCCTTCTTTTATTCTATACATATGCAATTTGAAGAAGATTACGAAGTCGAAAAGTGGAATAGCAGCGTCAAAATTTTCGGAAAGTGCCATCTTTTATTTTTGTAAAATGAATAAAGTAAAAGGTATAATATTAAATTACCAAGATTAATGTAAGATTGTTTTTCTAAAATATTTTGATTTTTTTAATGGAAAAAAAATAAAATAAAATAAAAGTAAAAATCCAGAGAAATTTGGACGATTTAGCAACCTTTTTTGAGATTTTTTTACTGAAAAACAGTATGCCACGATGTGTGCATTAAATGTTTTGCGTATCGCTCTCGAAAGTTTCAGTGTATGGCTTTGCTCCAAAAATATTCCAAAACTGGATTATAAATTTCATAACATGCCGAAAAGATCGATAGAAAAACAAGAAATTTTACTACATTTTTTCCTATTAAGAGAAATCAATTAAGAGAAATTTTTTCCTATGTACGAGAAATATTCATAACATAATTTTTTATGAAATTCACACTTTCAAAAAAACGATTCCATTTGAAAAAAGTAGTGCAAATGTCCTACATAGTTATATCCAGCAGTAAAGAGAGAAAGAGCACTAAAAATAATACCGCATAGATTTTTAATAATATTATAAGATAAAAATGTAGAAAATATCATAAAATGTTTAATAAAATTAATAGAAGTTGAAATATATATAAAACTTTCTCAGAAAGAGAAAAGTTAGGATTATTTTACTTTTTGTTTACGAAATTTGATAAAAACTATCCATACTCTATGTAGAATATTTTTTTCCATATAGTATGAAGTAATATAAACGCGCAAACTAAAGATTAGTTACGTGAAATAAATAAAAATAATTATTCGTAAAAATCCCAAACTTTCTCGACGTTGTAATATGTCTGTAATGTGTGTAATTAATAATTCGCTGATAATTCTCTCAAAGATTTCAGCGTGTGAATCGATATTAATTGTTATCGGTTGTAATAGAAGTACGAAATATAATATTGGAAAATGTTAACTGCAACATTGTCGAAACGCTATTCTTCTCGATTAATGGCGACAAAGTTGTAATTACGTAAATTTCGTGGTACTTGCCACTCGAATTTTATTTCGTTGCCGTGTAATAGAAATTTCGCAACAAGGATTGACTATGACGCGTAGCTTTATGGGAAACAATTAATTAATTTCCATTACAATATATCCAGAACGCGAGCCGAGTAGTAATTGTTTCGTTACACTTTGACAACGCATCTATAAACAGCATTTCCTACAGTTATACTAGTTTGAACACAGTAATCAATTACAAACGGCACACATATACGTAATTAGTCTTACTTAAACTAGATTTAAACAATTGATAATTTATACGTATAATCGCGGAATAATCGATAGATGTCTATGGCGATTTTCAAACGAGTCTCGCGTGTTCTACTGTTTTGAAGGTGATCCTACGACTTTCGGCAATTTGAAGCCGCCAAAGGAGGTGATCGAAGCTGTTCAAGAGAGCGTAGCTTCGCAATTGTATAACGGATATGCACCGAGCACAGGTAATATTTTCTTCTAAGTTTAGTAAATCGTAATCTAAATCTTTGTTTAATTCACAGTGCGAGAGGAATTGTTGAAAAATACATCTGTTAATAATTAATATAGAAGAATTACATTTAAATATCCTAATACCATTTTAAAGTAATATAGATAAATTATTTAAATATATAATGTTGTAAATAATTAATAATTATATAAATAATAATTAATAATTATGTCATAGTTATATATTTATATATCCTATGATATAATAAATTAAGAATTTACATCTTAATAAATATAAAAATATATTTATTCTTATTTTTTTAATAAAGGAATATATATTCACATCATATATATTATATTACAGACTAAGTAATTATGTTTATTCAATAATGTAAGAAATTGATTTCGATTTATCTATTATTCGCAGGTTATCAGAGGTCGCGGGAAGCCGTAGCTGAATACAGCTCGAACGAGTTTGTGAAAGTCGACCCTAAGGTAAAACATGTACTTCATCGAATATCGATGACAGATCGGCGAACACGTGTCGCGAACAAATTTGAAATCACCGATGCAGAGGTTTCTTGTTACACGTTTATACGCGGTCGTATATCATTTATTCAACATCGATATTTTATTGTTATTTATTCAACAAGAATTGCGCGAAGCATCAAAATTGCCAAAGTTATTGGAATATTAATAACAGGGCGTGAAAGAGAACTGTAAATTTTTCTTTCCGACTCGCAAAGAGAAAGAGAGAGGAAAAAGTGATCTAGGTATTACAGGGATTATTTCCGTGACGTCGATTGTATTGTATATTCCGAGCACTCGTACAATCTCGAGGATAGTTAATTAACTTGGCACTGGGAAATCTCGCGAGATGGAAATCGCTGACGCAGACAGAAAAAGAGATACATCGATAAAACGAAACAAAATATTGAAAACGAATGAGCAGATCAGTTTTTAATTAATCATAAACAATTTATGGAATTACCAGAGCAAATATAAAATTACATGGCAAAAACTTTACGTAATATTGTGTTATCGAATAATGATAGAGAAAAAGAAAAGAGAAAGAGGCCGTGAAATTAAGCTTACAATTAGAAGCATAAAATTATATTATTTTTCTTTGGAGCATTTTTAATCATGTCCTTTTATATTCGTGTCATCCAATTATGGTCTGCACGTAAATATGGCACAAACAGCTTATTTTTCTGTAGTAAAACTCTTGCGACAAATAATTGTAAAATTCCTCTTTATCCATCAAATTTTTATATATTTTTCCATCAAATTTTTTTTTTTTGAAAATTTCGTATTCTGGTTTTTTAATTTCAAAATATAACATTTAAATTTATCAAAATATATCGAATACATTTTTTTTTAAATATGGAGAGAGCGCGTAAAAAGTAAGAAAATAATTTAAAATGTTTTCATCACGAATAAAGTTATTTTTTGTTTTCACCGCGCATTTAATGATACGCAAACATAAATAATCTATTTCATATTTCTATATTTGCCATAGGACGTAATCCTGTGTAGTGGATGTTCTTGCGCGCTTGACTTGTGTATCACGGCTTTAGCTCGAGAAGGCCAAAACATCCTAATTCCACGTCCTGGTTTTTCGATCTATCGAACATTGGCAGAAGGCCTTGGTATTACGGTTAAATCGTATGACTTACGTGTGAGTATCTTTCTCGAGAAAAAAAATCTTCACACGCATTAAACATAGATATATTTTATGCAGCAAAAAATATATTTAATAATAAAGATTGAAACAATATTATAGTTGGTAAGTTGTTAAATAAAATTTTCATATAATAAAATTTCTAATAAAATTATTATACATATATATATACATATTATACAAATATGTATATATAATAAATAATAATTTTATATATATGTATATATATGTATATATATGTATATAATATTTGAATTTAATTTAAAATATATTTTGCACGAATATATTGTCATTCAGCATAAATTTCAACGTACAAATAGATATTATCTTAAATGCAGAGCTTTAAATGTAACTAATCAATAACCGCTTGTTGGTCAACAATTGTGAGAACGAATTATGTCATTTGCACGCACACACGTGATGTTTCAATATAATAAAACTTATCGATGTATGCATAGCAACTGGTTTTCAGTTTTGCTTTTGAATAATGATCAATCAAGAACGTGCAGTTTACGTGAACTACACGCGAACAACACGTGAACTACACGTCTGACCAGGTTGTTCTATGAATAATTTAAAATTCATATTGTAGCAATTATAGACTCATGTGTGATGATCCAAACATTATATAAATATAGATTGGAGTTTTTTTATGGAATATTTCGAATACAAATATAAAATAATTGTTTAAAAAAACACGTGAAGAGCCAAAATTTTTCTTCAAAGAGATGCATAAATAAATTCATTTGTTTGTAAGAATATAATTTTTTAAATTATATTATTCCGTGAATGTTTTAAAAAACCATTATATTAACTTTTCAAATTTTAAATTGTTTAAATTTTTGTTTAAAGTTAAATTGATTTGTTTGTTTAATATGCATTCTGAATCGTATAGATAACGAACAGCATAATGAACACTTGCTTCATATTCCCGTGCAAAATATTGATCAATACCGCAGCGACAGCGCTACTCTGTAATAATCGCGCCTGTAAAAGAGAAGGTAGTATTACACGCTACCGTGTTACATCGTCATTAATAAGAAATATGCATAACAGGCGTCCGCTATATTTCTTAAGTTACGCATTATTACAAAATGCTTCAAAAGACAATCGGGCTTAGCGTGCGCGCGCGCAAACGATTTTATATGCAAAAATATTCCATTTCATTAATATCTTTAAATTTATTAACCATCTGTAAGACGTGAATATCACGAAAAACAATGAAAGTGCATAATGTCTCGTTTTTTAGCGTGCACGATAACAGAGACGAAATATTTTATCACAGAGCTACATTAATTTTATATATACATATATTTTAGAACAACACAAGCGCGCGCTACATTCTTTGATTTTATATTTTAAAAAATGATATTTAAAAAAAAATATAAACTTTGTTTGAACTCGATTAATATTTTTTGACAGCTGATTAAAGCGTTAATTTGCTAATTAAATTTTAAAATAATATTTTATAAAAATTAAAATAGTAATATGTTGTAAATAATATGTTATCATACTTCATTCTCGATTAATATTTTTTGACAGAAATCAGCTGATAACTGTCAAAAATATTAATAAAGTTTAAAGTATTATAACATTATTTACAACATATTACTATTTTAATCTCTATAACATATTTTTATTTTTAAATTTAATTGGCAAATTAACGCTTTAATCAGCTGATTTCTATCAAAAAATATTAATCAAGTTTAAATAAACTTTATATTATTTTTTTTTAAATATCATTCTTTTTAATACAAAATCGAAGAATGGCGCGTACATAGCTTGGGTTGTTCTTTAGAAAGAGGTTTTTAGAAAGTGTTTAGAAAGGGGTATGTGTATGTCTTTAAACGTGCCAAGAAATAAAAATTTATATTTAAATTTTAATTTCTCCTACCGATTTTTAAAATAAAATCTATGGTATAATTTGTATAATAACAATTAAATAGCGGACACTTTTTATTCGCTCTTATTACAAGTATGTATCTTTTTAAATAATTTCATAATTTCAAGAAATTTTGTTAATTTCAGATTTTGCAAAGATTTCTTTTTTTTTTCGCAAAGCAATCACGTAAAAAATTAGACCACTAATTAGAACATATCATTGCGTAATAACTTTAAACGACACGCAATCATATTTAAATTGTTCTTCATTACGAGAAATCTATGCTTTCGCTTGGAGATCCTTCAAATGTTGAATTCAAGTGCTAATGAAGCAGTTTCCACTTTTTTCAATTTTGCTTACCGGCAAATTTTAACATCCCGCTCGCCTTCGCTATGTGTCGTATTTTATTTTCCTAAGAAGTAATTACAGCCGTAATACTATAGCTTTAATTGTCTACAAAATGGAATGTGCAAGGAATTTGTAACCATTCTATGCGCATTTTCTCACACGTCACGTATTTGTGAATTGCATAAATATTGTCGCTCATAAACGTAAAATCTTTTAAAATCCGTGTAAACGTTCTGGCAATTTTATATATTTCTGTGTACAATCTATTGCTTCTTCGCAATATCTATGTGTGTATTTTATTTCTATTCAATATATTTCTCTAAATATTATTTTATTTGAATGAGAAAGCACCTGCACAAAAATATATGAATTATTTTTAATTCGAGATCATCGATTGTTTCAATTTAGCGCAATAGAATTTTTTCAAAAGATATTTAATTTTTGTTAACGTGCAATTGTTTAAGTTTTGTTAAAATATAAAAATAATCAAAATATTTTTATTCCAGTAAAATTTAATTTGTGCGAAAAATCCCAAAATCATTAAAGAATATGTAAAAAATCGCAAGAGATTTTTCCGAGACACCCCTTGTACATTATACATTACAGGAAAGAGAAGAAATAAAGATCTGAGAGAGAGAGAGAGAGAGAGAGAGAGAGAGAGAGAGAGACAGGAAAGGACATCTGACAAATGCATCCTATTAATATTAATCGTTCATTTCACAGCCGGAACTTGGTTGGGAGATCGATCTGAACGAGCTGGAGGCGCAAATCGACGAGTCGACCGCGGCGATTGTTATAAACAATCCTTCGAACCCGTGCGGCTCTGTGTTCAGTCGCGACCATATACTTGACATTCTCGACATCGCCGCTCGTTATTACGTTCCCATTATAGCCGATGAGATTTACGAGCACATGGTACGTGCCCGAATATTACGCTTCCCCCGCACAAGTATCAAGTGACAAATCGTTTCATTTGCGGACTTCGAAATAAAGCGCGTGTCCTTTTGTGTTTCCAAGGGGATACGCAATTAATTCGCGGAACAAATATGCAAAATCCGGTGCCCAAAATCCGGAAAGGAGAAGAATTTTCGCTTGCGAAAATAACACATACATCGCAACGATTAATTGTGATCCAATCGTAAAGAAAATGTTTTACAATAATTAAGTTTGTAAAAATATTATATTTTATTCGTCATTGTTTCTCATACTAATATTCTCATTTTTTTGACGAATTAGAATGAGAATTTTTTTGCATTATAAAAAAATTATATATAAGAATTTTATGAATTTTTAGAACTTAATTTTTATTATTGTAGCTTAAAACATAAAAGTACACACACGATATTCTATTGCGTATAATTGCAAGTGGTTTTTTTTAAAATTCAATGAGACGAAGTAACGTCTGACTGTCACGATTTTGTGTTATTTTGTGTCACATGCAGGCGAAACATACGTGCCTATTATGCGCAAATACATTTTTCGCCTCTCCACTGTTTTCAGGTATTTCCAGGACGGACTTTCCACTCGTTAGCGTCTCTATCGACCGAAGTTCCTATTTTGTCGTGCAGCGGACTGACTAAAAGGTACGTTGGAACGTGAAGTGACTAGTAAAAATCCCGTATTTCGGCGTTGAAACTCGGGCGCGAGATTTTGTGTAACATCCCGGAATTTTTACGTGCAAATTTAATGTGTAATTTTCGCGTATATTAAATAAAACGGCCGGGTAGCTAATCTACCTCTTGAAAGAACGTCATGTTATTTAATATTTAAAGATGAAAAAAACCAAGGGAGAAGTCAAAAGTGATGAAGAGGGTTAATAAAAATTGTAAAAATTTTCGCGGAGCAAAATTTCAACATTTGACCTAAAAAAAAAAGATTCAAAATCAAGAATTTAAAAAAAGAATCTGAATAAATTTATCTCCTCGAGAGAAAAAAACAGAAACACATGCCTTTTTATATTTATTTTAAATATTATAAATACGATTGCTTAAAAATAATTTTAAAAATATTAAAAAATATTTATTTAAAAATTTATTAATTTATTAATTTATTAAAATAATTATTAAATTTCACTTTTTCTTCAGTTTTTTGTCAAGTTTATACTGATTTTCAGTACGTTACCTTCTATTATCTTTTTTCATCACGAAAGTATGTAGCGAAACTAACGATTCGTGAAGTTGACGAAAAGATTCCTTAGGAGCGAAAGCGTGTGCGTTCCGGCGTAAAATTTTTCGCCCGATTTTCGACGAGATTTTAAGACGAGAATTGATTGAGCGTGAAATAAAAAGCCGAAAGAACAATAGTTTGAAATTTCGTGCGATTATGCTTCCATTACTCTGACGATATCAGATTTAAAACCCAACTTAATTTACGAATTCTATACCAGTTATAAACGAGTATCTGTAGCTGTTGCTAAGTCTTTCACTGCAATATACAGTATATTTTATCATACACTGCGGATTTTGCAGTGCAGTAATCTAGAATTCGCCTTTCTATCAATCGGAGTAATTTTGGGTTATAGAAATGTTATAAAACAAATTCTGACTCACCGATACGTGCAATAGCAGAGTTGTAGGTTGTAGTACACAGCACATTGATCTGAAAATAAAATATTCAAATTATGTATTGTACATAGAGAAATGCCTACTAATGTACAATAATGATTATTTTAAAGTAATTAATATGAGCAATATATTTTTTTTTAATTGTATGCAAATTTTTTTCGCGTCCTTTAAAGAGATATTTAAAAATATAACAATATGTTGTAATGTATGTTATTAATTAAATTATATTTATTTTGCATACCTCACAGTTGTCCCGCTGTTGCCCGATGCCTCCCCGGGCCTCCTCCTCCTCTCTTGGTCCTTTGTAGCACTCACGACACTCGCGAAAACGCGAATAATTACGATCGCCCGACACTTTACACGGCACTCCCGATACGCGAAACTTTACACGGCACTCCCGACGCGCGATACTTTACACGGCACTCCCGACGTGACGCGTAATCGTACTACCTGCATCGCAATGCTACCTGTAAAAATAAATAAAATACATATACATATTAGAACAATCTTATTATTTTTTGCATTATAACATACATGATATAAATATGTAAATTAATTACTGATAAGAAAAATGCCTTAGGACAAAGTGAGACGCTGCGCGAACTTGGCGTCTCAGTTTGTCCTAAGGCATTTTCGTTCTTTAATGATCAGAATTATTTGTTGATATTATTAAGAACTCTAGAACTATTGAAAATAAATAACTCTGAATTATTTATGAGTTTCCACGAAATCAGACGCCAGCTTCACACACATTTTTATTTTTCGACTAAAAAATTTTTTTGTATGTACATAGTTATAATATATAATATTTTAATAATTGTAAATAATTATTTATATATAATTTCCTTAAATATTATTCTTGAAAATTATTTATATAGAAAAGTATTTCATTTTTGAACTAAAAATTTTTTGTTGCGATACAAAATTATTTCTAAGAAATCACGTAACTTTGATAGTAATAATCTGTAAAATAAAATCTGACAACAAATGGTCTTAATCTCTTTTTTTTTACAGATTTCTGGTTCCAGGATGGCGTATGGGATGGATAATAATCCATGATCGTCAGAATGTACTCGAGATCGAGGTGGGTAAACGATACAATACGTCATAGTTCGAAAATAATTGCTTTTCTGGTAGCATTTGTTCTTCGAGTAACGAGACCGGACATACCGCATACTACGGATTTGATTAAATTTCGTTGATTAAACTTTATTCCGCTATGAAAGTTCAATCCTTTGGCAACCGGACACGGTGCCAATCGTATCTTTAATTCCTTGCAAAAGGTATATCACCTTTGGACGAACTTGGAACCACCGTGTCGCGTATCGTTACTCGAATATATACAGTAGTTGGCTCTTTTAATAACTTTTGCAAGAGTCATTTCGCCATCTTAGATAAATAATCAAAATAAAAATTCTGAGAGAAAATCTAATCGGAAAGTTTAATTCACGAATATATTGCTTAGCTACTTGCGTAAAAATTTCTATGTAAGATACTTTAACTTTAAAGAATTTCTCTCTCATTGTTACACTTTATAATTAATATAATAAAACTTCTGAAATAAATTTAAAATAAGAGTAAATTTCTAAAATATATACCTAAAACATAACATTTAAAAAGCGATTAATTTCTTTTTTTATTTTTTGCAATATAAATATAATTTTTTTTCTTTTTTCCACACGCGTCTACATATTCACTATTTCATTATACATATATTATTTTCCGTTTTAAAAGAAAAGATTGATTGTGTGACTCTTTTTTTGATAGTATTTTCATAGACGAATATTGCACAAGCTGATAAAGATCTGTCGATTTGTAACATGTTCGATGTTTCACAATATTCGAAGTCTATCAAGTTTTTAGAAGTGATTTCGTATTGAATTTGACATGTCTAAGCTCGAACCTCTTTAGAGAATTTTCTACGTCTGTTCAGATTTACAAGACAGCCCCCGATCTATAATCTTTCCTATATAAATCGTATGCTTCCAGAAATTGTTTATTTTATAATATATTTTACTATTTTACTAATAATAAAATATAGCAAAATAATGAAAAAATTATTTATATATATATATATATATATATATAAAATTAAATAATATATAAATATATATATGTACTATATATATAAATAAATAATTAATACAGACTTAATAAATTTTTAATTTGCTATCGTTTAGATTCGCAAAGGTTTGCATTGCTTGAGTCAACGAATAATTGGTAGCAATACTATTATTCAAGGTGCTTTGCCCGCGATACTTGGTCAAACACCGCAAAACTTCTTCGACGATGTTATCCATACCTTACACGTAAGTTTCCTCACAATTTAAAAGATAAACATATAAATTCAAATAATTATACAAAATTCGCGATGTTACAGTCGCACTCCAAATTGGCGTACAGCTATATAATAAAGATTCCGGGCCTAAAACCGATAATGCCAGACGGAGCGATGTATATGATGGTAATAATTTCCGTTGAAATTTACTCGGCCACACCCTTGCATAATTCCAAGAATTGCAGCGTTTGATTGTTTGACAGTTCGTAGCTCGCGGGATAAAGCCGTAAATGTTAATTGAGCACCCGTTAAACAGGTCGTACAATTAGTCGGTGCACGACCGCCATTTATACGTTAATGCACAAATACCATTAGTAAGGTGGACCGACTACAATTTACGAGCTATAAATTATTGAATCGATTTCTAGGTCTACATCGATCTACCATGTTTTCCGGAATTTAATTCCGACCTGGAATTCGTGCAGCGACTGCTAATGGAAGAATCCGTGTTCTGCCTACCCGGCCAGGTTCGTTTCTGACGCTTAAATTATTAATCGATCATTTTATAATTCTAAATTATCATCCTGTAACTCTCTCTCTCTCTCTCTCCGTGTGTATGAATACAAAAAAAATATCAGAGCTTTTTAAATTAAATTTTACGGTATGCCGAGATATATTTAATGCAGACGATTAAAGTATCGCGAAAAAAATCAAAACACATTACCTCGCAACGATGTTTGCCGGACAAATAATTAAATGTAAATTCCTTTTAACAATTAATGCAAAGTTTCAGAAATATTTTTAGATCAAATTACAAGAACTAAAACAAATTTTTTGCAATTATTTTGCAATAACTGGGTATTAAACGCTTAAGCGATAATTTCGAAAATTACTTATTTATCAATAAATCTCAATTTAAATATGTTTCTTTATCTTTCTATATTTAACATCAAATTTGAATATGTGTGTTTGTAATACAAGGATACATACCATTCGCTTTTTTTAAGTGTACAATAATAATAAAAATAATTTAAAAATAATAATTTAATTTTATAATTACTAATTTTTTTTTTAATTTATTAGGATAAAAGCACGACAAATTTTCACTGTTGTTTTTACTATGTATATTTTTTAAATAGCTTATTTAAAAAAATAGCTTTTTAGAAATGTAATGTAATTTTATTAATCTTTCATATTCCTGCTTAATTCAGTGCTTTGATTATCCCTCTTACATGAGACTGGTAATCACCGTACCGTACGACATGCTCGAGGAAGCTTGTCAAAGGATTCAAGAATTTTGCGAAAGGCATCACTATAAAACGGCAGAAATCATGGGGAGAAACAATTTCGTCAATGTGGAAATTTCATATTAAAAAGACAAATACATAGTCGAGAGACATCGAAAATATTTGCATTAACTCGCTGATTATCTTTCACGGATCGAATTCACAGAAATTTCCGTCCAAAAAGAATCTTTCAGCCTTGGTTTTTGCCTTTGTGTATATATTATATGTATATCTTTATATATTTCTACGTTCATATATAATATATAAATATATCCATCTCTTTCTCTTATAATTACAATATCTTTTATATCTCTACTTTCCTTGCAACTTGCAAGTATCCACATAAAAATTATATAATAATGTAACAATATAAATAATGTTTGTGATACGTGTAATTAAAATAAATAGTTTCGATATAAAGATGTCGAAATCACCTGAATGTTTGTTGTAAGGCACACGAATGGAATTTATGAGATACGTAAACTCATACATAAAAATAAATGATTTTTAAAACTCACCGAGAGAGTGGTTTGTCCTGCTATTTTCCGCGATGCATCTCTTTCTCCTCGCTCTCTCCTCCTCTCCCGCACGTCCTCTCTCTCGCTGTCGTCAGCTGGGACACTCATACAAACACGCGTTCGCAGAAATGAGGTTAAGTACGATCGCACGGAACTTTGAATGACACTCCCGACACATTAATCGTACGTGACACGCGCTTAATTACATCGCCATGAAAATAATAACTCGAAAAACAAAAAAACGCCATCGACTCGACGTCTCGCAGATTAATATAATGAATATGTCTCTCTCGAACGACCAAGAGAATCGCGCGCGGCCAACTTGTCGCGTAAATATTTTCGTCCGAGGTGCTGCTTGCTGCTTCTTCCGCTTCCGCTTTCCCTTCTCGCGCTTTTCGCATCTCTCTGTAAACAACAAATAATAGCTAGGTTAGTTTTAGATAGAAACATAATTATCGCTATATCCTGCAAAGAATCTTCGAACAATTGTAAATATACATAAGCTCAAATTGAACTAATTATCAAATTGAAGCTAAATGTCACATTAAAGCGAAATGTTAATTAAAGGAATGTGCAATATTGGAAGATACTGCGGAGCCCCGATGAATTTCGATCGAGAGTAATCTCGCGAAAAACGCATCGTAACAAATGGTCGAGATACAAAAGCTGCATTTATGCTACATTGACAAGTCGCACAGATGTTGAAGCACAAAGTTAATTACCGTACCTATTAATGAAACTTCCTGACGCCACTCGATTCGTCCCGTGCGCGCAATGTTTTCTTAACGAGCGAAAATGAACATATGATACCGGCCAACTTCACTCGGATCTCGGATGTCACGTGACACTGCGCGAGTCAAATTAGGTTAGATGAGTCGAGACACGATGAATCGAGCGAGAATATATATAATTGTAATTCGATATTCGATGCAAATGCATTTTTAGCGCGAAAAATGTGTAAAAATTAAAAATACAAAGCGTTATTAATAAAGAGTCGATATTTTCCATGACCTTTTGTTACTCAAATCACTCGAGCCGGCGATTCTCTCAGTTGAAAACAATAGCAAAATTATATCGAAATATGCACGAAATAGAATATAAATATAATCTAATTACATACAAAGAAGTAATTATCGATCTCGGAATGAATAATAATTTATCGCGATGAAACAATTACTATATAATCTGTCGTTTCGTTATATCTACTTCCGATGAATAAATCGCGCAAAATGCGACTGTCTCGAGAGATAATATCCGTTGTCTCAACATTATCGTCGATCTAGACAGTTAATTAAACGCGCGGATTGATAATCATACTCACGGTGATTGTGAATAATTACGGGAAATAGTAACGCAACGACATACACGGAGCGACTTGTCTCGCTGCCTGCCGGCTCGACTCTCGGCGTGCGAATGGCAGCAAGGTTAGGCGACACACACACATACATACATACATACTCTCTCTCTCTCTCTCTCTCTCTCCTTCTCCGCCACGCGGTACGCAAAGGTAAACAAAGACCGAGCGTCGAGCAATTTGTCACTCCTCACTGCGAAATATTTTTACGTATTACAAAGCAAAATATATATGCCGAATATGTATTATTCTATCCCATTATCGCACTTGATTTTGCGAATATATTAACATCATCTAAAATAATGATTAATTAATCAATTAATTAATTTCGCGCATTTTTTTGACAGTGAAATCTAATAAAAGACTATTGTCGATGATATTGTTATTTAAATTTCAATTCTAATTTATTATAACTTTCCTGATATGTATATAAATTTATTTTATTCAAAAAATTAATTTATATAAATTAAATTTTGAATGAAATAAATTTATTTTTGAATAAAATTAATTTATAAATATGTATAAATTTATTTTCTTAACTATTAAGATTTAATATAAATTAATTTAATTGTAAAGAAATAAAATATATTTACTTTTACTTGGAACGTAAATAATATCGCACTTGATTTTGTGAACATATTAACATCGTCTAAGATAATGAATGATTAATTAATTAATTAATTAATTTCGCGCATTTTTTTGACAGTGAAATCTAATAAAAGACTATTGTCGATAATATTGTTATTTAAATTTCAATTCTAATTTATTATAACTTTCCTGATATGTATATAAATTTATTTTATTCAAAAAATTTATATAAAATTAAATTTTGAATGAAATAAATTTATTTTTGAGTAAAATTAATTTATAAATATGTATAGATTTATTTTCTTAACTATTAAGATTTAATATAAATTAATTTAATTGTAAAGAAATAAAATATATTTACTTTTACTTGGAACGTAAATAATATCTATGTAAATTATTTTTATATTATCATTATCAAGCACTTCTTTCAGATTTTTACATCCTAAAAAAAATAAAATTGTATGATTTTAATGACTTTAAATAAAATTACATATTACATCGCAAAAGATGAATCGTCTATATTATTAATATACGCTATTGTTCGGACACACACATTACACAGAAATAGTTAAACTGATTTTCGCAAAACTTGGTGTATCTTACGATCGATCCAACTTGGGATGTTGGCTGCATGCCATAACAGAATTTCGTTTAAAAGGGGAGTTGTGAAGAGAAGTCAACTCAAAAATGGGCGTTACCGTGCTTGCTATTGATTTTACGAAGAATTCGCATGACAGAAATTATAAATTGTTGGCTTTCGAGAGTTCCAGAAACCGATTGGGACGAGCAAAGCTTGATTCTAAAGCTTACAAAAGAGATGGTGTATGTATTTTAATGTCACATAAATTTTTGGAAACACAGAAATATAATTCTGCATTTTTATGAATTTAGTTTTTTGAAATAAACGATCACTTATTTCAACTATATTTTATACGAGTGGTTTCTGCTGTTCTGATAATATCGTAGAATATCATTTCTATCATGTGAGTCACATTTATCCATATCAACATCAATTCTCGGGTTATAAATGTAATCGGGATATATATTTTATATATATCTTGCCACCGTAATATTGCGCATGTAATTTATAATATAATGCTATAGGTCAGTGCGTAATTTTTATAGTTACGTTCTCCAGGTAGTTTCAGGTGCATAAATGTTTTTTTACGGTGAAAACGTAGAGACGGAAAAAAATCACAGCGTTATAAATTCTGTCGCGAAGAGATATAGCAGAATAACAAAAATTAGAATCCGTCGAGCACGTTGTTTTTTTGCGAATTGCGATGATGCTACTGTTAACAATTTATGCACTTTAAGATGTAAAAATAATTTTGAATGCTGCATATATAATTTTCTCTTTTTATTGTTAGAGAGAGATATTGAATTATTAAAATATTTATTTTAACTTGCCCTTGCTAGCCAATTATGGCTATAATTTTCTTTTTACGTTATTATTTTTTAGTTCTAATTTTATTACAGTTCTAATTACATTTCAATTCTTACGCTTTCTCTTTTTTTTTCTCTTTTAAAAACATCTCCTTTTTTCCCTTCTCTCTCTTTATTTTATTATGGTTCAACCAGAAATGTATCTGCCTCGCATGTATGAACTTTGCCTGTGTAAATCTCGAGTAATTCAATTAGAGATGCGATCAAGCCATAGCTGGACTATCGATATCATGGAACGTGCTATCGAAATACTTAATTGCGAGCGAAATTTGAACGTTATATTCTTCTATAAAAAGATTTATCGCAATACCATATAAAATCCGAGCGCGGTCGAAATGGTTGAACAACAGAATTGAAATAAATCGCAGAAAAATAAACCAAGTAGTGTCATTTATAAAACTGCGGTCGTTTTTTTGTTTCGCGGTTAAACGTATAATCCAATCTAATTTTAAAGCAGTAATAAAATTTTCATAAATTTGACATAAGTAAAAATAAAATTTACGTCCTATTAAAAAGTCTAAATTTTATATTTTTATTATACGAGATCGAACATATAAAATCAGCTATAATAAAATCGGCTACGAACAAATGGAAACGGATCTGATCTTCGCGCGAGGGGTGAATGTTCTAGACATTCAATAAAATATCCGGAATCATAGCGTAATAATAGCGCAATGATTCGTAGCTATTTGCTAGTAAGTGAACTACTACATAATGATAGTGATTTTGAGGCATTTCTCACTCAACAGGATAAATGTTGAACAAATAATGAAAGGAAATTGCAAATTTAGTTGTTACTTTACGGAATTTTGTTTAAAAAAATTTGAAGATATTCTTTCCGCTAGAAATATTTTTTTATTCTTAATAAAATTATCCTTAATAAAATTTACAATTTGTTCATTTTATTTTCAATTATTTTCATTTTAAGAATCACATATCATTTTAGAAAATTTTATCTTACTCAAAATATCCACGAACGTTAATAATTTTATTTAATTATATTTACTAGGAATATATCTTTTTCATTACTTCTGAGTTTCATAATCAACAACTTGCTACTTTTATTTACATAATGTGCTGTACAATTTTATCGCAAAATTTAACTAATACTATTAAATGTCTCGATAAAATGTATTGCGGTTTGACAATCCTGGTAGTATTATATTCAAGTCGTTGGGAAATTACATACTGATTTGCATTTTTGCTTCTCGAGTTTGAAAGTACTTTGTGTGATTCACACAGTTCATCGAGCGCATTTCTAGTATAACATTATATCGAACGTTTATATCGAACAAGAGAAATAAATAATAATAATATTGTACTCTGTCGCGATGCAGCATCCTCTTATTTCGATCAGCTTTTTCTCGTAACACTTTAAAGTTTAACTTTAAATGTTTGTTGACGCTTGCTATTAAAATTGCATTAAAATAATGTCTATTTAAAAGAGAATACAATCTTAACTATTTATTTCCCTAAAGCATTTAATTAGCGAAAGTACTTCTTCGATACTTCCAGACTTTGTTAAAGAAAAATCCACTTCAAATTATTTTCCAAATTGCAGATATTTGTATGCAAAAAGATGCAGAAAGAAAAAAAGATGACCCACATTGTATCT
This sequence comes from Prenolepis imparis, assembly GCF_030444845.1. Classification (NCBI taxonomy): domain Eukaryota; kingdom Metazoa; phylum Arthropoda; class Insecta; order Hymenoptera; family Formicidae; genus Prenolepis; species Prenolepis imparis. The sequence continues at coordinate 4,177,708 of NW_028141173.1, read as the reverse complement.
GAAACTTCGCTAAAGTATTATATTTTTGTATATATTTGATTCGCTTTTTTTATCTACGCGAGTGTTCACTCTATTTAAAATAAAAGCACAATAATTTTCCCAAAATCCATTGAATGTGTTTTCTATCTGAATACTATCGTGGTATTGGAAAAATGAACGATGTATCCCGGTCGATATATTAATAGATATTTATTTTCATCATAAATCACGTGCGCTATTCACGTTTCTCTGACAAAAAAGAGAGAAAACAAGAGAAAGAGAGAAAGCACACACAGCGTAGCAAAGGAACGAAAGGAAAGGAAAATTGCCCTGTTTCTCCAACAACTTGCAGCACGTTCATTACTACAATATTTCGTTGCCAACGTTTTGAGATACTCTTGTAGTGATAATATTAATGTTACGGTAGTTTACAAAGAACGGCGAATAAAAACTGACACGTTACACACAAACATAAAAACAAAGTATAAAAAAAACTTCTGTTTTAAAAATTAGAAAATATACTTTGTATGGGTAGACTTAGTGATTTGTGTGATTTAGTATTTTTTTAGAATTAAAATACAAAAATGTTAATATTTATAATTAAAAAATATTTATAATTTATGCTTATTAATTATTATAGATCATAGATAAGCCTAAAGCTATACAGATGCTTAAGAGGAAGCTTTCGAAATATCTCTTTAAAAAAAATCGCAATTTCTCAAACTTGCCTTAAAACAAGACAAGCTTATTTATCTTGAAGCTCGTACAGCAGGGTTTTATGGTGGCATCTTGTGAAGACAACATGAAAGCTCAGAAGATGAGTTTAAACGTCAAAGTCTCAAGCGTTTCTTCCGGGTTATAAAACTAGAAGTTATTTAACTTTTTTTTTGTATTATAAGTCTTGTTCGACAAAACTTGATCATTGTGTTTTTAATTATAAAATGCTATATGTATATAAGGTATGTAGTATTCGAATATTTTATATTAAAAAATTATTATATCTGATATTCGAGACTAATTTTAATATTATATGCGCTCATACAAATTTTATTTAAATTTTAGATTTCTATGAAAGAAAATTTAGTTGTATTATCACAATTCTAAAAATAATCTAGTATATGTATTTTTTTTTAATTTAGACAAAAATATTTTATACAAAATACACGAAAGATAAGAATTTGAAGCATAAAATAATCTTCGCGAATCACACATTTTCTAAATACTTTTCAAATATTTTTCATGTGATATTCCTTTTTATAAAGAAACATTTAAATTTTATAATCCCTAAATCGATCAGACCTAATATTAAAATAATAATTCATGCATTTATATGTTTTTACTGTATAGAAAGTAAAAACTGAATCAAGATAAATAATTCTTTCTTCTGGCATAATTCAAACGACTAGCTTCCACCTTTCGCAACTACATATATGTATACGTGAGACAAGCAAACCGTGTAGCAAAATATAAAGCTTTGAATGAATTATACTTTTTCCTTTTGAGTATGTACATATATTGGGTTGACTCATAAGATTCGTTTTACTCAACAAACTGAATTTTTATATTTAAAATTATTTAGAATAATTTTTAATCTGTTATATTATTCTCCATTATTAAATACAATTTGTTTTCATTTAGACGGTAATTTGTTAATTCCTTATTCGAAGAATATCGGAGATTTTGTTGGAAAAAAAAATTTACATTCATCTAAGCATCATTATGAAAATTTTTTTCATTTAATAAATTTTGAAATGACTTAAATCTGATGAGGCAAGATCCGGAGAATAAGGAGAATGAGGTAGAATCGACCACGAAAGTTGCAGAATTTTTTTTCTGGGTTATTTTAGCCGTATGTGGTCGAGTGTTGTCGTGTAGCAAAATCACATTTTTGCGATTGATGAGGGCTGGTCGCTTTTTTTGCAATTTTTCTCGTACTAGCTGTAGTTGCTGCACGTATACATCCGCTACGATTGTTTTGTCTCGATTTAAAAAAACTCATGGTTTTTCAGAAGAAGTGATTTAGTAATTATTTATAGCTTATTTATGAATCAACCCAATACATGTGACAAATGTCAATAATTATTATAAACGCATAGAATATATTACATTTTATTCGATTGTTTATAAAAAAAATTCAGACCTTTTTTTTGAATAAGTATTTGTGAAAGTAGTAAATTTTTAGAGCAACAAGATAGTTTTTTGAATCTTTATTAATTGATCCATATAAATATCTATAGAAGCGAAGACATCTTCACTTTTGAGATTACGTAAATATTTAATGAATGCTTTTTCTAATTTACGTGAATATTAATTAAAAGTATAAATAATTATCTCCCACCCTTTAATTTATGAAGTTATCATATTCATATATATGTATACATATACATATGTATACATATTCATATATATACATATTCATATATGTACACATTCATATATATATTATACATATACATATATGTATATACATATTCTGGAAGTATAATAATGATAGTAATATAGTAATAATAATGCTGTGGATATTTCGGCTCAGAATGCCATATTGTCAAGCGAAGCAATTAATTTGCGAATATAAACGTATAAGAGATAGGTCGCAATATGATTATGCCATAAACGATATTATGTTATTACTGAGAGCGGAAGTTAGACTCAAGTAAATCTTCGCGCCTCGCCAGACATTGTATTCGAGTTATTCGAGACTTGGTGAACTCTCTCGTCTAAGAATACGTCATTTTCGCAACAAAACTCGGATATATCTCTCCCTATCCATCTTTCGATACTTACAAAGTCTGCTTCGACTTGACTCTATAAATTTCTTCTATATGTAAAATGTCGTTAAATATACAAAAATAAAACTCTAATATTATATATTTTAATTTAACGTATATAAAATTTCATGTCTTTTTGTAAAAAAATTTTAATTTTGAGTACATTAAAAATTTCTCCTTGTTTCAAGTAATTTGCAAGACTCAATTAGTGTCATTTGAGAAATTTCATTTTGGCGAATATTATTTGTTAATAACTGTTGAAGCTGTTTGAATTATAAATTATAATTAAGGCACGAGAAATTAATTTATGGCTAATTTTTTTTCCCTTTATTCCCGTCTCACCGCGTGTGTACCTCGCCACTCCTGCAACAGAATTTTCCGCTTCACCGAGTCCTGAGAGTTGCATTGCAGGTAAATGCGCAGAATAGCCTGTCCGAGGTAGAAACCGATAAAGCGAGGCGTAATACGAGATTAATGCGAATCGAACGCGATTCCTGATTAATAATTTCAAGGCGGCACGCCCGGCGTAGCAGCATAATTGGATTCGCGATCGTCGCGCGATTATCGCAGTTATAAAATTCTCACGTAGAAACATCGACGAGAGAGACAAATGTTAAGCTCCAAATAAACGACCATTTCGAAATTAAAAGCAAAAATCGAGGTATAACAAGATATAGAAATAAAAATAAGAAATGAAATATAATGTACAACATAAAATGTACAACATAAAAAATATTTCACGAGAATTAATTAAAATATTTTTTAAACTTTAATAGTATTATCTTTGTCAAAACAATATATATATATATATATTAATAATATAAACTAAAATATATAACTAATAGTAAACATTTTATTCACTCATTATTTCAATCATCTGCAATGGTTGCAATTAACGACAGACTTAGGAATAAATAAAGAAGCTTCGGATATAAATTATCCAAGTAATATAAAGAGAAATAACAGTCACTTAAAGATATCCATTTGCAGTAAATTTTGTTTGCTATAAAATATTATGTGAAAACGAAATGTTATTACTAAAGATAACGAAAGAAATGTGACATTAAGTCTGTATGACTCTAAAGAATTTTCACAAATATCGACAAAAAAAGTAATACGAGATTATGACAGTTGAAATTATAATATTGTTACGTACGTATATAAAAAGTATGCTATATATAAAATATATAGTAATCATTTTAAAAAACTATATTTTATATTTAAAAGTTATATTTCTCTGTCCAGCAATAATATGTTATTTATATATACATATATAGATGCAAATGTTCAATACTTAATGTATAAATATTTATGGAAATATTTTTACAGTTATCGGAATTGAAATAGATTTATCTTCAAAAAAGATAGGATTTACTTCCCCCCAAAAGATGGTTCAAACATGACGTATGATGACATGGTAGGAAAACTCAAAACGCTTAAGTATTAAGCATTATACTCTACAGTCACGAGTCATGGCGTAAATTCTCTGGAGTAAGTTCGTCCCAATTTTGAATTCATTTATTATATAAAATTATCGCATCATCCTGACATTTGAAATGATAAAGTTAGAATTTTCTAGATTATATGAAAGCTATAATTGAAAAAATAATATAGTATTTATATAATATACGCTTATTATCGAAAATTTTTATCGCGTAGTATCTTGTAAATCATTATGTAGATTTTATTTGGGCAATTCGTTTAATTACAATTTATTATTTAATTTATGAAATTTATTATTAAATATATCAATTATACGTGTCATACACACATAATAAACATTTTGTAAATTATGTGACAATTAAAAAATAATACATTAATTTATATCGTTAATATTTACTGTAAAACTATTATATAAATATCATTATATATATTGTGTAATAATTTTGAATTTTAAAAACATCATCTTACAAATTAGTAAAAGAAAAAAAAAAGATTGCAATGTACCGCTGAAGCTCTACATCTGAATCTTCAACCTAACATGATATGCTTCCTCGAATGTGATATGTCTCTGCGATTGTTATAATAAAACTAGCTGATCAAAATAACCTGGGCGTACAGGCAACAGAAAACTGGAGAGAGAGGTAGAGAGAGATCAATTTTGTACAAGCTTTAAATGTCATTCCGCGTACACATTCGTTCGCGATTGAAGTTTGAAGAAGTGCAACATATAGTAGATTCCCGTCGCGTCTCGCGTTGGGATAAGAGAAGTCATCTTCTCGGTACAACACACACCTCATCATCCGCGCGAATGACATCAGGCTCCTCCCGGATCGGATCAATCATAGAGTTTAAATTCCGCGGCCGTCGTATATCGATCTGCTCTCTCTCCCGTCCTGATACGAGATTATATACGTAAGACGTTTGACGTCATGTCGAGGTCTAATGGAGGTAAGACATTTTCGGTGGAATACCTCGGGTAAAGTGGTCGATTACCGTTCCGCGGCCGTATTTCCCGCTTCGGATCTGCTCTCGTGCCCTCGGATACCAGCCCGACAATAAATAGACCGAGGTCGGGGCTGTGATAGACTTTAAGTACTAATCTCATCAAGGCGACGACGACGACGACGACGACGACCAATCGCTAATGCAGCCGAGCGGATATTACTCCGTGCACGGATGAGATCTTTATTTTCATTGTCATGAGTAAATGGTGAAAAATCGGGAACGGCAATGATAGAGGATCTTTCACACCGACAATTTATTCTCGGTTAATAATAATTTTTAAAAATGGCACTACTTTGAACAAAATTTACCGAAATTTTTGTCGTAAAAAACCCTGCGCAATCCTTATGGAAATTGAATTTTGGTGAAATTGGCTGATTATGTTCTGCTTATGATCTACTAAACAAAAAATATAATAGATTCAAAGCTAAATAATAGGCAGTTACTGATTTACAGTCAGTCAAACACGAAAAACTCGGGCGAGTTGTTTGACTGACTCTAGTGGTTAGTAACTGTCTATTATTTAGCTTTGACACTATTATACATCTTTTACTTAGCAGAGATCATAAGCTACAGCATATGAAAAAAATAGCCAATTCCACTGAAATCTAATTTCCATAAGGATTATGAGGGGTCCTTTGTGAGATATGTGTAATGCGAGAGAGAGAGATATATATATATAGAAATGAAAATTGAGATAATGCTATTAATAACATGGATATTATTGTACTTGTACGAAATATGTCAGAGAGGCTACGTTATTGAGCTATACTACTGAAGTATATCAATATTTAAGTTATCGAATTGGCTTCTTTCGTGTTTGCGAGAATAGTCAATGTAAATCTGCGCTGATCAAACCGTATAAAACAGTCGAGATTGGAATACAATTCATCTCTTCGATCGGCAAAATATTATTCCAAGCATAGGTCTTCCGCGAGTGTCTAAAGACAGCGAAAACAACTCCATCGATCTTCGCCAGACTAAGGCCTGGGGCGTTGTTAAACTTATTTGAAAGCTTAACAAACGCTTAAAGTGGAAGAGGGTTAAGAAGCAATGACAATCTAACTCACTGCTTGGATCGGAACTTTGAAACTCAACCGCTGTTTCCGCCAAACAAAAGCCGATTACTACAAAGCGATCCGCCAGTGTTATATAATACTTCTCGGTCTCTTTCTCTTTCTTTTTATTTTTCTCTATATAATAGAAATTGCAAAATATTTTAAAATATTTTATGTAAATTCATTTAATAGAACAGGATTATGTGATAAATGTATTTTAGCAATAATACTATTGTAATATAGCAATTATTTTTCTGCGTTCATTATTTTATATATGTGCTTTCACCAAAAAATGTAAGAGGCTCTTTTTACAAAGAGAAATGTACCGCATAAAGCTTTGTATGATTTTGTTCGTATTTATTTTTTGTAAAGTTACTGATACAAATTTATATAAATGCAGAAATAATGTGTTTCCACTGACAAATCTGTTTAGTTTATTAAAGAATGAGATAAAGAAATAAAAAGAAAAAAAGAAGAACCTTTGTATAATTAAAATTTATTATTTATTTATTATTTTCTAAAGTAGAATTGAATGCACTTACTGATTAATGCATTGTATCGGCAAATATTGGTAGAAAATTTATACAAATATTTGCTAGAAATCGACTGACGTAAATTGCACTTGCAATTATGCAATCCTTTACACTACCAATATGTGAAGCCTCTCACTCTAGAATATATGTATATAGAAGGGATCGATTCATCTCAATATTTCTTAAAATATTTCTTTTGCAAAACTTATATAAGATACGAAAGAAAAAAAATTTAGCACGAATCCTTTATTACGAGATACATCTTCGATGCCAATAAAATTTCGAATATCTGGTGGTTATTTTTTTTTAGACGCTTAAAAATGGCACATTCTTTGTCGCCTCGTCGTTTACAGTCGACGTACGTGAATTTTTTTGTCATTACCAGAGTTTTTGTCATGCGTGCTCGAGATGAAGCTTTTGTTGGTCTTTAAAGTAGGTTGTAACCCTTGCACGCGAGCGGTGTAAGCGAGAGAGCTCGAGTGAAGTGGATGCGTCAGAGTGGATGAGGCTGCAATATTCAGATGCTGTTAGGGAGGATTTTCTCGTCCGCGGCGAATACATAGACTTTGAGCAGTCTTGGATCCATACGGATGCATTCAGGCGCAGTGTCGGGGTCGGCGCCTGAGATTTTGGTTCTGATTGTTTTCCTTGCAACGTAACGTGTATCTCGTTTTTTTTCGGATATACCATGATAGATGTATCGCGACGACAAAGGATCGTATATTTATGGTGAGTTATAAAATAAAAATAATAGAAATAAAATAAAAATAATAATAAATAAAATAATATATACATAATAATAAAAAATATTAATAAAATAAATTGATAAAGTCCAACTAGATTAGAGCTGAAGAGATTATTTTTAGATAAATTACATTACGTCACGGAATGAATAATTAAATTGTAAATTGTATAACATTAAAGAAAGCGTAATACGTTAAGGATAAATTGAATAATGTAGGAACATCTCGTTCTTGTTAGATATAACGCTCATATATCAGATAATACGAAGCAATGAACATTCGAGCGAGTAAAAAGTGTTGAGAGAATTTTTCCAATAAATATTATGCTCTCTCTTCGCTCTGATAATTCATTCTCCAGTTATTGATACTGTCAGAAGAATAATTATTTCCAGCGTTTTCTCTGCTAGAATCATGAATAGCAGAAGAGATAACAATAACAAAGCTATAGTAATGTATTTTTCAGATGGTAATATAGATTTATTTCTCGTAGATTTAAGAGATGTCAGCTTCTCTCGTAAAACAGATATGCAATGTCCCGCTTAACGATTTGAATATATACAGTACAAATACATTTCTGATCTTGTGCGTATCGTATCTTCTAACATGCATTTATTGTTAATGCATATCATTAATAAAATTCTACAGACAAATTGACAAAATTTGAAAGAAAAGGTAAGATGTCCAAGCAATCGAAATTACGTCAGTTGATATATACAACATTATTTCTCATGGAACTTACAAGTACGAAAATGTTACATAACTTTGTCGTATATGAATTAAATATCCAAAAATATAGTTATGCGACCGAGTATATGCGATATTTGATATGAAATATTTTGGAGATATATTGCTTCTGCGGGACAAAAAGTCCGCCGAAAGGCACCATTACGTATGCGTTTTAAACTGTTAACGCGGATTTAAGATCAGCGATAAATTTGCATCCAAATGCAGACGAGAACGACGAGACGACAAGACGCGTCCCAGCGAGTTGTATGCGAAAGGATCGTAAAAAGAAGGTGTATTCGTGGATTTATGCTTCCGCGACGATCTCGCCGGAAAAATTCAGAGTCTGTATTGAATCCTTTACGCCGAGTCGAGAGAGAAAGAGAGAGATGTGTATATTTCATAAAAGCTATAAATCCTCGTTAAAGAGCAGGTTACCCGCGCGTGTATGAGTTAAATAATGCCGGAAACTTTGAGGAAAAATTACCGCGAACGCATTACATACATTCCCACCGGACCGTATTTCGTTTTAACAACGAGCCTTAATTTACTGACGTTTTCACTAATAAATATCGTTAATACATATATTGCTGTATATTTCTCTCTCTTCGTCGATCACGCTACATAAACCGATGAAACTATAAAGACGCCTTTGTTCACGCGACATTAGCATGTGTAAACATATAAATAATTTCGTTCGAATTAGTTATATATGCGGCAATAATAGTGATATATAGAACGTATGTATGTATGAACGAAATATCTGGAACACGATAATTTTTACGATAATAAAATTTAATCGCATTAGCTTTCAAACAATAATTGCGTCAACGTTATCAATATGTAATGCATCACACTATATAGCTTATTATTTATATTATATACATTATATAAATTATATGTATATATTATATATTATATAATAAAATTATGTATATACATAATTAAAATATATAATTATATATATATATATATATATATATATATATATATATATATATTGTATAGATGTATCTATATCTTATCAAACTGAAATTAAATTTTGAGAGCGTGAAAGAAAATAGAACATGATCACGCAGAATTCGTTAGTTAATTAAAGCTGTGATTGTGATTATGCCCAAGTGCTTTTGTTCCATATTGAAAGTTCGTGGCGGATCGCCTTGACGTGCAATCATTAATCTTTCGGTTTCATTCGATATCGTCATTGTGTCATTTATCACGTCATTCATCGGACTGCAGCCGTGCGAATCGTGACGTTTCGGGGGGGAAGGAGGGAAGGGCACCCTACGATGAAGATTACGGTGTTTCGCGCGAGTTTCGTTGCTGAGAAAGGGGAAAAGACAACAAAAAGAAGGGTGCTGCGCACGAGCGAACACGGCGCGTGCTGCGCTCCTCACATCCGGGTGTGCAATATCGCGACATACTTCCGGCTGCCGATGATAATAAGAAGGCTCTAATAATAGCTTTGCGCGAGGCTTCGCGCACAGGCGAGACTTACGAGGGCGCAGGCAGGTTGAGGATCGTGTCTTGGAAGGATGAAGGGCGAGGTCGGTGATTGGAAAGATTGTTCGGGTCGTTCCGCTGTATCGTATATTATGGCACATTTTATTTTCTTATACACAAAGTGTCCTAGAATCATCAAATGCAATTTTGATCGCGGATATTAAAGAACAATCTAAGAAAATAATAGGTTGTTTCAATGACGAGGCTACGCGATACTTATGTTGTTCAATATTGAAAATTATAAAGCTTTGAAGAATCAAGTCTCAAGGATGTAATTATATATACATTATATATATGTAATTATTTATATATGTATATGTATATAAATTTTTATTAAAGTAAAATCTGCTTTAAATAAAATTTAAATTTAAATTTATTGACCTTATATGTATATATAAGAGAGAGAAATTTTTATTTTAAATTTACTTACAATGGATTTTACTTTAATGTAAATTTTAAAAGACCTAATTGTTGGAATACTAAAAGTTGAAAGGTATAATTATCATATCAGTACAAAATTAAACTTCTCTTTCTCTCTACTTTACTGCAAAATTATTCTTATCCAACAATCAATACTTCTATTGTCACTATTTCGCCTCGTATTATTCTAGATCAATAGTTCTCACCCTTCTGTTATTGATGTCATCCTAAATACGTGTCTCGCAGTATGCAGCTGTCTCTACCTTTTACACAACTGATTCTCCCCTTTAGCTTAATTTTATTATAATAGTTCTTAAACAAATACATCAAAAAATAAATTTAGAATCTATATATAAAAATTAATATTAAAATCTATAAATAAATTCTAAATTTCTGTAAAAAATTTATCGATGCATTCTTTTTGCGATAATTATCAATAAACAGACATAATGTTCATAGACGTAAAAATATTATTCTATCGGCAATTCTATCTTCGTCAATTTTTATCGAAGCAATTATTCACTCTAATTTAAAGATATCTCTTAACTTATGTATAGACAGTTCTATATAGAAATATGAAATCGAAAATTACGAAAATAGACGTGAAATCCACGCATACCAGGCAGGCCTGGTGTCCATCTCTGGGAGACGTTCAGCACGAGATTACGACATTTAGGATGCCGGGCGTTTGGGGTACACCAAGATGAATTTTAGGTATGTCCCGACGAAGTAGGGCAACGAATTCGCAATCGGTTGCGGTATCGTGGGATTGCGCATTCACGACGAGAAGAGATCGAAACTTTAGCCGCGACATACGCTATAACACAAGATGAAATTATTCATTCGCGTTTCTCTTTCGTATTACGTGTCTTCCGGCTCATTAACGACCTTAGTCGGTCCACCACCTAGATCTCTTATCGCAGCTTCACCGTCTCCGATGAGATATGCAAATGAAACGACTTATCCCCGGTAGTTAAGGTAAGAAGAGAAGAAAAAGAAGAAAAAAGAACAGAGTTACGCTACACTGATTAACTTCGAAATGTCGTTAAACGCCGCCGTTTCGATAAAAGCAAACCCTCCTCCATCGATCTTCCTCTCACGAGGAAGTTTTTCGCGTCCTCTCCTGCGAAGTTTCGTTTACCAACTCACGTATCCACTAAGAAGAGATTGCTATACGTTGCCTATGTTTTATTATGAAGGCTTTTCTCCAACAACGACGACGGCACAAAATTTATCTGTCGTAGCTCTTCAGGTAGGTTCGCAGTTTTCGTGATAATGAGACCGACTGTATGTTCGAGACTGACTTTTAATTTTTATAAAGGCTCATCAAAATCGTTCCAATTTAGTAAAATTAACGAAATACCGAAAGCATCTTCGCAAATTGTTGGAATTCAATTCGTTTAATGAAACGGAAGTTAACAACAAGGAGCCACGAATAAGCGGATTGGATTACTATACGAAATCTCATAAATTTGTGAAAATGCGCGATTCATCGTGCGCAAACTCCTTTGGCAAACACGAGACAGCGCGTGAGATTAATAAGAAAAATCGCGCGATAAAGAATCAGAAAGATTCGCGTTTACGCCAGATTCTCTCTCTCCTTCTCTTTGCGCGCGCGTATAATACATACGTTGTAAGAAATCTGTTCCAAAAGCTCTCTCTCTCCCCTATATCTGGCGAGTATCGTTCGCCAAGAATCCGCAGGTCATCGAATCCGAGAGGCAACCCCGTCGCGTCATCCCCCTAAGTCTCGGCCGACCACCCTGCTCGCCCTGCGTTATCTTCATTCTCGATCGTGAATGTTGGGGTGACGCGCGCGAGGGCAACTTTAACGGCACGCAGGCAACGTACACGACCGAAGCGCGGTTCGCGCGCGCACCCTGCAGCCCCTCGAGGGGGATGACGACGTTCCTCATGGCGGCAGCGGAGGAGGTGGTGGTGATGTTGATGGTGGTAGTGGAGGTGGTGGTGGAGTCTACGTCGAGGGGTGAGGAAGGGCGAGTCGAGTAGCGCGCGTATGAAAGGGGGACCTAAAGGGGGACGTAGTGGAAGACGACAAAGAGAAAGAAAGAGAGGGAGAGAAGGAGGGAAGAAGAGAGACAGGGTGAGAGGAAGGGCGGGAAAGAGAGAGAGAGAGAGAGAGAGGGAGAGAGTGAAAGGAAGGGAGACTGAACGAGAACGAGACCATCGCTCGACCATCCGCTCTGATGGTGGGGACCCGACGACCAAGAGATGATGGTGGGGAGTTCGCACGTCGACCGGAACGGCCCCACCAAGTTTTATCCAACGATCCGGGAGGCTCGTCGAGGTAGTGGCCCGCGCCCCACAGTCGCGATAGCTCGAAGCGCGCGCGCCGCGTTTCTCCGCGTCGAGTTGCGCGCGAGGGAAGTAGCAGCAGGGTGAAGCAGACGAGAGAGAAAGAGAAAGAGAGAGGAAGAAAGAGGGTAGCGTGGTGGCGGTGGTGTAATACGGTATACGGTGAAAGCGACGACCGCGCGTACCCGAGAGTCTCTCCCGAGGGCGCCACCCCAGCGAAAGGGGTCGTCGTCGGCGTGACGTTTCGTCGCGTTTCATCGCGAGATTCCGCGAGAAGTGTGCGCTATCGAAAGTATATCGAAAAAAAAGAGAGCCCGCGAGCAAAAGAGAAATAAGTGTGAAGCTACGAATATTGACGTATGTCATTATTATTTTCAAAGTAATCGTGTTGCTTTTTATTGTGTCTTCTCCGGCGTCGATCATTACTCGGATCGCGTCGGTGGATGTCGACTGGTCCTTCGACTACCGAGAAAACATACGTGCGGGTGAAAAGTGTCCGGGATAAAGGAGACGAGAACCTGTCGGCTGGTTCTCGCGGCACCGTCCGTATTTCCGGTATCCAGTACCGGTTCCGGTACTGAGAGAGAGCTGGTGGTGGTCGACTCGAATTTCGCGGTCATATACTCGTCGATCCGGATTATAATACCGCCTGGTTATCGCCCAGCCCTGGCTAGAACCAGCGGCCTGTGTTTTTTTCCGTCGAGCTGGTTTCAGGGGTGGCGGTAGGTTGATTGTACGTACACACGGGGAGTGTCGCAGGTGCGGAGGAACTCGGGGGTGGCCGCTATACACGAGGAGGGGTGTCCTCGCGCAACTCCCGCGCAACGTCGGAGCACCGAGTCCTGGGGAGGTGCCGTGCTTCTCTCCTATGTGTGTGTGTATTACGGGACGCATTAGCACCTGGCATCGATACCGTACGTATCAACTTGTTCCTCATCTGAATCTAGAGCGCGACGCGATGCCGCCGTTATACACAGTCTCTCTCCTTAGATTCTCTCCTACACCCCCCAAACAGGTTATTGATTTTGCCCAAGTAAGGAGGTACAGATGTAGCCCCGTACGCCCTGCGGCCTGCGACCTGCTCTCTTTCACCCTTGTCCTCCCTCTCTTTCTTTCTCTCTTTCTGTTATTCCTTCTCCAGTCCTCCGTCTGTCCATCTATCGCCTTCTCGCCCCACGATTTGTCCTTGATCCTGCGTATCTCTGACACATACAGATGAACTTAGGTGATCCTACCATACGCACACATACATACACACCCTTCTTTCCGAAAATGCGCGTGGCGTTGCATGCTGTTCGACGATATGTCATAGAGACGTTGCACTACGTCGAATGCATGTTTCAAATCGATTTTTTCCCTAGAGGATTGCGAGACAAGCAGTGTATAGATATCATCCTAGAGTGAGGTCATCGAAACTCTCCGAAAACATGCGGTGTGTCTTACGCGTGTGTTATGCGAATTATACTCTCGAAGGATATTTTGGAAATATCGCGCGTTGAAAGTTTTCGTGGAAGAGATGCTGAAAAGTTGCGTATGGAAGATAAAATGGAATCACGCCGATATGGATCCTGTGTGCATCGCGTTGACAAAATAAACCACGCTTCGGCATAATTGCCATTGATGTTATCGATGACGCATTTGTGCTTGTCAAAGTGTACCACATTGTCCTATGACGAGAGTCTTAAAGCAATCTTCCTCCCTTTAATCTCGATACGCGAAAAAAAATTAATTTAAAAAAATTAATTTTAAAAAATACATTTTCAGATTTATTTTGAAATATATTTCGGGCAAAATACACAAACAACGTTATAATAATCTTATAATAAAATTATTTAATTAAAGGTTAAAGATAATCACAAAATGTCGTAGCGTGCTTCGAGGACGGGCACGCTATCGATTACATCACAATTGCAATTTTACGAAGGCTCGTATAAGTGAATCTGTCGCATATAGTTGCCATTTACTCCGAAAACATTTTATCTTATCATCTTGACCAACGCGAGACCTTGTCGTGTCTGTATATCGTCGATAGATTGTATAACATACAACTCTTACGTGGCCTTTAAAGATTTACACTCTAGCCTTTCGATCTCTTCTAAGAATGTGATCTATTATCGTCAATTATTAAATAAATATTTATATTGTACACATACATGTTTTCGAGAATTGGAAGCAAGCTACTCATACGATCCTTACGCGTAAAAAATAATGGCGGATATCTACAAGTTTTTTCATCATTTCTGATTTTGCGACAATATTTATTTCTATGTTTAATAGAATCATATGTTCAATATGTGAATTGCTAAAGTATCATCATCTATAATAACTATTAACTCTTTTATCTCTCTTTTTTGAATAATTTAAAAAAAGCTTTCAAAAGAGATTTGTTAGTTTTTACTATTTTTTAGCATATTTAATATTTAAGTAAAAGTCAAGTACAATCTCAAAATTAATAAATGGCCATATTATTTGTAACAATACGACAAAAAGAAATACAAGTGTCGTGTCATGTCCTCAGTTTTTGCAATAAATATGATTCTGGAAATGAACGCAAATTTAAATATAAATAATATTATTTGAGATAACATAGATAAGCGTGAGAAATAAAAATTCCAGAAGAAAAACGCATTATGCAAACATTCCTTCGCGCTTTTCGATATTCCCTCGGATCGCCAAGAGGTGTTAGCATTATGCCGTAGTGTCAACGAACCTACGGTGGCACATTGTCGCGTAGTAGCGTGACTAAAGTGTACTTCAGACAGTGGTTACGGGCAGATTCCGACTGACACCCAGGGGGGGATCGATTCGCCGGGGAACTTTTCACAGGCGAGAGACAGAGCCGGCGATGTGCGGTTCTTTCGCGAAACCGGCGGAGTCGTAGTAGATCAATAAAAGCCACGTGAACCAACGACGAGACGATCGTTCTGTCACGCTTCGTCCGTAGAAGCCTCCGTGAATTCGGCGAGCGAGCGGAATCGATAATAATTCGGCTGAGGCCGCCTCCGCGAAGGATATGACCCTTTGAACTCTCTCAACAGTTTCTCTCGATCCGACGATCGCTTCCTTATCAAACATTCTTATGCAATACTCGTTAATATCATCAATATTAGAGCCTACGTGACCTTTAACAACGTTATCGAAAGCTCGGAGAAAAATTACCGCTGTTTGCTTAACAAACTGGTTTTTAATAGTTGGTAGGAAAAAAATATCCAAAAGATATCGTCTATCTATAAATAATAGTTTCTTTATATAGACTTTCCCAGAATCATATTTTTGTCAAAAAGTTGCATAGACCATCATTCGTTTTTACTTTAAATATTGAAATTAAATCTCTCTATTAAAATCTATTCAAAGTCAATTGAACAAAATTTTATTTTTATCCTATACTTTCGAATCTTAATTCGATGTATAATATATTATTCAATTTCTGATCTTGAATAATTTTATAAAATCGATTAATTATTTTTTCTATAGCTTATTTTTTATATATGTACTGTATTGAAAACTAATATTTTTCCGATATACTTACAAGAGATTTCTTTAAAAAAGAAATTAACTATAGAAGTGTTTATAAAAATAATTTCGGTAATTTTAGTAACATCGTATGTGTGCTTGAATGCAGTGATAAGACGAGATTGAGCAACGCGTGATACAATAGCTGACAATGTAACAGCTTTATAAATTAAATAGATTGTGTAGTTATTCAACTCGCAAATTAGCGAATAAATATACGATAACACTCATAACACGCTTCTTATATAAACTTTGCCGGTTATTCATAAAGGAACTATTCAGAAATCAAACATTAATTAAACACGTCCAACGGACTTTCGAGATTTATATGCATAATTCAACCACCCATTATTTCCAACCACGTTTGCGTTACTCATTTACCGTGATTAGAACTAATCACCTATTATAATGAAATGGGAAATATGCTTTGAAATGATCCGTTATTCACGCAACAGAATTTTATTTCTAAGCTCCATCTGCCATATGTAATGCAAAAAACATTTCTAGAAAAGTCTCTAAAAATATACGGAATAAATATCAGTACATAAAAACACATATGTATACATATATAAATATAAATAGAATTCTGTCGCGGAAAAGATTGCGCAAAAAATTGGTTTTAAATCAACTTCGTGAAGGATTCTATATCTTATAACCAATGTCAAACTATAAATAGTTGCAACGTCCCGAAAAATAATCTAGAGTCATTTCGCGTATCTCCGAGAGGGAGATCTCTTTACGACGAAGAGGCATCTCGATAGAAATAGCACATAGGCGTGTCTTGTCGCATCCGAGAGAGAAGTATCGCAACTATTTCTGAAATTATTTGGCATACTCGCAAAATATCTTAACGGCATGTCGAAAATGCTTCTGCGTAACGTGGAGAAAAACAATTATTCGCAAACTTGTGCAGATTGTATCGAAAAAAAAATCGCGTACTTGTGTCCATTCGCTCGTTGATCGTGCTCCAAGATTTCGCGATATTTTTTTTCTTTTAATAAAAGCAGTCGAATCGGAGGAATGACGGAGAAACGTCCGGACATTTTTTGATGTCGCCTTCGTTATTTTCGTATCGCGGCCGCGAGATGTTTACTCTAATGACAGCAGGTAGGTAAACGCATAGTCGGCGCTTTCAAGTTAATCCTGGAAATTGGAGTGATTCGTATAATTTCCTCGCTTTTGAATGCCCCGCAAAATAAGATTTATCTCTAAATCCCCGTGTATACCCAGCGGGGCAGAGCAGGGTAAAGAAAGGAGGAGGAGTGAGGGAGAAAACGGAGAACGGTCAATAGTGTCTCGAGGTATAGCATCGCGGTCGCCGGTAACTATATTCCTGGACGTGGAAAATTTAATTGCTTTCGCGGCATCGCGTCACCAGACTTCGTGTCCGTGTCTTTCCCCATTTCTCGTTTCGATGAAAATCTGATCGTCGAAACGAATGCGACAATAATCTAGGGAGAATACCAGCGACGATGATGACTGCACCGGGTTGCGGATCTATCGGAGCGTCGGATTAATTGCTTTCGTCCCATCGAATCACCGGTTATTGTTTTTCATCTCGCGTGTATATGTGTAGGTCGTCTCGTAAAATGGGTTTATCAATACGGCCCAAATATCTCGGTGAAAACGTCAATAATATCGAGGTAAAATGCGATGTCAGGGCGGTCAGGAAATAAGGGCGGATTGCCTTCGTCGAATAATGCGAGGGGAGGGACATAATAGAAAAAAAATTTATATTTATCGTACTGTACTATAGAAATATCTGCTTGTACGTATAAATAGTCGGAAACGTTGTCACAAATTTCCGCGCTCGATAATAGAATCGAGATATATAAATATGGAATATTTCAAAATCGATCGCGAGAACTAAGGTGTAAAAAAAATGCGAACAGATAATACGATTTTATCCCGTTAATTAATCTCGAGCAAACAAATTTTCAACGCGACACTTAATGCCGCAGTGTTTTAGTAAAGTCCCGCAAGCATAATTAGCGTAAAATTTTCATTGAGAAAAATTGAACTTGAAATTAGAGTCATTGAGAATAGGAAATGATTGACGATTGATTAGATGATGGAATGGATGTTGCATTACCCTGATTTGTAAGCATCTGGCGTACTAATCCCAGGAAATGAGCGTCCGCGAAACCGTAATACCTAAAACGGAATTTAGGATGTTTGGAATATCGCGTTTTGATCCGTAATCGTATTCGCCTAATAAAGCGCCAGTATAGTATCGCGAAATTATCGATATTCTCTCGAAAAGCAGCTCGAAAAGCACGATTGTGCAGGACTGTCGTATTGTAGGACACGTCCGTATATGCGCCATATCATCAGTCATACGATGTAAAACTAGCAGGTGTGGCAATACGAAGATGTCCGTTTGTTCAATTAATGGCGGCTCTTCAATCAAAACTCTGACCCAAATGCGAATATCCAATATGGTCTCGCCTCTGCCGTATTTTCTCGTTAATAACAACATAAAGTAGGATCAGAGTTATAGTTAAGTGAATTATGAAGTTTTGCAATTTATCTTGTATGATTAAATGGGAGGAAAAAGAGGGGGCAGGGCGAAGGGGGCACATGATTAAAATATATTTGGATAATGGAACGATAATAATGACAATAAATATGTAACGAAATTTTGACAATTACATATTCTTTCTTTCAATCCAATTAAATTTTTCGATTATTTCGTCGTCGTTATTCAGGTATTTTCTACGGTTGTTAATTTTGTTAATAACTATTATACGTTGTTCCATTTATCGAGTTGCATTCAACTTTATATACGTTTTCCGAAACGTGCTGGACGTCATTGCTCGTATTTAGGACAGATCCATATATTTATCTTGCCTCTATTACACACATTATTATTGCTTATATACTTGATATTCTTACGTCAAAGTTTATCGACCATGTGCCAAAAGTCGGTTCGTGTTCGACGCAATTATTTTGCTGATTTTTTTTGGAATATAAATCCCAAAAAATCCTATTTTAAATAAGACATCTGAGACTGAGAAATATCTAGATATATAATTGCTTAATAACGACTGTTCAAATATTTATGTTATCGCGTTTCAACGTTCCGGCGTAACGAGGCTTTCTTCGACGCAGTAACTTTCCTGAAAACGATTTCCACGAACAGAAAATTTTTCAAGTTAATTTCGTAGGGCGGCGTCGACGTATACGAAAGCCCAGATGTAACCACCCACTAATTGCGTTCGTTCGCATCAAAACAAAATCGTCGCTTGTGTTCGCCCTCGAGCGATTTGCAAAACGGGGTCAATGACCCGAGCGGCCGCGCAGCGTGGAAGCCCGCCAATGTGTCCCGAAATACGACGGAAGTTCTATTCGCGGGTCAACGTTTTCCAAGCTGGCCGTATGTACGCCATACCGACGAAGTTCTGACGTAGTACTCCGCCCCAGGATGAGTTGTTCATTAAGAACAATGGCTTCGATTGAGATTCTTAAACCAATTTAGAATACCGTATTGAGAGGTATTGAGGTTTACAAAATTCCATTTGAGAGAACGCGCGTCTATATATAAATCAAATTAATTGAATTTCGACATTATATTACATATATATTATTTATTATTATAGGTTAATCTCTCAAGAATTTAAATCTGAATTGAATTAATTTAATTGTAATTAATATACTCGAATATTGCTGAAACTATGGCTATAACGAGAAAATATTTTATACAAAAGTTAAAAAGTTTCGAGGGGAAAAAGATAAATCTTGAATTTTAACCCATTTAAGATCATTTTTCATTTAAAGCTCAACTTAGTTTTTTAAAAATAAAATTACCTTAATTTTTTATATAAATTGATTCCTCGTAATATTTGGCATAAAAGTCATAAGAGTAGGATGGCCAAAAAATAAATAGTTTACGAGATATTTTGTACTTTAATGTGATATATAATTTAACTATAAAACATCTCGTAAAATATTCATTTTTCAAGATCTCCTATTTCAATACTCTTATGCACAAAATAATGAGAGAAATCAATTGGAAAGAAAACACTTTTAAGGAAAAATACCTACGTAACTTGCAACTAACAGCTACATACATTAGATTATACATGCGATATACGTTCGAAGGTGTACATATAAATATCAAGGATTAGTACGATGTATAAAACAAGCATCACTATGCATATCGCAAACATAGAGCCAGACAGTCTACGAATTTATTGATTCGACCCTGACATATGCTGGACACATACATGTGATGTATATGTGCCCTAGCTCTCTCTGGTGTCTAAAGATTCGCCTCTTGTAAAAATCGTAACGTTAGAACAGAAGATCGACGAAAGAGTTTAAAGCATCGTCGTCGCTATCAGATGCGTGGAATCCAGAACACGTTCGTTAAACTCCGTTCACAATATTCGAATAACAATGTTAATATTATAAATTAACATTAATAATATTATATATTAATAGTACTAATATTATCAAAAATATTTTAGAACCTGATCAATGCGTGGATTAATATATATTTTCTCGAATAAGAAATTCAATTCGAGAAAGAAAAAAATTGTCATGGTCACAATCAATCAACGTTTGTTACCATGATTCGTATGAGAATCGAAATCTGGTTATCAGAAAAATGACTTGCATCTCGCGATTATATTGTCGCGATAGGAAAGGTTGAAAATTAACCGGGATTTCGTATTAAAATCATTCCTGATTTTATTTCGTTTCATTTCTCTCTCCCCGGAGTCGGAAAAATATATTTTATAAAATTTCGATTCAACTCCAGAATGGAAAAAGAAATATCAAGGGATTTCGGAATTTATATTGGAAAAGATTTTATTCCATTCGCACACAATAAAACTGCGATAACTTTTGTTTCTCGAATTTATTTCTTATATAACCGGATATAAATCTGGAAAAACAAAAAATAAATTAATTCTATTCAGATTTTCGAATTCCTGAGAGATTAACGTGTAAATAAATATGTAAATATATGTATAATGTACATATAATGTTTAAACTAATCGAGATGGATTGACATAGAGAAATCGGAGAATATATGTGCGGGAGAGATGTCTTTCGGAAAGATGTTCAGTACGAATCGGTCAATAAATAATGAGACTAGGATATTCTTATCACAGGCGTCGCTTATCGATCGCTCGGGATGTGACTTCGTCCTACAAATCTCGCGAAACCTTTCCATCCCCTTCGTCGTGTCGAGAATCGTTGATTTGGAGCTCCCAGAGAGTTTCCTCTCGAAGTGTTAATTCTCGCAGTCTTATTATTGTGCACGGGGCTTAACATCGATTCTCCTTGTAGTTCCCTGTATACTAAGGCTAACAAAGACGACTCCTTAACATTTGCGTGCAAGCGAGATTTCTAAGCCGCGGCTTAGATCAAAGTTCACGTTCGCCTCGCGGCCGATCAAGTATGTACCTAGGTACATACATATATTGTACATTTTACTCGCGTAATTACAGAGCAACAATCTGCCATCCGGTATCGTGCGACCACTCGCCATACGGAACCTCGAGAAGCGAGTTTTATTCTCGGAAACGAACGGTAAAATTACGGCGCAAAAATTGGCCGCTTCCGATTGACCGTAAAAATATGTTGCGATTGTGCACGAGAACGCCGATAGAGCCATAAATCCGCCCAACTTCCGTATATCGGTCACCCAAGATACACTTAATGTTACTACATTCGATCGGGCATTTATATTTCAGGGAGATCAAGAAGAACTATCGATACTAATTATTGTATCATTAAGTTGTGTAATGAGAAATGAACAATTCTTTACGCATATTACATATTTAACTTTCTCTCGTTACTTGAAATGCAGTTTAATTTTTAATCAATTAACATATAAATCGTCCTTCAATTTTCTTTGCCATAAACTTACTGTAACTATGAGTAAGATTTATCACTTTTAATATTTTTTTTTTGAAAATATCAATAATATTTTATTGCACGATATTGATAAAATTTAAGCGATATGATAATTTGGAAAATTAAAATTGTATTATTAGAATAGTATAAAGTTTATTAGAAACGAATATTCTTTATCACTTACACTCGTTAATTTTTGATAGAGGTCTCTCGGGAAATAATATTACATGTGTGATGTCATGGGATAAATTAAGACTCAATGAGGTCAATTAAGAGATAATTAGAGTTGTCGCAATATGACACATCTCTAAGTTTAATTCTCTTCGCGACGTTAAGTATTCTGTCATGTTCAAACTATTAAATACCACGAACAATATTATTAAGTATCTTAATAGTTTCTTCGAGCATCCAGATATTGTATGTAGATATTTTTATGAATCAAGTAGTTGGGCATATTTTTGGGAATTATATTTTTAAATGTGTTGTAATTTTATTGTAATTTACTATGATTATAAAGTATTTGATTTTATTAGTATTATCTTCAATATAAATAATTAGCGTCTAATATTAATTATAAATAAAATAACACAAAATAAAAATATTGACAATGTCTATTTCATCTATTTTGGTAATTTTATTATATATTATTTATTAATATATCAAAATTTATTTATAAAAATATGAAAAATATTTAATATTTTGTTTTTAATAAAATATATTAACAAAAAGAGATATATCGATTTATGAAAATTGTACCAAGAAACTATACTACAAAATCAATCGTTCTCTTTAAATGCATATACTGTTAATCTCTTCCTCTTCCTCTCTCTCTCTTTCTTTTTTGTTAAAGAAATTGATGAAAAATTACCACCAAGAAGAACGAAATGAAAGTGCGTGCGCACTGCGGTCTTCCATAATGCAAGTATAAATCGCCATTCCCTCGTGCTTCGCACAAACGTTTCGTCCTCGACCCTCAGAGGGATGAATCTCCCTCTTCGCGCACGCGGTTCGCGCAGTTTCACCGCGGAAACGGAACGCTTCACGAAGCAGGAACGTCACGTCGCCGACCGACCGACGACTCCAGCCAACGTCGCTGATGTCCTGAAATATGCAGCGCGAACGTCTGACGTTTGTCATTGTCCGCGCCAACCAAGTGTCGGGGGTCGAGGATTATCAGACCGCTGGCTGCGAAGATCGCGTTCCACTCGGTATACCGCACTGATTCCTGAGGTAATATCGTCGCGCGCGAAATCGGGAACGAAATTTACATAGTTCTCTCCTCGAATGTACCCCCCAGCACCTCTTACTCCTCGTCTCTTTCTTCATGGTCGCTAACGAGCCGTGGAGGAGCCTTTTCAGAGACGCTCCGACACTACGTTGGCCGCGCACCTTCGTCGGGGAAGCCCGAGATAGCTAGCTACCTAGCTAGTCTTTCCCCGCCATCGCCAAAATCGCTGTGCGAGAACTTTGAGGATCGTTACCACGAATGGGTGTTCCCGCGAAGCCGTACCTCGCACCCCCTAGAGACGTCTAATTAGGGTTCATTGTTATTTGCGCACGTATAGGGCTTAAATCTCGAGACTACGCCGACGCGGTCGTAACGCGAAAACCGCTTCCGCTTCGCTTGGTTATCGCTTCTCTCTTCACGAGCGAACTTTCCGAGCCCGACTTGGGTGCGATCAGATAATACCTGTCCTGCGTAAAGTGTACGTATAAATTTTCTCTTGTAAAGAGAGCGCCGCTCTTTTTTTTTTAATTACCGATATTCGCTGTTCTTGTTTTTTTTCCTTTTCTAGGATTAATTTATTTTTACGTCATCTTATCGATCGTTCTGTTATATTTCTCTATAGATAGGATTTGTTTATATATACCCAACATAAAAGATTCATGTCATACAATTCTTGAAATATCCTACGTGTCTTTTTGGACCGTTTAATCATTTTAATTATGTACTTAAAATCGTCTAGCGTATGTATGTATGATCTTTCTGTTTTTTAATTATTCTGCCACTTAAAAATATCGGTCACGCGAGAAGTAGAGAGAGAATCGTGAAACGTTTTAAAAATTGATTCGTTTCTCCGCATTTAGCGAGATCTTTCTCGAGTTTCAGGACAAAAGAAAGAAAGTGGACCTCCTTCTAAATCTGAGTTTATCGCGACTTGACAAGCTGAGTAAAAATTTTACATTATACATCTCCCTTCTTTTCTTCCCCCCTCTTCGCGATGTTCTCTATTTGAATCGTGTTATCCGAGTGACACCGATAAGGCCATTTATGGAGCTTGTCAATAGTAATTTCGATATCGACGTGCTATTACGTAATATCGAAATTCGATTTTGTCGCCTTTTCTTAGCGCGTATCGGCTTTGGTGGCAGGTAATCTCCCGCATTCGTAATCTCTCGCATCAAATCCGACAAATAACTTTGGAAAGCGTTTCGAAAACATGTATCGATCGTCCCATCCTACCTTATACTCTACCACAGACTCTCTTAATCGTTATTGAATATAAATAAGAAAAATGTATTGCGGTGAATTTTTTTCACACACAAAGCAATTAAACCTCTATTTTTTTCTATGAAATTATTTATATAAGTTTCTTTGTTTCATATATTGTTTTTCTATATTCTTCTTTTACCTAATATCTGCATATGTCTGAGTAACAAGAATTATTACTGTTGAAACTCACGTATCGAAGACAAACTTATCTACTATGTTTTAAACGTTTAATCAGAAATAAATTTATAGGTTAAGTAAAACGAATATAAATAGTATTATCGATTTTTTTATGTCATATAGAAGGCAATGTATATTTGCAATTGTACTTGCAGCAAATAAAAATAAAATAATTTCGTAACTTTGATAAGATTCTAGATTTTTTTCTTTTTCTATTTGTCTACAACCTTTGTCTATAAAATATATATATTGCGTTAAACATTTTTTAAATTCATATTTGCTTTAAATATGCAACTAATAATTTTATATTGCGAGAGAAATAATTACGGATTCTAATGGAATTCAAATAAGTTATAAGTTATCTATAATGTTTCATGATGTTTATGCAATCAGCCGTAATATACACAGAAATTATATATCGTTATAATTTTTAGTGTCTTCTCCGTCTTGCTTGATAAATTGGAGGCCTTTCCGCTTATAATGATTATTAATGAGGGTTATGAATCCTCGCGGTTATATGAATGAATAAAACACGGATGTAGGAACGCGAGTAAAAAGGTGGCTTCAAGGCAAAAAAGATGACCGTTCGCGGAAACATATGATTTAACGTACAATTTTCCCGGAGCTTGTTATAAATATCTAATCCTGTTACGCTTTATCAAAATTGTTAAATTCTATTAAAGATTTGAGATCGATGATACATTTAGTATTTTCAACACATCTATATTTATATAAAATAATTTTATATTTTAATTTAAATATAATTTTTGAATTATTATATGTAATATGATATGTATTTGGATTATCCTAATGATATATATGTATATATATATTATTATTATAAAAAAATACATAAATTGAGCAGTAAAATATTTAGAATAAATAACTTCAGTATGCACATTTACGAAACATATAAATCATATTTAAAAATATTGTAGATATTATATATGTATAAATATATTATTTATACATATATAATATCTACAATATTTTTAAATATGATTTATATGTTTCGTAAATGTGCATACTGAAGTTATTTATTCTAAATATTTTACTGCTCAATTTATGTATTTTTTTATTATTTATACATATATATATTATATTATAAATATTGTTCCTAAAAATATCAGAAGAAGATTTTGATGCTTTTCGATAAAAGAATGATACTTAAGGCGGACAGTATATCAAACATTTCTAACTAAAACAAAGAAGAAAAAATTAGCGCGGTCGTTATATAAAATAGTAGTTTTTTTTTCCTTCTCTCGACTCTTCACATTTCTTCCTCTCGACCTTGATCGAATGCAAACTCCGCGGGACACGCGCTAACGTTAAAGGCCCAAACATCCATACCAATTAGGAGCGTGTCCGCAATAGGCCAATAACGAACCCCAGGGGTGGGTTGCGACTGTCGCGAGGGAAATCTCTCACCACGAACCTCCTAGGTCGGTGATACAATGAACGAGAGGGTCGTTCCACCGAAGGGTGGAAGCACAATGAGAGTTCGAAGGATCGAAGCGGGAAGGTCGACAAAACGCAATTTTGTAAATAGGGAATAGCCAGGTCGAGATTATTCTAGGCGCTAGGATGATTCAATCGAGCGATTTTATAGCCGGCAGCTGCGAATCTCGGAGGAATGGAAGGAAGTCGCGGAGGGGAAGTTATAACTGTGCTGATTAAGCATTGTCAGGAGATATCAACCATCGGGATTATCTCGCGCGCGATTTACGTGAACGAATAACGTACTCGACGATCACCCTGACGACATAATGCTTGTTTTATCATTGTCCATTATCGCCATTACTTACTTGCGATCGTTCGTTTCAAAGATGGTGGAACGTGCAATAAATCTCGGTATCGATTTTAATCGAGTCGAAATAATGTTAGGGGAATTGCCTGAAAATTCCCTTAAAGAATGTCTGTTCATCGAGTCAAGTATCAAATTATATTAAACTGTATAAATAAAAATAAGTATTTAATCGAAAAGTATTTTATAACGCAGCTTTTATCTTAATAAAATAAATAAATTTATATCTTGAAGTTTCTTATTTTATTTCGATTAAATATCCTCTAATTAAAAGCGGAATTAGCAAGATATTGTTTCATAAATTGTCATAAAAAAATCATAAAATCACAATCAATAAAAAAACATTATATAGATTAATTTTTAACATGTTAATAAAAAGGTGGATAATATATAAATGTTATAAAGATTATTGATCATATAATATCTTAAAATTTATTGAACAATTTATTATTTAAAAGAATGATTTTGAGACCTTTCTAAAAAAGGCATGTTAAGTCGATTCTCGCAAGTATTGTTGCCTCTTCCGCGATGCTGATTGGCTGTCTTGATTCGCGTTGTGCGTTATATTCGTAGCATCAAAAGGCTCTTATCGCGAGGGTTAGCAGTTTGACAATTTGTGTGTTCAAAATAAAATTAAATAAAATAATAACATGTTTTAAATAATGTTTTAATACTTTAAATTCGATTAATATTTTTGACAGTTATCAGCTTATTTCTGTCAAAAAATATTAATCGCGGATAAAGTATTATAACATATTATATTACTTACAAAATATTATTATTTTAATATGTTGTAAATAATATAATATGTTATAAAATATATACTTTGTCCGCGATTAATATTTTTTGACAGAAATCAGCTGATAACTGTCAAAAATATTAATCGAATTTAAAGTATTAAAACATATTATTTAAAACATGTTATTATTTTATTTAATTTTATTTTTAACAAACTGTTAAACTAATCCTCGCGATGACAGCCTCTCGATGCTACGAATATAAAGCACAATGTGAATCGAAATAGTCAATCAGCATCACGGAAAAGGTGCAACAATACTTGCGAAAATGGACTTAACATGCCTTTTTTTAGAAAGGAATGTTATAATATTTTTAATTCGATTAATATTTTTGACAATTATCAGCTGATTTTTGTCAAAAAATATTAATCGCGGATAAGATATTATAACATATTATTTAAAACATGTCCTATTTTAATATTTTTAACATATTATATACATATACCCCATTACCGCTATAAAAATGTCATAAAATAAATTTCTCACTCACCGATACGTAGAATAGCGGAGTTGTAGTCCACAGCATTGATCTGAAAACAAAATATTCAAATTATGTATATACATATGTGTGTGTCGAATATCTCATATATACAATATAAATATGTAAGCTAGAATATTTAATTACCAAATTTTCGCTTTATTAATATTTTTTTACAGAAATTAGCTGATTAAAGCGTTAATTTGCTAATTAAATTTTAAAATAATAATATGTTTTAAATAATATGTTATAATACTTTAAACTCGATTAATATTTTTGACAATTATCAGCTGATTTCTGTCCAAAAATATTAATCGAAAATAAGGTAACATATTATAACATATTACAATATTACTATAATATTTTAATATTTTTAACATATTATTATTTTAAAATTTAATTAGCAAATTAATGCTTTAATCAGCTAATTTCTGTAAAAAAAACATTAATCGATGAGTTTAAACAAACTTTATTTTTTTTAAATATCTTTTTTAACATAAAATCGAAGAATAGCTCTTGTTGTTTTAGTATCAATAAAATTTAAATGTGAAATAGCTCATATTTTATTTTATTAAAATATTTTAACTTATGTGTAAGAAATGAAACCTTTTATAGTATATTGCTTACACAAAATTAGAAGAATCTTGACAACTGCAAATTTTTATTAAACAAGAATCGTTTCGAAATTGATAAAAATAAAAATAAAATTGGAAAAATTGCTGCGAGGAAAATTTAATGCGGTCGGAACATATTGCGAAGTCGGACAATATTGCCTTCGACAGAAGGTTATCGATACGTTTTCGCCGATGTAGGCAAAATGCGTTCTTGCAGAAGTGCGTCTCGCAGAAGTCAGGAACGATCTATTCGCAGGACGTGCAAGCTATTTTTACGGATCGGTCACACAGCGGATATATACATATACACGTGAATCGCCGAGTTAGCTGCACACCGTCAGGTTTTACATATCCGCCGAGAGAGTATTATGGAGTTTAGTCACGCCATATGGTGTCGATGGAGCGCAAAGGGTTGCGCCAGTCCTTGAGAGAGTCTAAAAAGCGCTCGCGCCGCTCAGTCTTTCATCTTGGAAATTTCCTCTCTCTTTCGTTCTTTCTTTCTTTCTCGAATAGCATCTCGAGGCTACTGCAGAGAAGGATTCCAGGGCTTTCTTTTGTGTTTGGACCATAGGCGCTCTTTACACGCGTTTCACGCTCGGCTGCCGTGTTACGCGCTTCCGCGGTTTCTCTGCCGCAAATGACGATGCGATACACGAGACCATTCATTTTTCGAGGGACAGTGACGCGTGAATATGCGAAGACAGAAGGTACCCGGGCACGGCGATCTTAATGACTCTTTGTCATCAGTTCTTTCAATATAGGCTCTAACAAATAGGCTCTCTTTACGCGTGTTTGGGTGTTGCGGACTTTCCTTTCTAGAATATTTAACTCGTCGTCACAATATATGCATCATGTCATCGCATATGAATGATCTGAATAATGAAATTTTTAATGAAAGAATTTGTAACTCTCTCTCTTTCTTTAAACTGCTTTACGTACAAAAGGAGAATTTTGCATATTTTGTATTTTCTTCGCCTATTGAGTCCTCAAAGCAATCAGAAACTTTCGTAATAAAAACAAATTTTTAAATATAAAATTTCATCGTTTGTAATAATCAAATGTCTTATGTAAATAATTATTTACTTAAATTACGATTATTTCCCCATTTGTTTTAATACTTCTTCATTGCTAATTCGGTCTTTATACCCATTTATATATAATATTATATATTATAAATATATATATATATATTATATAATATATATTTTACAATATATTTTATATAATATTATATATATACATATTATATATATTATATATTATATATATTATATATAAACCCAAAGTAGTTATACAGTCTAATTTATTTGCATGTCAGTATAATTTCAAGCTCGTTAATCGTTTAAAAAGGAGATTCATATGCTATGAAATGTGTAAGGAGAGTTTCAAATTGCGATTATATTCTTAAAATCTGTAAAAAAAAGTAAAGCCCGAGACCCTGTTCCTCGTCAGAGCATTCTCATAGTACGCGTCCCAAGAATTACGGGCATTACGCTTCTTATGTCTTCCACGGATTCTATGCACCGCGTAAATCCGGTTACGTATACGTATACTTTTCGAGCACACGTCGAGCGATGGCTTATCCGGGCTCACAAGACTTTCCTCGGGTTGACTAAAAAAAAAAAATTTTGAAAACCGAGAAGCACAAGTGGGTCGTTGCGATACCAACTTGATCCACTTTACTCTTAATGTCCTTGCAATATTACTCAAGAAAAATAAGAACCTGGACGGGCAAAGTGAACGTGGCGTGTTTTGCAACGATACGTCCCGTTTCATCTATTTCTTCGGGTACACGGAGGTCACTACACAGCAATGGCGTATGCTGGTATTACAGCAATTTTTATCGTTATATGTATTAATACCTTCCCATTTAAGTGTTAAGACTTGGTTCACATTAAAAAAAAAAAATTATTGAAAATGTAACCTCGCTTAAAGTTCAAAGGCAGTCAACTCTATTTTTATGTGATCATTTTTATATCATCGAATGTATCGATAAAATAATATTAAAATTATGATAAGAAAGTTTGTGTGCGTTATATAAAAAGTCGAAATCCAAGTTTGATTATATCAAGATTTATAAAATTGAATATTAGAAAACTTATATGTATACAGAAAAAAGTAGCTTTTCTCTTCAAACTTTGTTCAGGATAGAGTTCGAGAAAATTATTACAAATTTATTGCATAAAATAACATCGAATCTCGAAGCAAAGACATTATGTAGATAATATATTTTTCTTCTTTCTTAATTTCTCTCCTGACTTTTATTATAATAAAAATATAATTTAGAGTTTGACTTAATAAAGAAAAATTTAAACGTGTGATATTTATACACATTCAACGTGTTTACAAAATTTAAACTTTTTTTTCCAGAAAACAATTGTATTCGCGCTTTAAATATTATATTTTCCCATCTCTTTTTCTCGACAATGTGCGTGTAAGAAAATACTCGTGTGAAATCGGTGCGGTAGATTGAAGTGTGAATAAAATGTTGCATTAAATTTTGCATTAATATTTCTACACGCGAGAGAGCCGTTTAATGCGATTATACAGTCGTTGTGTATATACCGGGACGAGGAGAGAAACGCGTTGGCAATGTACAATTCTGTCAAGTCATTTATTCCGTTACACGAGATATATCTTTCGCCATTTGAGTTTCGTATATTCAAATAGGTAGCCCCCAACGCGTCGCGTGTCCCTTTTGAAATTCTGGCATATTTATTCCATCGAATGGAAAT
Source organism: Prenolepis imparis (assembly GCF_030444845.1). Taxonomy (NCBI): domain Eukaryota; kingdom Metazoa; phylum Arthropoda; class Insecta; order Hymenoptera; family Formicidae; genus Prenolepis; species Prenolepis imparis. Next base: position 4,146,743 of record NW_028141173.1, on the reverse strand, counting down.
ATTCCCTCGCGCATCAGAAAATCGCGAGCGCGACATTCGAGCAAACTGCGAAACTGTATATTGCCGATCTACGAGATCCGAAATTTTAACATAAAATATTTGTGTCGCGGATTGAAGTTCTCTAACAATCCGTGAGATTACACTTGGATGTAAATGCGCGTATCTCGTGCGTAACTCAAAGCTAAAACGATCAAAGATGATAAATAAACGCGCATGTTTTTCTCTTTCTCTCATTTGTTTTATATCTAAAATAATTAATCTAAGAATAAATAATTCATAAAAAAATATTATACACAATATTAATTTATCTAATATTAATTTATCTAAGTCTATTTTTATCCGTTTATTTATCTGAGAAGTGAGCTAACAATAAATTATAAAATAAACATTAATCTTTCTTTCTGTAAATCTGTTTTTCTCAGATAAAACTATGAATCCAATTAACAATTAGATATTATCAGGTTTATTAATGTTCTCTATCTAAAAGTTTACCGACTCTAAAGCTGAACTCGTTTAATTCACCATGGATAGAAATTAGGTCATAATAGCTAGCACGTGCACGCGCAAAATAATCTGGAAAAACAAATTTTCTAGTGAAAACAATACAATATGATTCACAAAGAAAACTGCAAACATATTTGCATTCAATATGAAAGAGTTATACACACTTTCGTGATTTTTATCCATAACAACTTTTTATGTTTCACAGCCACTCTTATTTTCAGATAAATAAAGCAAAATCGATAGAATAGATTAATATCATGATATCGTGAAGCTAGCTAGCTGATGTTAATATAGATCAATTTGAAATAGATTAGAGCTGCTAAATAAAACTAAGAGATATAGTTAGGATAAATTATAGAGTGCGAAAGGTTGTTGAAAAATGGCGGGCGCGTTAGAGATCAAAGTAGTATCGTTCAGTATCAAAAGAAACGTATATGTGGCAATCTCTCTCTCTCTCTCTCTCTCTCTCTCTCTCTCTCTCTCTCTCTCTCTCTCTCTCTCTCTCTCTCAGCGGAGTGTATATTCCCTCCTGATATATTCTTCCGTCTCTCTAATGACATGGCTCTGCCCAAACATCTGGTGGATCCCAGCGTGTTCATTGATTTAGTGAGACGGTCGAGTCGTCCGATAGCAGGTTGCTAACCCATCACGGACATCCTTCCATCAACATTGTACGAGCATGCGACAGCCACGACGACACCGTTTTGTAGCATAACAATGAGATGTACATGACACGCGCTATATGTATTAACCCTTTGGGATTCAGAATAATTTTGAGATAGGGTGGAGGGGCGGAGAGTAGAATATTACGTCTAAATTCCGACTTCATCAACGTGTCTTGCGTGTTTCGCCTGACAAAATAACATAAATTTCCATAATTTGCAAAGGAAACATCCTTTCTAAATTATAATTGTCAATTGTCATATCTTTGATAACATGTTCACTTTTGTTTCATATAAAATTATCTGATATATAAAAATGACTTTTAATTCTATTTATTATAACTCTTAATGTAAATGAAACAAAAAATATAAATATTATATTACAAATATAAAAATATAAATATTGGAAAAAATTAATTAAGATTATTAAATGTACTTTAATGTGTTCAAAACTTTGAAAAGCCGATGGAAAATAAATAGAAGTGATTAGCCATGGAAAAATTCATCTTCAAACCCCGTTATTAAATCGATGTTATCAATGGTTACAATTATTATATGACAAACGATGAAAAACTCCGATTAATGTTATATTTACTAAGCGAGTCTGCGTTAACATCCGGCATTTTTCCGTGCAGCTCCTAATTATCAGATGTCGTGATCCTACAGTGTTCATTATGAACTCAGTCATTACACGCGCGAGCGAAGTCGTCGCAATTTTTTTTCATTTTCCAATCTCGTTAGAATCGCGATTTCGGTCGAATTATGCAGTCTCGCGGCGACTGATACATCAAGCATCGAACAATGATTCGATAATATTCGAGTAGATGGGAATATCGTGTGTTACGTTCGAGTCTTTCTTTTATTTCTTTTTTTTTTTACTTTAATAGAGAAAGAATTATTTTTTTAGAGAGAGATACCACGATGATACATTTGTGTCATCACATTTGGGACGTGGAAAATAAATGAGTTCTTGTGCAATGATGCGTCGCAAAAAGTGAATCGAGATCATGTTGTGAAAACGAGAGATTCCTGGATTCTTTTTATGCGAGAGTTATATTCCACATATATGCATCACTGTAGGAGAATCTCACGTTCGGGGAGACACAGACATATACGTGTCTCTTCATGCGTATCCGAAAGATGTATAATATATTAAATGATTTAAATATCAAGATCGTTATTTCTCTCTGTATCATCAAGGAAATAACTGTAGATTTTGATTCGACAATTCAGATTTATATAACGCGTACATGATTTACACGAATGACAAGAGACGTTATCATCTTTTCATTAATGAAAAATTTCGATTCATTAATTTATTGAAAAAAAAATTGTATTGAGATTAAATGTTGGATGTTTTATAATATCTTATGCTGTCATCTAATAAAATAGCTTGAAAAATTCATGTAAATACATATATTATTGAAAACTATTTTTTTATGCGTTCAACACCTTTTTTGTGTTAGATAAGATTTTTATAAGAGGCGACAGATGTCGTTATCGCTTTATTATCAACAGCAACCGCGTTAAGGATCATTAACCGCGCTATAGACTTGACTTGATCTATTTGACAAAGGTATATTAAATCTATGGCAGCTGGCATTAATGACATTGCTATTGATATCGAAATAATGCATCGGAGAGGATCCCCTTATTGCTTCGTTAATAGAAATATGACTGGAGATAATTCTACGACCATTATTATACTGTGAGAAATCTATTACCGCAGGGAAGAATTATCCCGCGCGGGCAAATGCCTTAATAGAGCGGTTCGCGGACGAAAGTACAGGTGCACGAAGGAATCCTGAAAGTTTTTAAACGCTATCGCGACGTGCGAGAAGAATCGTCGAGGAAACTTCGCAGATTAACTGCCTCTAGCAATAATATAGCGAAAGAGAAGGAGCAAGAGTGGGAGAGAGCAAACGAGAGGAAGAGAGAGCGGGAACGTGATGGCGGAGGCAACAAGGGTGGTTTCAGACGCATGCAACCGCTATCGATTGACAACCCTCGACCCCACCAGCGCTGCTACGCCATCACCACCGCTACCACCACCACTACTACCACCATAGCAATAATACCAGCACGTTCTCAAGCCGCTAGGCAGCAACGGCGACGTCCGTCGTCGTCTCTCCTGGCTTTTCTCTCAATCAATTCAAGTAACCTCTCTTCTCTCTCGCTCTGAGGTCTTATCAGACTCGTTTCAACAATTCATACCTCTGAATCGCATGAGATTCAACTTTAACTCTCGCGAACTCGCGCTCTCTCGCAATTATATGAAATTATAAGTCATAGCACTTTTGTATAATCTCTCCGATCGTCGAGGATTTTATCTCGAGAAGAAATTTTCTTTCTTTTCCTCTCTTTTCTGTTCTTTTTGCATTTCCACGATTTTCATTCATTATTTATCCCCGATGTTTCCTATTATTCTACGTATGCTCGAACATTTATAGTTGTATAACTTCCACCGGTTTGTATAATCTTTGACTGATCCTTAGAGAATTCTCAATCCCAGAATAAAATAAATTTTTCTGCCTCTCTATATTCCCTCTCTTTTCCCATATCCTCGCTTCTATTTCTCTCTGAATTTTGTATCCGCTTTTAAAGCTCTATCAAATTATACATTATATCAGTTTGTATAATATCTGTAATCGCTCTCGGGAGATTCAATCCCAGGATAAAGTAAAGTAGTAATTGTATCTCACTCTGTTTCCATTTTTCCCCTCCTTTTTTCCTCCTCTCTGCCCGTATTTCAGACCTCTTCGCTTATTCATCTTGTTCCTGTCCCTCTCTCTGGAAACGAGTTTGCACATTCATATAGTTGCAATGTAAAAATTAAAACGTACTCGCGTGTTCGAATATATTATTTTTGATCGTCCGTAGGAGAATTTAATATCAAAATGAAATAAACTTTATCTATCTTGTTTTTAATACATTTTTCCTTTCTTTTCCTCAACGATTCTACCCCTTTTTATCCATTTCGTCTTTGTTTCTCTTTACACAATGTTTTCCCTAATGCCGCAAATACGCGTGTGCTCCTTGGACCGAAACGCGTTTGTCTCCTCGTTTGTCGACTCTCTCTTCCACTTTGGCTCCCTCTCTTGGCAACGCAATCCGCCACCCCCGTCAGCTCTCTTGCACTTCCTCCTTCATCTCTCTCTTTCTCTGTCGGCCTTCCACACTCTCCTACCCTATCTATATCGTTTCACCCGCGCTCTTTGCCTCGTCTGCCACGCTCCAGAATGCCTTCCCCGCTGAGAGTTTGTCGTCGTCGTCTCGGTCGACTCCCCGTGTCGCTGCGGGATTTCCGCAGACCCCTGTCCTAGCGTCCCCTTTTATCAAGAGATGCCCAGAGCGCGGCGGCCGAGACCGAAGGAGACAGATAGATCGCTAAGTTCTGACTCCTCCCTTTCTCGCCGACTCCCGACAACAGGAGAGAGAAAGAGAGGAAAATGGTGGGGAAGAAGGTGGTGGAAGGTCAAAGACGCCAAAAAAGGGCGGAAAGGGAAGAGACGACTAGAGGGTGCGACGAGGATCGACTAAAGGATATTAAATGACGCGGGAGAAAAGAAGAGGGATAGATTAAAAGGCATCGTAAAGAGAGAGAAAGAAGGAAGAAGAGAAAAAACAGAAAAAAGGGTAGAGAGGTAAAGGAAGGGAAAATGGCGTCCTCCAACCCAGCAGCAGCCAAATATTTTACGAGCTAAACTGCGCCGGCGGCCTTTGCCCGCGAGAATCGATGTGCAAAGATCAGACGTCGCGTCGCGGGTGGTTCCTGCCTCCTTCCTGACTCGACGCCAGACTCGCTCGATGGCCGATTATATAGCGGAGGAAAGTGAAGAATCCTTCTTCTTGACCAGAGAAAGATTTTTCGATTTCCGATGTTCTTCTCGTAAATGCGAAAGTCCTCGGCGTCTTCGACGTATCTCACGTTTTTACTAGCCATTTCTCTCTTTCTCCCTCGAGACAGGAAGTTGTAATTATCGAAGGAAATAAAGGGGGCGAGGAGGAGCTCCGGAGAATTTGCTCGAATGGAAAGTGGAGAATCTAGTTAACCGAATGCCTGCGGCGATCCGCTGGGAGAACTCGCCGCTGTTACTATTGGTTACATGACTGCGTCGAGTCAGAAAAGTATGTAAAGTGTACGGAGTATAAAAACTATATAAGTTCTTTGATTTTAAAGGCACCGGAAACAGATATATTGTTATTGTGATTATTGTCCATTTGACGTTCGCGAAAGATTGCTATATAATACTAGCGTGAAATACATTACACGTCAGTTGTATGCAAAATTACATTAAACATGGGGTTTTTGGAGTTTATAATAGTCGTGCGGTTGACAGCAAGAGAGAGACGCATGGCTACACGTCGTACATAAATCGCTGTAAAGTTTGGTCGCGGGTGCCGGAAGAAGTTACACGAGGTGTAACTTCTGAGTTACGATGAGGGCACTAACCGTAAATGGGATATACGAGATACCGAAGGGAACTGAACGAAAACATCTCACAGGTGACAGACTGTGTTTTATGTCAAATATAAATCGTTTCGGAGTTATTTTCGAATGTTTCATACATTTATAGGTAGCATTAGCGATCTTAAATTAAAGAGTGAACATCGATTGAGCCTATTCTTTATAAAAATACGCGATAGAACTCAGAGAAAAATTAAATTAATATTTTACTTTAATAAAAATTATGCATAATTTTACTTTAATAATAATTTTAAATAATATTACTAATTTTAATAATTTAATAAATAAAATAAAATTAAATATACTCGATTGAGCAAACTTGAATAATGGATAGATTTCTGGCAACGTAGCGCGACGGAAAATTACCTTAAAATTTCTCGAAAACTACGTCTCAGCAGAATTTCTCGAGACTGTCTGAGGCAAGATTCAATTCACGAGTGCAGGAAATGCACACCGAATTTCCCGTGCTGTGTGCTTCACATGGTAATACACTTTCACGTGTAGCCGAAAAATCTTATATATACCCGCATTCCGCAATTCTCTCTTCCATGGTCCCTATCCGCCTCCATTTTATCGCCACCGAGTTTCCCCTCATCCGACGATATCAGGGTTTGGCTTTCATCGTGGTGAAATCCGTCGACGATGGAAAATCGGCCGCGTGCCGACACTCTCGACTACAGATTATCCAAAGAAGCTGCGCATTCTCGATCGATCGCGGGTTATTACACACCTTCCCCTTCCCTCCCCCTCAAATTAATCGAGCGCGCTTTAAGGTAGGATGTATCATTGCTCAAATTAATTAACGGAGAAAAGAGGAAATTACATTATTATCGCACAGAATATCCCGGAATCTCTTTCTTTCGTATAAATATTTTTAAATCAAAATTTGTAAAAATATCTGCCTATTTTAATTAAGAGAGAGAGAGAGAGAGAGAGAGAGAGAGAGAGAGAGAGAGAGAGAGAGAGAGAGAGAGAGAGAGAGAGAGAGAGAGAGAGAGAAAGAGAGATATATATCAATATATAAATGAAAATATCAAATAATAAATTTCACGAAATAAGCTTCTGAAATAAAAAATATCAAAAATATATAAAACTTTAATCTCGATCTATAACTGTAAGTAGACTTTTATATATATTTATTTAGCATTAACCAGTTTTTAAGTTATATTAGAACCGATGATATTTTATGAGAAAGAAATACGACCAAAAGATACCAGGATTTAATGTTAAAATTCAAATTATTACAACATTGGTCTGTTTCAAGGAGTATATAAAAGGAAGCACGAATAACTTGGGACACCATGTATTTCGTGTCCATTGTCGCTGATTGTCGGAGAGACTTGCTCTCCAAGTTCATCAGGGTTACCGGCAAACTATCCCGAAGTGATCGTGAGACGTGCTACATGAAGTTCGTAGCAACTAATGGTCTCTGACTCGCTTAAGAACAGGCGGATCCTCGTTATGATATTTCAGTGGGAACTGAAATGCTGGTATCTCGCCCACGATGTTAGAGCCCCCAATCGTCGTCCGGAAATTTTCGAGATAAATATGTGTCTGTCTACCGACCATAGAAAACACTACCGAATTAATCCCGACGATTTTTCTTGCGCTTAGAATCTGTCCAGAGATCACATCCATCTTCGACCGTGAAGAATGTAAAACAATCCGCGGAATAGTATCGTGAGGGTTAGATTACATCAAACATCCGTTGGGATATTTCGTGACAAATTTGGGGATGATCCTTGCAAAAGTTTGCCGAGACGCTATTTGTTTCTGTATCTCTTTTTGTTGAAGCTTATAATACTAAATATATATATATTCACACAAAATAGTAAATAGTAAATAGTAAATAAAAATTCTTAATTATAAAATTTTTAATATTGTGACATAATTAAGCAGGAATGCAGCAACTTGTGCAAAGATTATGTCACCTTGTTAAATTCGATTTTGTATAATTTAAATAATTATTTAAATGCGAACGTCATTATAGGAATTGCATCGTTATTTGATTTTATCGCTCAAAATATTCCGCGATAATTAACGACTTGTCCAACAAGTGCTTTTTCTCCAGAAGCAATTACAGCGAGCTGCATGCGTCGCGGTACTAGCGTATAGCGACTAATTAGAGTCAGGTGATGACTCGAACGACTAATTTGCTTTTAAATTTGTTTTATGAAATGACCACTAAATTTACAGAATAAATAACTTGGCAAGAATAAAATACACAGCATGTACAACGGAAAATGTCATGTTAATGAAATGACGCTTGTTTTGTGAGATACAGTTAAAACTGAAATGCTGAAAAGATCATTAATGGCGTACAATCAACCCCTTAATTTTAGGCAATTATTGGAAAAAGATTAATAAATAAATAGAAAATTATACGACAAAAAATATAACAATAAAATAAGATAATAAAAAAATCAATAAAAAACATTTAAAATTATATATATAATCAATAAAAAATATAAAATTATATATATATCATAATTTAAAAAATTATATATACATATATAATTAATGAAAAAATATATAATTAAATATATGTACATAACACGTTACTGTATCTTATAATTGTAGTAACCGCCATTAAATCGCGCTATTAAACAGCTCTTAATTAATCCATTGGCACTTGAAACGTCAAACGGACAGAGGAAGCTCAGACCGGATCATATTTCGCGGACGAGAGGAGGAAGGTCGCGAGGGAATATCGCCAGGCCGGAGATGATATTCCGGTTTCCGAATTTACACAGCAAATTACCGTCTCTACGGGGGTGAAGAAAGAAAGATCGATCGGAAGTCTCTTTGGCGGCGCGACGACTTGTGCCGATGCGCTCATTAACCCCTCATTAACCCCGTTCACGATTACAGTACGCACGATTCATCCCTCCCTCCTGTCATCGATCTTCTTCCTTTTTATTCTCGGTCTCTCGCGCTCTTACCACGACCCTCCTTTGTTCGTTACAACGGACATTCTGCCGTCGTCCAGACGGCCGCGTCACTTTCTCAGAAAGCATTACGCAGCTCGTTAGCATGTGCTCTCCCCGGCCACTTAATTGGCTCAATGGACCTCTTCACGTTCATCGCTAATCGCTGACACGAGAGCGCGGCCATATAGCCTGAAACTCGGCTCTTCTCCGGCGAAGTATGCATATGTATGTATGGATGATCCGCAGCTCGTTCGAAATATTTTAAATTTTATCACGTACTATTGGTTTTTCCGTAGGGAAGACTACTACCGTCAAGAGGTGACGGACGAGTCGAGTAAAGAAATTTTTATGAGCGTGTTCCGAAACCGTTCCACGAAGTCGTGACTGTATTAATTTAAAATGTCGCGTCGCCGTTAAAAACGAAATGAAATTACTTTATCTGCTCTTATGAAAAATCAATCCCGTATTTTTCCACTGAAAAATGTGTTCGCTTAATCTACAAAAAAAAAAAAGTTATAAATTTTTAAATAATTTTATTAGATATTAGGTATGTCGTAAGTTCTTTCTCGAACAGAAAATATCAAACGTCAGCGCAAATTTCTTTAACTGGATAATATCTTATAATATACGGTTATCCAATTTAAAAGGATATACGGCGAGAAAGAGAGAGAAGGAGAGAAAAAGTGAAACTTTTGCGGAACACTAAGAGCGATACTTCGCTAAACTTGCACAGACAGCAGATGAAAAGATTAAACGGTCCCTCTAATCCTCGAGGAGGATCACAGGGTGCACTAGGAAATATCGCACGCGCATGGCCTCTAATAAAAGAGAGAGTGTGGCTCGCTCCTTCTAATAAGGATACCTCCCCGCAAACAGCTGCCTTCGGCGGTCTTAAATCACCCTTTCGACGTTGCACGTGCAAAGTGTTTGTTAAAACGACACGCACGGCATATCAATTTTCATCGCCACGTAAAGTACAATGTATATCCTCCCGTATATATTTTACTTCGATCTACGTTCCGCTGCCTGCTCGTGCACCTCTATGCGAAAGGTGAGGTGAGCCATTACATACACTTGGCCCGGACAATCGCTTCGTTACCTCTGAAAATGAGCGCCTCTTTAAGAGGGCGAATTAACGAAAGAGATGTCAGAGATGTCAGTGTGCAAATTCAATTTGAATTCAAATTCATATTTTTTCTATCGTCCAAAAAAATTTTGTAATTGTATATTATCTGTAACGCGATTTTATTTATACAATTATATAGTAAATTTTATTTATATATTTTTTTATATTATATTTGATTTATATATTGTATTTTTTATTTATATATTATACTGAATTTTATTTAGACACATAAGTCAAAACTTCAGTAAAGCTACAAATTATCTATTTACGCTCTGAATATATTACTACAATTAATATAAAATATATAATTATATAAAGAGAAAATATTTGTAAATATTTTGTTAATGATACTCTTATGCAAATGCACGATTTCAATTAGATGCTAATTGCAATGTAAATTACTCCAAAATCATTACAGTTAACAGTCAACAGTCAACATGCGAATAATAGCGAACAATGGGCGAAGAAATGCATTGTCGCGCGCGTTTTCCAAAATAAATTTTCCATCATATTTGTTGAAAAACCAACCAATATTACAAAGCAGTGCGTCAAACCGCGAGAAAATCGAAGCTATCGATAGCCGAAGCTTTTTAATCCACGGGTTCTTGACCCGCTGATTGGTTGATTAAAATTGTCGCGGCATCGCATCAGAGGCAAATACACCGCCGTCAGTCACACGTTGGCTTTTTTTGCGGCAATCCCCGTTTTGCCCTACCTAACCGGCCCCGGTTTACTTTAAAATTGATACTGACGTTAACTGACGGCTTGTCGATTCGGACTGCATTCACGCCGAAACCCCGCGTCCGCCGAAATGCCTCATTTTATAAGCGAAACGAGCAACCTCTCCTCTTCCCCCTAATGCAAACTGCGATATGCGTTTTCGTCCCGCGTTCGCGAATTTTTGCCGCGATGAAAAAAAAAAAAATTTAATCCGCGTTCGCGCATAGAGTTTTAGTGTAGTCAAATATTAGTTTGTCGTCGGTGAGACGAACACGTGGATTGAAATGTTGACAGTTTGTTCCTCTCCGATTTCTTTTGATCGAGTGTTGAGTTTTGCGCGAAGAAGCTTGTTTCGTGTATTTTCGACAAGCTAAATATCCTTTCTAAACTCGTTATGTTTCTCTTTTTATCTTTATCTGTTTATCTATCTGTATGCATAAAAATAAATTTTAATTACTTGTATCTAGTATTAAATACAGAAAAGAGGACTCGAAAGAGTAAAAGTTTAAATACATATTTTTAAATACAATTAATTAAAATGTGTTTATATGTTTGACAAAACATTTGAAAAGCTACGAATGAATAATTGATTTAACTTTAATAAGTTTTCTCTCAAGATTTTTAATTTAATATGCAAATTTTGCGCTTAATTTATCTTTCGTGATGTATTGTTAATTAACTGTATTATTAACAGTATTAGCAAATAATTTCATTTAAAAAGGAAAATGCAAATATTCAAGTATGAATAAGTATATTCTCGTCGAGTTTTTTATGTTAAAATTTTTAATCAAGAAAGAATTTTATATATATACATATATTTATTATATGTTATAACTAGCATACTTTAATAATTTATCATTGAATAACAATTGACTAGTAGCATTTATAAATGACAAGACATTCTGCAAATAAAATTTATTTTTACGTCAGTGACCTAATGACTAATTAACTTCATTAAGAAATAATACAATTGGATAAAAAATTCTTGAATCTTCGATTAATAATTCTTAACATTTTTCTTCAACAAGAGCAACAGATCAAATATATAATAGTTTTCGTGCCGACTCTTCGTCTCGAATCAGGCAACTTGTTCGATGAAACAGTTACGTTGTTTCGATACAACATTCACCAAACAGCGTTTGTATGCAAACCGTATATCCGTACATTGAACCGAATAGTGATGCCCGATTAAAATTCGTGTTCCTAGCAATTAGCGTATATTTTTTCCGACAACGTCAACACAGTGTTTTTTTTCAATTGCGTGTTACATTATACGGAATGAATGAGAGCAGTTACATTAAAATAACGATACTTTTTAAGCAAAATAACTAAATAACTAAATAAAGTCAATAATGCGATTTAAATGGTCATATTTTAATTATCAGTACTGTTTGTTATGTATGTATATGTTCATTTTAATGTATTTAATAACCTTTGTCTATTAATTATTTCTCTTGTTTCTTCCTTAATGTTCTTAATAACATAGATTTAATAACATTCCTAAATATAGGTCTAGAACCATTCATACATTTCCAATCTTCAACATTTGGAATTAATACGTGATACATAATAATATCAAACACACTGCATAATATTAAATATTATTACTTGCTGTATCATATTCATAAGTATTGAATAATTATTATGTATTTCGTATTGAATGAGTTATTTCGCCATATAGAAATTAATTGTTTTGTTTTTGCGAGAGAGAATTTAAAACTGTATGTAACAGAATGTTTTTTATAATAATTATCATTCAGCAAGTTGACTCGTAATGGGAGCAATATTTTTTCTGAACATAACTCAAGTCTTTAATCGCGATCGAAATTTGTTATCCTACAGTGATTTGCGAACATGCATATACATGGTTTAGTATTTGCGCGATGGCAGACTATGATAAACAAATGTAGTCGCTTACGATTGTGTTTTTCAATCCCGAAGTACGTTTCTATTTACTAGCTTACCGATTCGAACAAATATGTGCTTTACCCATATATGGAACACAGTTGGAAAACAACTGTAATTGGTCATTTTTCTTTCTTTTTCCGAGCAATCTAGGATTATAAAAAAAATTACAATGTTATTTTTTTTTTTTTTTTAATAGAAAATTCGTCTTTACACTTATTTTATTCCGCGACATAAAAATAACTACATATCTTTGATGATGATATTGCTAACCAAAAAACATATTATATAACTATTTATATATAATTATTTATATGAGATAAATAATTTTACGCAAGTCGTGTTAAATCAGCGTCAATTCCGAATGCAACTAGTCTATACTTTCGTGCAATCATGAGTACTTGATCCGATTGCACGTGAGTATACCATGTATCTCTAACGAGTCAATTTGTATGCATAGAAAATCAGAAAGCATCCGCTAACTATTTCATCACGTTCGCTTGAATCAATGTCAACAAATAGTGATCCTCTAACATAAACAAGATTTAAAAAAAAAATAGATATAAAAAATAGATGTTGAATGCTAATATTTACATTTATTTAGAAAAATTAATAAATTTGGGAAATTATTCCATTTTTAAGTATTTGAGAGCAATACATTTTTTAAGAAAGTTTGTTTTCTTTATCTTTGAATATAAAAAAGTCACCGCGCGTTAAAATACATAAACGTTAATTAATGTGCATTAATTATTCTATTATTCTGCGCAAAGATATTTATCGAAGTAAATCGATTTCATGTTACAAGAGCTAATTAACCTTGTTTGTATTCCATAATCAATTGCAAAGAATATAAACGCATGGTGACAGGTAGATAAAATGCAAATTTTCTTTTAAGATATAAATTTCATTAAATGTTAATATTCACATTCATTCAGGAAAATTTATTTTAAAAAATTATTCTATTTAAGTATTTGAGATTTGAGTATTTGAGAATATATTTTTAAAGAAAAAGTTTGTTCTCTATTTTTGTATAAAAAAGTCACAGCGTTAAAATAAACATGACGATAATTAATATGCATTAATTATTCTGCGCGAAGGCATTTATAGAAGTAAATCAAATTCATGTTACAAGAGCTAATTAAGCTCGTTTGTGTTCCATAAAAATAAAAAAAGAAATATAAATGTATGATGACAGGTGGAGAAAATGCGAATACTTTGTCTCGATAGCGATCGCGTTTGAGAATCTACGACGGATAAAGCATGCCTTGTATTCTTTCGTAGAAATCGCAGACATAATGAACACTCCGCGATGCACAAAACGAGGGCTTTACGCTACGAGAGGTTTGTGGCAATATGCTCTTTGGCGCATTTAAATGCCCTTTCTTCCGTTGTTGTAAGGATCGTACCTGGATCCAATGATAAGATTACTAAACTAAGCCTTTGGAATTACGATGGAGAACGAATAAAGTGCGTTTAAAGCGTCCTTCACAAAGCGATCGGAGCAACTCGCAGTTTATTATGTCTTGAACGATCTCTCAGCTGCAAATAAGTCACCGTAATACGAGTAAATATATTTATCGACACGGCAATTTTGAAATCTCATTATTCATTCTATACATTGTAAAAATTAATTATACTTCAAATACTAACAAAAAAGCAAATCTATATAAGATAAATAAATATTGAAGCATATTTTCATTTTTGAAAATTTTATAATTTAGAAATAAAATAATATAATTTATTAATAAAAAAATAATCCCAGAAATTATAATTTTATAATTAAATAATAATTAAAGAAATATTTATGCTATAAAAATTGAAGTAAGCTTAATATCTCGAAATGTGAATTTGTATCTACATGGAAATTGAATTTTTTACGAAACGAGTTATAGCTGAAGTTTTTCTATTTTATGACGCGTGAATGAAATCCCTATCCCTATAATGTCGTGGAGAGCAGCGATTTTCCTTTCTCGTTCACCGAGTGGGAAATAAGAGCGATCCAAAGAGCGCGAATTTAAACCGTGACATAAGCCTATTAGCCTGACAAGATTTATCCGGCAGCCCACGCGATTTCACGCAGTCCATTTGGAACGGTTTTATATAAAGGTCGGTAAGGTTCTTCCGAAGTTCATCTATTATAGCGCGCGTTTCGTTAGGAATTACAACGAACCGCCGCGTGAAGGAAACGGTTTCAGTGATTATCGTATTTTATTTATTTATAACTTTGCTCCTCTCGTTCTGTGAATACACTCTCGAGAATTTCGCGAAAGAAAGTCAGAATTAAAACTTGCGGAATCCCTCGGAAGTTTTAATTCTGAGACAACAGTAAAATTTGTTTCTTTACCTTTGCACGATTATTCCAAATGACAATATTGAAAGAGTGTCAAATGTTTACAATGAAGAAATTTTTCCGCGAGATTTTTCTAATTACAGAATATAAAATAAAACATAAAAATTAAAGAAATTTTCAGCTTTCTTTCTATAGCTCAAATAAATGATTCTGACAGCAATTTACTTATATTATCAAATATTGAACAATTGCGCTATTATAAGTAAATATAATGAAATATAAAATTAAATATGAATTAAATAAAATATAAAAATATAAATTTGATAAATAATACACTTTATAGTTTTTCTTTAATTTAAAATTGGCAAACAACGAGTTAAAATGATTCTCTTTTCTGAGAAGGTGAAAGATATCGTGAGAAATCAGAAACTCTGCTTCTATAAATTGAGTTGATAACTAAAATTGGAGCATCAAACATGTTGCGTGTTTTGTGAAATGTAATTTTAGGTATTTCTCTTCTGCGATATTATGTATGCGTTATTACTACTTGTATAGCGTGTATGTGTCAAGATATGGGGACAGTTTCAGCATTACGGTGGAGCGAAATTCTCCTCTTAATTTCGCGCACCTACAATTAGTTTTATCTCTATAGGCAAAACAAAGCTAGAGAAATGAGACGGCATTAAAAACACAGAGAGACAGAGAGAGAGAGAGAGAGAGCAAAATGTGCATTCCGATATGCGACCATATATTTAGGAGATACTTAGAAAACATATAGTTTGCCCGAATTACACGCGGCGTGCACATTTGTAAGTTTAATATTTATGACACTCCTGACAATTTATACATAATCATTCCGAAAACCTTAAGAGTTTAATCATATTTTGTTTTAAACAAAGCAACACACGCGACATTCTGTCGGTTTCTCTAACACGGGTTCTTGTCAATAAATCCCTTCATTTGCAAATATGCCGTATCGGATGTAATTAAATGGCATTACTTGATGTGACTGTTGTTAGATGTAAATGTGAAATTTCCATTTCACTTAGCGTTTAGTTTCACAAACGGAGAGATATTTCGCATTGCTATATGTCTACAACTTACATCTCGTGTAATTATCCCGCTTCAACGACGGTTTAATTATCATTCTCTCTTTTTGATTTTGATGGATGACGAGTCTATTGCGCTTTATACAGAATGGCTATTAATCCTGTTGATTAAAGTCGAGTTATTGGATCTACGCTCTTCTTTGTTACTACGGTAACGCAGTAATCGTGAAGATACATTATACATATAGTCATCAAAGAAACAAACCGTCGTAAAGAAAACAAACTATTCTGATATTTTTACGTATTCAAGTAAAATTGACGTAATTAAAACTTGCGAAATCTCTTCGCATTTTATGTATTCTTTTTTAAATGTGCGTTCTAATTGTTGTAATACATACAACGACAAAAAATCAAAGTTTTCCACTCTAACTAATTTTTTCAGATATATATTCCTAATATATATTCCTAATAACTTATAGTTTATTTTAATAAATAAATGAGAAATATATAAGTAATAAGTATACAAAATGATAAATGTAGCAATAGCTATATGCAAAAAAATATATACATCGCGAAGAGTTTTCATAATACACAATTTTTAAATACATATTTATAAATTTCTTAATAATGTCAGGAGATAACTATTCGAATAACGATGCGAATATGTCCGCATAGAAATTGATAATATAAGTGATAAATTTTACACGACACAATATTTCATAAATAATTAGGTGATATCGGGATAATATATATAATGCAATACTATAATGATTATAGCTATGAGCAAATTGATTTTTATCTCGATTAATATATGTATAATCATTCGAATAAAATATTAAATATATTCGATGTAGATTTCTGTGTCAATAATTTCTAAAAAAAAAAAAAAAAAAATATATATATATATACTCACACACACACACACACACACATATGTATATATATATAGTTGCCTCTTTAGCTCATTCAATAGTCATTCGATTTTATTAATTTTTAATTTGAAGGCACAAATAAATATGATGAATATTTCAGATTATATCAGCGAAAATCGGAGCAAAATAATTAATAATAAATTTTTATTGATGATACACAATGACCGATAATTGAAGAATACAAATTATACCAATAGTATTTCAATTATTAAATGTATTTTTTTTTAAATAAAATAAAAATCAAGATTACTATGCAAATATATTAATGAAGAGCTTATTAAATTAAATTTATCATAAATTTAAT
The DNA here is from genome assembly GCF_030444845.1 of Prenolepis imparis. Taxonomy (NCBI): domain Eukaryota; kingdom Metazoa; phylum Arthropoda; class Insecta; order Hymenoptera; family Formicidae; genus Prenolepis; species Prenolepis imparis. The sequence continues at coordinate 4,129,853 of NW_028141173.1, read as the reverse complement.
AAATAAATAAAAGAATCAACTATTTCTCTTATCAACTATTTCTCTCTCTACAACTTGAAAAAATTTTATCTAACGAAATTAACTGTGCACCTGTCGATTACCCCTTTTTCGTGTGAGAAAAATTCGAGACGTTCTTCCGCCCGACTATCTCCGACAGGGACAAGACGATGAGGTCTCTTATGCGGGTGCATTACACTCGCAAGTGCATCGCCGATCTCGCAAGGTCATGGCACCGGAATAAGCCGCGTTATTTTTTTTCAGGGATGCGCCCGCGCGATGTATCGTTTTTCGTGCTCACTCGAAAGCCCGGTCGTGCCAGCTGAAGGCAGTCACTTAATATGTTTCGAGGAGGGATTAGGTATCGTGTTTCGTCGGACTTAACCGTATAATGTAGGCTTGCCAGACTTGGCAGAGCATCTGCTTCCAAGCCCTCGACTCGTGTCCCTCCGGAGGGACTCGAGGTCTCGACTTCTCGAGGCTGCTGGGGAGATGACTCGGAGATTGGAAACACCGAGAGAGAGAGATCGAGAGAGTGCTGTTATGTACGAGCATATAAACGGGTTGTGAATGTATGCGAGTATAGACTGTGACTGAAAGAGACAGGGATGACATATAGTCATGGGTGAATTCAATACGTATCGCTGCCGCTAACGCGATTCAGTTGTCAAGGAGTTATTGAAAACGTTGAAATAGGTATCGAATAAGGTTATTTGATATTAAAATGTGGTATGGATATAATTATATATGCGGTTATTAAATTGTAATAAATTCAGATACTGTTCATATAAGCTCGCACAGCTGATTTTCGGACTTTTGTTCAGGAAACATCCTGAAGAAGAGTATATATTATATGAAATATTATTATTATATACATATGTAATAATATATTTAATATATAATTAAATTATTATATATTATTATATTATATTATTAATATAAATATATATAAAATATATTATTATATTATTATCATAATCATAGAATATAATAAATGGTCCCATAAAATTTTTTGCGCGCTTGTAACAAGCAGCGTTTCAAATTCGAATCAGTCTCCTTGATATATGTGTTGTGGGGTATCAAGAGAGATATATTCGCTGAAATTATATAGGTACTATATATTCGAGAAATTGCAAATTCTTATGTGGAATCTATACGTTGTTAGAAACAGTGTTGTGCGCGGTATACTGAACTCTTGAAAATACACTGCGGTATTGTCCTGTTATGAATATGCGGTTCGCGCACAAAGATAGTCTTCCTAGTTCCTGTGCGCGAAGGGACACATGCGAACTTATTATCGTTGCGTGCAACGAGAAATTCGTATGCTATTAACGCAACAGTTGGTAGAATGGCGGACGAATGCTTTTGGAAGTATGTTACGGCGCATCTGTTTCTAACTACGTCGAGAAATAAAAACTACATAAAGAAAAAAAAAATAAGTACGTAGAAATATGCAAAGAACAGTATGCAAAGTTGAGCACTGTGCGTAAATGTACATATGTACGCACATACTTCTTATTCGCATTTTGTGCAATTGAAATAACTATATTGCGCAAAAAGTTGAAATTAAATTACGTAGCTGAAAAAAAATATATTTTTTTAATATTCTGAAAATTTGCATATTTGCATATTTTGATTCTTTTACATCTGTGTAATTCATTCGCTTTTAAGAGGTGATTTTTATTGCGAATTTAAACTTTTGATCGTATTAATGTCTCATATTTTCTCTTATTTGAATATCTTGCAAATGTTTAAAAAATAATTCTATATCTTATTTTTTTCCCGCTTATGCTTGACTAATCATAATAATAATTTTCAAATTATTATTATTTCAAATTATCAGTTAATAAGACTTTGAATTAAAGTTCGTGTTGTAATTAGTATTATTCTATATATGAATATTTTTATCTTCTAATATAATAATCTATTATAAATATTCCAATTTCTAATTTTATAATATTGTATATAAAATTATTATAATATTATAACATTAAATAATTTTATAATATTATAAAACTATTATATAATATTATAAAATTTTATTTCCTTTGCTAATATAAAAATATCTGATAATATTAAAAAACATGCGCGTTTCTTCCGACATATTCCATAATTCTGTCAAGGATAAATCTTACTTATTTTATATAATATTACATATAGAAGCAGAGATATAGTTTAATATCGCGGGTCGTGTTTCAAGCGCGCTACATCACAAAGACATTTATGTTCGCATATTTCTTTTTTTCGGGCGGCCGTCAGAGCAGTTTCGAACTTAAACGAGCCGCGGCTGACCTCACATCCGGTTCTCTCGGGGCGTGAATAGAATCAAATGGAACGGAGGGTTACTAAATGACAATGGTCAACTCGTACGCGCCGGTTCTTATTTCCGGTACAGCGATGCGGACATTGTTCATCGCATCCTGCGTAGCGTATGACAACTAAAGACGCGTCGCTTGTCGTATTCTTTTTTCCTTTTGCATCTCAATTACTTTAGACAACGATACTTTCTTGCTGCGTATTTCGTTAAAATAATATATTCTAAAAAATTTAATAAAATTATATTTATATTAAGTTTATAATGTAATTAAAATTACATTATATTAAAATTATTAATAAATTTATCATTGTGTTATTTATTTTAAATGTTTTATGCTACGTAAATATTTATATATTAAAAAATATATATGTATATGTATAACTGTGCTCTGAACGTCTTACGTTTAATTTATCATTTTATATATCAACTCTTTTCAGAATCCAATTTCAGATATACACGTATTACGAGGCAAATGCAAGTTCATAAGGATTGGGATTATCGTTATGTGTGTGTCTAGAGAAAGGTGTTTTCATAAACGTACAATTACCATTAGAATGGTTCAATTTGCACTGTTTTACATTCAGCTTGCGTTTTTATCTTTAAAATTATGATGTTTTCCTCTTCTCGGACTATTATCATAATACCGAAGTTGTATAAACGTTCCATATAAAGCCGATTTCATGCGAGTGATTACAGTACTTTCGCAGTAATTGAATACAAAGTGTATAATTAAAATTAAGTCGAGAAGAGATATACAATTTTATATTAAATTTTACGCAAGAACTTTATAATTTATATCGCGTTGCACATAATAAAAAATGAACTATAAGAATATAATTAGATTATTCAGATTTATATAATCTTGAGATGAGATCTTTCCCACAACTCAATTATAATATAATTGCTTTTATTATCAATCTCAATATTTCTTTTTCTTTCGACAAAATAAAAATATTATTAATATTATTATTAAATCTGTAGACATCTGGAACAAATTTTAACTTCAGTCGGTGCTTGTATTTTCTCAAATGTTTCTCTTTAAATTTTAAAAGAGACGAGAGAACGACAAAAAAAGGCGAAGCATCCAATATACCTCACAGGAAATGATTGTTCAATATTATAGTCATGTATAGGGTGTGTTCGATGGAAAATAAAATTAAGGTTAATTTGTGCCGCGTTGCTTCCAATACGTAACACGGGCTATTGCGCGGGGCACAACATACATACACACGTTTAATAATGCTACATGAAGGCTTTCTCACGTTGCGGCCGACGCGCGTGTAATTGCCGCGAATAAATACCGTCACGGCTATATAGAGTCGCGTAGCGCGAATTGTTCACGGCTAATGAATTTACGGCTCTCGGCCGTTCAAATTCCAAACGGAACGATTGAAAGTACATACAAAATGCACACCGGAAATGCTCAAACGCGAACATTAGCCATCACGGTCTCATTATGACTATATACCGTCAATCCGTCTGTTTCGATAAATTCGTAGCATATCTGTCACGCATACAAAATGTTACGAGCGTGATGCATATCCTTCTATCACATTACACAAAAGATTTATGCACTAATTTCCTGCGATCCATGGATGTTTTACGGTATTTTTCCGATTAGTGTTAAGTGTAGGGATATGTTGTAAAATTATTTATATGTAATTTAAATATTATTCATTTACTTATAAGTGAAAAGATTTCTTTATATAAGTCAATGTTTATAGCAGATAATCGTAGACTCTTCGTAAATAAATTTTTTTTCAAAAAAAGTTTATACTTTTTATTAGGAGCGAATCTTTATGAAGATTCGACATTTTCCTTTCTAAAAAAGGCATGTTAAGTCAATTCTCACAAGTATTGTTGCCTCTTCTCCGCGATGCTGATTGGCTGCCTCGATTCGCGTTGTGCGTTATATTCGTAGCATCGAGAGACTGTCATCACGAGGGTTAGCAGTTTGACAGTTTGTTCAAAATAAAATTAAATACAATAATATAATGTTTTAAATAATATTTTATAAAACTTTAAACTCGATTAATATTTTTGAGTTATCAGCTGATTTCTGTCAAAAAATATTAATCGCGCATACAATATATTTACAATATATTACTATTTTAATTTTTTACCATATTATTATTTTAAAATTTAATTAGCAAATTAACGCTTTATTAATATTTTTGACAGAAATCAGCTGATAACTATCAAAAATATTAATTGAGTTTAAAGTATATTATAACATATTATTTAAAACATATTATTTTATTTTATTTTATTTTGAACAAACTGTTAAACTACTAACCCTCGCGATGACAGTCTCTCGATGCTACGAATATAACGCATAATGCGAATCAAAACAGTTAATCAGCATCGGAAAAGATGCAACAATACTTGCAAGAATCGACTTAACGTGCCTTTTTTAGAAAAGGATGTTATAATATTTTTAATTCGATTAATATTTTTGACAATTATCAGAGCTGATTTTTGTCAAAAAATATTAATCGCAGATAAGATATTATAACATATTATTTAAAACATATGTTATTATTTTAATATTTTCAACATATTATATATATCCCTATTACCGCTATAAAAATATTATAAAATAAATAATTTCTCACTCACCGATACGTGCAATAGCGGAGTTGTAGTACACAGCACATTGATCTGAAAACAAAATATTCAAATTATGTATATGCATATGTGTGTGTCGAATATCTGATAAACAATGCAGTTTAGAAAAAATGTTTTATTTTGCATACCTCACAGTTGCCCCGATGTCGCCCGATGCCTCCCCGGGCTTCCTCTCTTGGTCGACCGTCATTGCTTCTTCGAAGCATTCACGACACTCGCGAAAATACGAATAATTACGATTGCCCGACACTTTACACGGCACTTTCGACGCGCGAAACTTTACACGGCACTCCCGACTCCCGACACGACGCGTGAATCGCACTGTGTATTGCAATGCTATCTGTAACAAATAAAATACATACATATTAGAATAATCTTATTATTTTGCATTATAACATACACAATATAAATATGTAAACTAGAATTAACGATAAATATATCCGCGGATCGCAACACATTCGCGCGCGCGACAACAGATTAAGTTGGGTTATGTTGGCAAGAGATTTTGCATCGAATTTTTCGCGAAATATGCGTTTCAAACAATTACGCCTACATATTAACGTTGAAATTATGATATGCGATTGATAAATATTACAATACAAAGGTTAGAAATCGTTTCTAACGATTATGCTTACTAATTAATCACAGCGGGACGCAGCTCCAACTGCCTGATACTCGCGGCGTTTCGGTAATGGCCGAAGCTACAAACATCGGCAACTTCACTCTAATAACGCGCGCGCGATACTATGTACATGACTTAATATTAATAATTTTTATTGATTAATTAAAACTCGAAGGAGATTCGTTCGAAAAGATATATAGCTTTAGAAAGAAAAAATATTAATCGAGAATAAAGTATTGTAACATATTATTTACAACATATTACTATTTTATAACTTTTACTATATTATTATTTTAAAATTTAATTAGCAAATTATAACATATACAATATAAATATAAATAGGTAAGCTAGAATATTTAATTATCAAATTTTATTAATATTTTTAGACAGAAAAATCAGCTGATTAAGAGACATTGAGAGAGAGAGAATGTCTCTTTCTCCGCAATAATATTTTCTCTCTCGTATTCATAGAAATGTTTTCGAGATGTCTTGTGTATTTGAAGCTTGATTATTGTAAAAAATAATTAATTTGTTATATAATTAATTTGTTGTATAATAATTAATTTGGATAATTTGTCAGTGTATCTACCGAGCAATCACAAACGTCTGATTAATGTCTTATATTACTACTGAAAAAAAATTAATTGAAGCTCTACATGACATATATAATTAAAGCGTCAGCTGATTAAAACGTTAATTTACTAATTTTTAAAATAATGTTATAAAAATTAAAATAATATAATATGTATTAAATAATAGGTTATATAATACTTTAAACTCGATTAATATTTTTGACAGTTATCAGCTGATTTCTGTCAAAAAATATTAATCGAGAATAAGATATTATAACATATTATTTACAACATATTACTATTTTAATTTTTTAACATATTATTATTTTAACATTTAATTAGCACATTATCGCTCTAATTAGCTAATTTCTGTGAAAAAAATTAATCGAGTTTAAACAAACTTTATATTATTTTTTTTTAAATATCATTTTTTTTACATAAAATCGAAGAATGGCGCGCGTGTAGCGCGCGTTTGTGTTCTAGTTTATAAAAAAAGTTATAAATAATTGTTTTATAAAAAAATTGATTTTATAAAAATTGTGCAATTGATACCAGCAGACAATATTGCGAATATACACGTCAACAATATCTGTATCAAATTAAAAAATATAATAAAAAGAGAAAATATATATAAATAAAGCAATCATTGAGGAGAGAAATAGTGAAATAATTAATTTATAGAATTTATACAAATAATTAAGTTATATATAAAGTTATTTAGTAATTAAATAATAAAATTAATTAACTCATAATATCCTCATAATAATAATAGCTATTTTTAAGTATATATTATTTTCGTTTCTTTGACTGATAATCTTCTTTATTCTACTTTCAGTTAGCGTCAACACTGATGCTCTAGTAAAGGTACTGGAGTTTTAAGAGAGAAAGAGCGAGAGCGATAGAGAGCAAGAAAGAAAGCGGCAGAACGGGACAAATAAAGCAGGATGTGGCGCGTACGAGTCATCGTCTTCCTACTAGCAGCCACTTCCGTCACCTATGCCAAGGTGGCTGTGCTGCCGCACGATGTTTACCCCGGTTACGAGGTGACGCAGTTCCGGGGCGACGCGAGTCGCCCGTCCAACTTTCGCCTTCTAGAGACCGGCTTCTCCAAGTACTTCACCGTGCTGGGCAACGGTCTGGTGATGACAACGTCGGATCTGACGCCGCTGGTGGACCGTCCGGTCAACCTGATCGTCCTGGAGGAACTGGCTAACGGCACTCAAACCCACGACCTTCACCTCTACGTCATCAATCGCCGGAACATGCTGACCTTCTCGCACGATCGTCTCGGCGAGGGCGAGGTGGCGGAGAACGCGCCTGCCGGCACGCAAATAGACGGATTTCCGGTTCTGCGGGCGCGCGGCAGCTTCCCGGTTCATTACAAAATTCTACCGGACGATAACGGGGAACGTCCGTTCGCCCTTCGCGAGAACGAGTCCAACGAGACCGGCTTCAATCTCACCCTCAAGAGCCAGAAGCAGGGTGTTCGGGTGGTGACGGCGAAACCGCTGGACCGCGAGACTCGCGGTCTCTATACCGTTGTCATACACGCGTCGGATGGTCATTTTCTCAGCACGTCCAAGATCAGCGGCGTCGTCCACGTGCTCGACGAGAACGACAACAGCCCGATCTTCGAGCGCGAGCTTTACGTCTTCAAGATCAGGCCGATTAATCTGGACACGTTGCTCAAAGGTGGTGATGTAACCGCGCTGCCCGGCTGGAAGAGATTCTCCACCGTCGGCAAGGTCACGGCCAAGGACGCTGACGGGGACAGGGTCGCGTACAAACTGGTCACACCTAGCAGTCTGCTGATAGTCGTGCCGCAGACCGGCGAGCTGCTGCTGGCCGGCGAACCGGAAGTCAACCCGGAGCAGGATAATGAATGCGAGCTAATCGTCGAGGCGCATGATCTGCACACGCCGAGTCGCAGCGCCGAGAAACCGGCCAAGGTCATCGTTAGATTCCTCACCACAGAACCGGACGAGACGCCGGAGGTGCACCGGATACAGAAGAGGAGGGTCACCCGGGCGGTGCGACCGACGAAGAAGGTCGACTTTACGGAGGCGGACGGAAATATCGAGGGCAAGATCGCGTTTTATCTCGAGAAGGAGAACGAGAAGGAGACTTATAAGATAAGAGACGAGAATAAGTGGGTTACCGTGGGCGCCAACGGTTCTGTCATGGTCAAGCAGAAGTGGGACTACGAGGAGCTGGGTCCGGAAAAGACTATCGACTTTTGGGTTACTATCACTAACACAGGTACAGGTAATATCACCTTCCTTTCATCAAATTTCTCTATACATTTTATAGATTCCTTTGGCCAGCTTGCTGTTTATATATTTGTTTTGTAAGTATTTAATTTAATTTATTTTTATTTATATCACGTGTTATAAAAGAGATATATTTTATGAATTAGTATTTTAATTTCGCTTTAATTTATATTTTTGATATAATTTGAACGGTATTCGATATATAATATATTTTTCAATAGATTTTGCTGTTTATTGTTTAATTAATTTTGTACTCTTGTCGGTGTTCCACGTGTCAAGAGCCATGCGCGCGATATCCACCCGGCGTGCCGTGCCCATTTTATGATGGTATATAATTTTTTTCTTTAAATCAGTATTGCCTGAAATAATCTCAATCAACTATCACAAAATTCATGGCCCGTTCTCACATATTCACGCTTTTCTCTAATTCATATCCTATCTCTTCATTTAAAGGTTGCGGTATTTCTGACTGAATTAGAGGTGGATAAGAACATTGGCAGCAAATATATAATTCATAGTGATATAGTAGATTATAAATATATACGGCAAAAAATATTTGAACTTGATATTTTTTTATTTGTGTTTTTAATATTTAGATATTTTTTGCATAATTTTTAATTACTTGTTAGGAAACAATAATTTATATAGTTGTGATGTAAAAAAAATTGTAGCTGAAAATTACGCTTTCTTTTAGCCATACGTTGAAAAAACACATTACGTAACTGCAATTTATTGTATGCCACATATTTGTTGCCTTATCTATTTATAATTTCTTATTTCCATGTAAATAGAACTAATAATAATGATGGCTCTCTTTTCTCTTTTCTTGCATCATCGGCTTCCAAAGGATTCCAATGTAAGTAGCAATTCATATCACCCATTTCAATACTAAATAAATAACGTTGAATATCGATACATATCATATTGCTTTTACATTGTATATTTCAATCTTTATCTCTAAAAAACTTCTGTAAAAGCACATTTTCTCGTTTACACGCTTTTAGTAAAATTTTAGAAATTGCAAAATAAATTACTATTTATCGGCGTTGAACGCTATTTGCGGATGAAACTAAAAAATGTATATATTTGCGTAAGAAAACTCTTTGAAAGATATCATTAAAAATCTAATCAACTCTCTATCATTTTCAAAAGCAAGTGTAATTACGTATTAGCATGAAGAAATATGTTGGATTAAATGTCGTGTAATTCAATGTAATTAAATTTCTTTCAATATATTTCTTTATATAAAATTTAATTCAATTCCTTGTCTATGAATAACAAATATATATAATTAACTTTTAAATTATTTTCAAATACATCATATCGAATTAAGTTCGTTTCGAAATCTTTTCTAGTTTTTTAAATTCTATGAAAAAAAATTTTTTTTAATTCCATTAAAAAATCAGATTAAAATAGTGTTACTGTAGTGATAAAAATTCCGCGATACGCAAGTGGCGAACCAGCAATTGCTCTAACACGCTAATAGTGCTCTTACGGCTGCTACGTATATGCGGTAATCGATGTGACGTTATAGATACCGACAATCAGCGTGTCATCATCAACATGAAGGACGTCAACGACGAGCCTCCGTATTTCATTAATCGGCCTCTACCGATGCAAACGGTCGTCCAGTTGAACGCACCGCCGAACACTCACGTGTTTACCCTTCAAGCCAGGGATCCCGACACCGACCATAACATCCATTACTTCATCGTGCGAGATCGAAGTACGTAATAACATGAGCAATCGAGATTCGATATTTCGATCATTAACTCTCTCTCTACCTAGCTCTATCGCTGATGATGTAATAAGTAACGGGAGATTAATCTAATCGATGTCAAAGCGCGAAATGCACATATGCGGGATACTTAACCCTCCCAAAGACTTTATAATTTTATACGATTTTTATGTTCCGTTTAAGAAAAAATATTTTTAAAAATTATTTGTGTGATGTGTTGCATTCGAAAAGCTCGATCGAGGAAATAATTTTCGATATATCTCAGAAAAATTCAATATATCTGTGTCATAACGAATAATTAATTTTTTTTCTCGGCAATTGTTTAAGAAACAAATAGAATTAAATCATTTTTATAGGGAGTTTCTCTTGTATATTCTGTTTTCATATTTGCATCCGTCAAAGTAAAGCTATCGTACGGCAACATTTTATTATTTGATGCTATTTGTATTACAAACGTGCATCGCATTAGTACTCATATTTTTATAAAACTCTAATTTGTCATAATAACACACGAGAAGAAAATTCAATACATTTCTGTCATAATGAGTAATTGATTTTTTTTCTCTCGGCAATTGTTTAAGAATATGGAATTAAAATAATTTTTATAGCGAGTTTCTCTTGTATATTCTGTTTTCATATTCGCATCCGTCAAAATAAAGCTATGGCTAGATTTTATAATTTGATGTTATTTGTATTATTATCAACGTACATTGCATTAGTACTGTATTTGAAAATTTTATAAAACTCTAATTTGTCATAATAATTCAGTCTAATTAATCAAAATAATTTTCGAATAAATTTTAGAGCAATTTTTTCTTCAAAAAAAAAAAAAAAAAAAAAAAAAAAAAAAAAAAAAAAAAAAAAAAAACGAAATTACATATCTTGAAAATTAATTGATTATGATTGTATTAATAATTTCTCTATATCTTTTTTTATATAATTCTTTAATCCTATAAAGAAATTAAATTTCACATCATATCTGTGCTGACCAATACTGAAAATTATTAGCAAACAAACAGACTAACTGTCTTATTTTGTTTAGGTAAAACGTCAAAGAGTTTGAATGTTGAATTTTTAATTATATGGAAAAATGTGTTCCGCCAATCGAACAATAGCGTTTCATTTATTACACGAGAAATATGTGGGTGGGTTTAATATATGAGCGTCACGTATGTATGTATGTATATAGAAACATGCGGAACAATCGCGCGTACGGCCTAATTATTAATCTACAACGCAACGTATCGGTGTAAAATCGCACATCGACGTCATCGAAAATGCGCCCGATGATTACACCGGTGACCCAGTATCATATTTCGCAATTTACAGGATTATATCGTAATGACGCTATTATGCCGAATGCCTTCCCCCAACAATGATCGCATTTCGATATGATAAAGAATTTTTGTTGCACAGTATACGATATGAAGTATGCTTATAATTTCACGCCGTGTTATTAATGCGATGCGTAATATATTACACTAACGGATAATAGTAGCTTAAATGTTATCAAATGTTGAACTGAAATCAAATTTATCATTTGTTTCTCCTAAATACTCGATCATTCATTCAGATTTTGGGTAGGAATCAATGTTTGTATACTTTATATATATATATATGTGTAAACTAAGCTATCAGTTCAATCTAATTTTTCAATATAAATATTGAATATTAATTATATAAATATTGAAGAGTAATTTTATTTCTTATATTATTTCATGTTTTAGTAATTTAAATGCGAAAACGCATAATCGCGAATCATCGTGTAATTAATGTCGAGCGCGATCTTCATTGGCGAGATTATCGCGAAGATAACGGCCGCTCTAATCAATTAATTAATTAATTAATTATCTGCTATGCACACGCAGCTGGTGGCCGGTTTGAGGTCGACGAGAGATCGGGGGTGGTACGTACTCGTGGCACTGACCTCTTCCAGCTGGATATGGAGTATGTCCTTTACGTGAAAGCCGAGGATCAGAACGGCCGTATCGACGAGAGGCGTTTCCAGTCGACTCCTGAGGAGAGACTATCGATCGTCGGTGGAAAACGCGCACCGCAGTTCTATATGACGGCATACGAGGCCGAGATACCGGAAAACCAGAAGAAAGACTCCGAGTTAGTTCGCAAGTCAATTCCAATTAATCATTCGACTCTTTCGGATACGAGTATTATATGTATTTCAAGGAAAGGTCTGAAATTCTATCTCGAGACATAATTATAAATAATTTTTCTGGACAATATTTCTGCGATGAATCGCGGTTTTAAATTGTGGTTATATATTGTAGAAAATAAATAGAGAAAAAGGGTTTCCATAATTATGTTGCTTCTAGTATCGTAAATTATATAAGATTTTTAAAATAAATTACTGACAAGTTTTTTTTGAAATTCAAATACAAAATTATTAAAAAATTTAAGATTATTAAATTAATATATATAAATTTCTATATGCCTTCTATTTTTTAAATTAATTATTTGCAAGATTCAAGCGGGTCAATCTTGCGAGTTCATTGGCTTTTACGCGATGATTTTTTCACGTTCCGACTTGCCTACTTTCTTTTATTTGTTCTCTGATATTATTTGTTAGTACAAGACCCCGTTTGCGTTTATCGTAACTGGTCGACTCGAGAGTTGAGTTTACTTTCGAAATTGTTTGTCTTCGAAGGGTTCTCGTTGACTTTTCCAACTTCAATCTGAATTCGACCGAGTTATCTTTGCACGACGTATAATGAAGATTTATTTAGCAGACCTGTTCCTTTATATCGCGTATCTTCTCGCGTGCAATTATTTCTGCGCGTTCGCGGGGATGCTCTCGTGCAAATGTCACGTGTTGAAACTTTTCAGCATAATATCCGTGAAAGCCAAGTCGTTTGCCGATCGGGAGATACGTTACACGCTGAAGGCGCAAGGTCAAGGAGCCGCGGGTACATTCAACATTGGGCCGACTTCGGGAATCGTGAAACTTGCGAAAGAACTGGATTTTGAGGATCTACGGCAGCCTCACATTTATTCCTTGATAGTGACAGCGACGGAAGACTCTGGCGGTTTCTCGACATCGGTCGAGGTAAGTGGATTTATGTCTCTCTCGAATCTTGTTATTGTTGTTATCGTGAAAAAAAGTGACATTTCTCTTTCTTCCTTTGTATCTGCGTACTTGTTTCATTTTTCGTCGAGTACAACGAGCTATTTTTTTTTATAATTATATTGAAAAAATTGTGTTTTCATTTAAAAAATTTCCCACTTATTTTTAGAATTAATTATTAATTTTATAAAATTTGTTTAATAAAATAAAATGTTCTCTTTTTTATGATAATCGCAAGATATCAATTATATGCAATGCAGAGAAGAGATAATAAATTGTATAGTTTGAAATGAATTATGAGAAACTGATTAAAGTATCTTTTTTCTCGTTTATATAGTTGTATCATTCAAATTAAAATAAGAATTTTTCAACTCTTCTGTCCTATGATATTTACGTGCTGTTTTATTTTATTAATTACCTATAAAATATAATTCGAATCTATTGTGCTTTTCCATTTTTCACAATTAGTTCTGTAAATTTTTAAAACTTTGTTTAAAAAAAAAAGAAGTGACAGAAAATAGCTATATTTAAATGTCTCGAACAATGCGTTTCGTTCATATTATCTAATCACGTTTAATGTTTTATTGTTCAATTTTTTTAGCTAACAATTCGAGTGTCCGATGTGAACGATAATGCACCCAAATTCGAATTGCCGGATTATCAAGCTCACAATGTCGACGAGGATATTCCGCTGGGGACGAATATACTGAAAGTCAAAGCGACCGATGCTGATTCGGGAGCAAACGCGGAAATAGAATATTTAGTGTCCGACGATCACTTCAGCGTGGACTCCAATGGCATTATCGTTAATAATAAGCAGCTGGATGCGGACAACAATAATGCTTATTACGAATTCATCGTCACTGCTAAAGATAAGGGTAAGTAACGAAGAGATAATAAATAAATTACGCGACTTGAATTAATAAAAATATATGCAAATTTTTTGTGTGTACGAAAAAGCATGTATTATTCTAGCTACTTGTAATTAATCAAATCCGGTTTATAACTCGTTTGTTTTCAATCGAACATCGATTGTCCACTTTTGCCGACGTTTCTCGATATCCGTTTCGCTGGGAAAAAAAAATGTCGAAAGTTTCCTAAATGTGACTCGGAGATTTGGCCACGTAGAAAACGCGAAGAGGGATGCCTCCTTATATGTTCTGTCAGGAAGCCGAGGATCAGCTCCGGGCGGCTAAATCTCGGATTTGGTTTCCAAACGAGCTCCAAATCCTCGTCTTGCGTGTTGCGGGGCGGATATCAGGCTCGCATTTGCGTAGCGACTCGAATTTAAATTATTTGCATATATACGGCGTGAATGCGGGACGATTTCCAAAACAAGTCGCGGCTTAATTAGAAATAAAGCGGCCGAATCGGCATGTGAACGCGTAACACGCGCGCTTTTATTTATTGCGCGTTCATGCGTGCATGTCGAGCTCGCTCGAAATTTGACGTTTGTAGAAAATATCTCGCTTAACACGCATTCCTGTCACATGCATTTCGAAATTCAATAATTTAAATTAATACAGCACGATTCTCATAATGTTTAAATCGATACTGCAATGGACGTGACTTATATTGTGTCAAGCGTGATTTAGAAAGTCACGTGGTTATGTTTTGTATAAAAACCTCGCATTATTATTGTTAATTTTAGAGAGAAAAATATAATTTTTCTAATACTTAATTTAAAAAATTAATTAATTTTTATTAGTACATATTTAATATCTAAATATATATCATTGAGTATATACCTATCATTGAGTTAATAAATTATTTTATGAAAGATTAATTATAAAATAAAAATATATTTTATAGTTTATAAAAATAAAATATTAAATTACAAGTTTAAAGAAATTGAAATGAATTAAAATATTTAAACCGAATAAAGAGAAAATTTGATTGGAAGTATTGAATAAAATTTAAAAAAGTTTTTATATATTAAACCTCGAAGTTTCAAAGTTTAATTTATTAACTTAAAATCTTTGGAAAATAATATTTAAATTAGGATTAAAATATTTTAAAAGTACCTCCATTACCGCTATAGGAATGTTATAAGATAAATAATTTCTCACTCACCGATACGTGCAATAGCGGAGTTGTAGTACACAGCATATTGATCTGAAAACAAAATATTCAAATTATGTATATGTATACATGTTTATAAATATAGGGAAATGCCTACTAATGTACAATAATTTCAAATTAATTAATATGCGCAAATTTTTTTAAGTGAGTATGTTATAAATTATATTTATTTTGCATACCTCTCATAGTTGCTCCGTTGTCGCCCGATGCCTCCCCGAGCTTCCTCCTCCTCTCTTGGTCCTTCGTAGCACTCACGACACTCGCGAAAACACGAATAATAATGATCGCCCGATACTTTATACGGCACTCCCGACACGACGCGTGAATCGCACGCGTATTTCGCGTACATTGCACAATGAAAATACGATACGAAAACTACACACAAAGCAACGATCCGGCACTCGAGAATCTCGCAGCGAAACTCGTGCGCAGCGAGTCAGCTATCTGTAACAAATAAAATACATACATATATTAGAACAATCTTATTATTTTTATAACATACATGACATAAATATGTAAGCTAGAAGATTTTCATTTATAAGATAATTACTTGTAATTGTAAAAAAACTATTTGTTTAAATTATCAAGAATTTTAGAATTATTGAAAATAAAGCCAGAGAACTCTTAATTATTTATAAGTTTTCACGAAATCAGACGCCAGCTTTACACATACTTAATAATATGCGACTAAAAAGTTTTGATCTTTCAGGAGAACCGTCGAAAACCGGGACGGCGACGGTGCGGATATACACGAAGAATAAAAACGACGAGGAACCGAAATTCTCCCAGCAAGTTTACACGCCTAACGTCGACGAGAACGCCGGGCCAAACACCCTGGTGACTACTGTCGTAGCGTCCGATAAGGACGGCGATAACGTGCGATTCCGATTCGTCGGCGGCAACACGACGTCGGGACAGTTCGTGATCGAGGAGATTACGGGGGTGATTCGTCTTCACGGCAAGGAGATCTCCCTGGATCGCGATAAATACGAGCTAAATGTCACCGCCTTGGACGACGGCGCGTGTTGCCCGAACGGGGATCAGACCATCCACACCAGCACTGCGGTAGTCGTCGTTTTTATAACCGACGTCAACGACAACAAGCCGGTGTTCAAAGATTGCGGGATGTATTACCCGAAAGTGGAGGAAGGCGCGCCCAACGGCAGCACCGTCATCAAGGTACAAGCTACTGACGAGGACAAGGGTGTCAACGGCCAAGTCAAGTACTCGATCGTCCAGCAGCCTAATCAAAAGGGCACCAAATTCACGGTTGACGAAGAGACTGGTCAAGTCCTGACCAACAAGGTACATCTATTAATGATCTCTTTTAGATATTCATGTTTTATATTTTATTTTTATATTTTGTATTTTATATTTATTTTATATTTTTTATTATATTTTTAAGAGAGAAAGAGAAAGATGGGAGAAAATAAATACATAGATGAAAGTTGATATCACGCAAATTTATAAGTTTGACTCTTTTGTTTGAAGCTTTCAATAAAGATATAAATGTTGCATCAACTTTATGAAAATGCAAAATTTAAAAGAGATCGGCTTTATAAAAGAATAAAAGAATAACTTTAATACGAATTAAACTCTCGCATATAATGGAGAATATTTAATATTCTTTGAATACATTAACAAGTATCTAACAATCACTAATTTTCGTTTTTACCGTGTTACTTTGCTATCTATCGTGCAGACCAAACGATAAACACGCGAAGCACTTAACACTTTAATTATTACTCGTGTCGCGAATCCATAAAGATCTCTAACAATAAGATATCAACGCTATATGTTCATTTTATGTTAGTTTTTACGTGTTTCTACCAGTTCTCGTTTTTTTAATATCTACTTCGCTACATTATATAATCAATAAAAAAATTGATATACATTTCATTTATTATTAAATATATAGTATATATATATGTTCCATATATTATATTTTATTCTATATTTATTATATATTAGAGATAAAATTTGTATTGTAATTTTTATTATATTAAAGATAATATTTTTTATTTTATTTGTATTCAATAATATAATGTTTTTTTCAGGTTTTCGATCGTGAAGGCGATGATGGGAAATTTGTGTCCGTCACTGTTAAGGCGACGGATCAGGGCGAACCTTCGTTAGAAGGTGTTTGCTCATTTACCGTCGAAATAACGGACGTGAACGACAACCCGCCGCTGTTCGACCGACAGGTGGGTACACTCAACCAGAACTCGAAGGCAAATGTTTAGGGAAGAACCCCATTCGGGATAGAAATTCGCGAGCAGATGTCCGGAAGTAAGATCGTGCGCTGGCGGAACCACCAGCGGTGTTTCTCGATGCATATAACTCAAAAGAGCGATGTAACTTTGGGCTAGTTTCGCTGCTAACTCGATCAAGATACATATTGTCGTTTATCGATTTAATATGTATATACAGGGTGTCTCATTTTAATTCATATAGTCGAATATATTTGAAACTGTGGCTATATATAACGAGAAAATATTTCATACAAAAGTTAAAATATTTCGAGGAAAAGAAAAGTTGATAATTTTGAACTTTAATTTAAATCCTTTTTCAAGATCAACTCAATTTTTTTAGATAAATTAATTTCTCGTAATATTCGACATAAAAAGTTATGAGAGTAGGATGGCCAAAAAGTTAATAGTTTATGAGGTATTTTGTAACTTAAGGTGACATAATTTTATATAAACTATATAAAATATCTCGTTTTTAAAATATCCATTTTTCGACGATCTTACATCAATATTTTTGTTCATAAAATAATGAGAATGAATTGATGTAAAGAAAAAAATACGTAGTTGCTAGTTGCCAATTATTGTATATTTAAAAAAAAATTATGTTGAAATTCAAGATTATCAATTTCTTTTCGTTTTAAAATCAAACAACTTTTGTTTAAAACATTGTTTTCTAAAACATGATATTTTTAAATATATTTAAGCATACTTTTTAAAATGGAACATCCCGTGTATATAGGATTTTGCACGGCAAAACAAGTATAACACAAGTCCATAATTTGTAAAGTCCGTAGCATGATATCATATCTAAAGTGCATCTCATAAATTATAAACTCGGTTCACTTTTCTATTTTAAAATCGTTATGTTACAACATATGTAACGTGTTTTGCGAAGTATTTGTGCCAAACTTTGAGAGCATAATCTCTCGTTTTTAAATTTGAATTTTGTGAATGTTTGAGAAAAGTTTGACTTATGAGTTTAATACATTTAGGAAAATTTAAATTTTTTCTAAAAATTCTATTAAAATAAAATTCTTTGAAAATAAAAATAACGAGATTTTGACGGATTATTTTTCATGCAGTTGCGATCCTGAAACACGAGAGCATATCTTGTAATTTTTAATTTTAAGATAATTACGTTAATTATATAGGATTTATTAATATATAATTATAAATTATTCTATAATTATATATAAATAAATCCTACATAATTACGTAATTACGGTATATTATTTTCGATAATAAATATGATATATCATTTTATCTGGATATAAATATTTCATAAAACATTTGAACACGCGTAAAATCAACACGTCGGGATATTCTAAGAAGACTCAAAAGTTTCGTTTTCGTTTTGCAGAGATATGTAGAAAATGTAAAGCAGGATGCGAGCATCGGAACAAATATATTGAGAGTGTCGGCATCCGACGAGGATGCTGACAATAATGGTGCGATCGTGTACTCGCTGAGTTCGCCCAACAACGAGCAGAATCTGGAGTACTTTGAGATCCAACCAGAATCTGGTTGGATCGTATTAAAGAAGCCCCTAGACGTGAGTATCCCTATAATAATATCGCTAATATCTTACATATCGTCTCTCTTTAGCAGTACAAAACAGCATCGTTTTCCTGGAACACTCCCACTTTTTTCGTGGGCGAGGCTTGCAATTTTTCTTTGCGGCTTTTGTGCCAGCTTCTTTTGCTCTCTTGACGTCTCTTTACGATACACACGATAATTACTAAAAAAAATTGTTATCTCGGTAATTAAAAATTGCAATATTCCGCGCAAGAATAATTCACGTATCATTGATATTTCGTGATTGATTATTCGTGATTATTTATTAATTATTTATGATAAATTATTTAAAATCGCGAGATATAGACTCGTCCTGAATAAGTGCACGCGTGTCCCAGGAGAATGCGTAGGCTATACGTAGTATATACTATATCTATTTATATATATACGTACATATATGATATATCGTATAAATACAAAATTTGAGTGTACACCTTCTGCCGATATATTGTATAAGTTTGCGTTGACTTACGTTATTATATTTAACACGAATCCGTTTTGTTGCTGAGCGGATAAACTTGTACTAATATACGTTTTGGTCGGCAATTATTTCTCTCATCACTAATATGCAACGAAATGAGTTTCCTTTTTACGGCACATGTATAGAACTTTTTAATTCCCATTGATATGCACAATGTGTTCACTATGGTAAATACTTAGCTACTGCCTGATTTCCTCAAACGCTTCATGTACCTGAATCGATCGACCGTTCGGGCTATTTTTGCAACAAAACACTCTCTCTCTGTCTCTCTCATTCTCTCTATTGAGAACATACTCGCGGCGCGAGTACCTTTTAAAAAGATTCCAAACGAAGCTTTGATACCTCTTGTCCAGTTTTTCATTCAATTTTCGTCGAGAATCGGTCGTCGAGTTACGTAAACGAATCGTAAGCGGTCGAAAGAAAAAAAAAAAACAAAAAAACATACGCGTTGTACATGTTTTCTTTTCCGTCCTTCTAGTTCTCTTTTTAAATTAAATTTCCGTTGTTCGTTTTACCGCGATTTCCGATTTTGTACCGCCAATCATGATTTTCGATCGACCCAAACGTGCCGATCGAACACGAAAAAAACGTGTGTACTTTTCAAACTTTTCCCGAAAAGTAAATCAAAGAAAAATGTATAATTAATTTTTTTTTGTACGTGTTACGCGTTGGAGAAAAACGGGAAAGAATGGAAAGGAAAGACGGTGATAAAAAACACGATGATGAGATAAGAGATGTGATGATAAAAAAAAAGAAATGGAAACGTTCGGAGCAAACTAATATGATCTTTAATTAATCAACTAACATTATTAATTGTGAATGTTTTTCAAAAGGGAAGTGATGTTTTTTGAACTTCCAGGAGCAGGTGGGAACGACATTTTTTGAGCCCCACGTACGGTGTACTTCAACCTCTACGCATTTTGTGGTGCATCAGACATAAACAATTTTTGACAATGCTTGCATATTTTATATGAATGATATGTTTTTGATTCCTTTACAGGAACGGATCTCGCTCTCGCTCCTACATCCGTCCTTACCCTGTCTTTCTCCCTCTCTCTATCTATCTCTTTCTCTATCTTTATCTCTCTCTCTCTCTCTCTCTTTTCTTATCTTTAATTTCTTAGTTTTTTTTGTTTGTTTTTTTATATAAAAGTGTATATACTTTTCGTATGTTGCATTTTGTATTTTCCTGTTATGTTGATAATTAATTTCTTAAATATGTGACTGCTAATTATCGATTTACTGATTTTGATGCGTTGATTAGTTTCCTAATTAATTTCTTTATCTGTCTATTTTTTTCGTTAATCGGTTTGTACATGAAAAACAAAGCCTAAATTCCTACTCTTCATTTCCTATTATGCTTTTAAATTATTCTACGTTATGTTTTTTCTACATCTTTCTACTTTAAATGTTTTTTTTTTCTTAAATATATTTTCTCTCTTTCTGATGTTTCCCAATTTTCATCCCACTCTCCCGGTATACCACGACATGACTGACAAAGAAAAGGAAAAGAATACGAAAAGTATTTTTTGATCGAGAGCGCTTTAGTAATGTATATATACATATACATATGTATAGATCATAAGAGAACTGTCCGTGGTGTGACATTTTTTCTTCTGTGATTGGGGCGGCATACCACTGTCGTGACGAAACGGGAAGAAAGCGAATGAAAGTGAAATAATAGTCGGAAAAAACCAAACGTGCGGATATAACTATCACTATCACGACGATTCAGAAAATAACGTCCATCGGTTTTTGAGTGTCGTTAAAAAACGAGAACGTATCAGACGAGGGGTCGTCATAGTTTTTTTTCTCCCATCCCCAGAGTTCGACATCCCCCATATATATAACCCTCCCCCCCTTTTCCCTTTTTCGAAATCTCCACATCTATCCTCATCAACAAACCTTTCACTCTCTCTTTCTCTCTCTTTTCTCTCACTCTGTCTCTTTATTCTCCCTCTCTTTTCCTTCCTTTTTCCCGATCCTTTCTCCTGATGCCTCTTTATCGCATTCTCGCTTGCATGCAAATGCCTGCATTGATTGATTTCGTAAAGGAACTAATTTCAACTTCTTATTGTTTATGTTTGTGTTTATTGCACCATTTACTTTCTTCGGATTTGATGATGAACAAAAAAAAAGGGCTGTTTTCCAGTAAGTAGGATCTATATTCTTGTGTTTCACATCTTGCATCGAGACACATTATGATGTGACAGCATTGTTACCTGATGCGCAAAAGAAAAGTATAATATTCGTTGCAAATACTAGAGCGCCTTTCCGTTCGATTATTTCAACATTATATCGTTTCGATGATTTTTTGCCTCTGTTGTTATTATTGTTGTCACTCGGAGACGTCACTCTCTTTTTTCTCTCTCTTTCTCTGCTCTCTTTCTCTTCTTGTCGCTCAATTTTTCTATAAATCTTTCTCTATCGTCAATCTATTCAAATGTTTTCGTTCGAAAAATTTTTTTTTCCCTTTTCACGCGCGTTATATTTTTTTATGTACATACACACGTGTGCTACCGCGCTATTTTCGCTCGTTTGTCCTGGTCTCGTACGTATTCGTAGGTGAAGGATGCCATTTCTATGCCTGGTATCCTACACCATCGGTGACCTATCAATTTGTCTTTCTCGCGATGCTGGATATCCGACGGACATTTGACAAGTATATATCGTAAATAACGGATGTCACTAAAAAGCTTAAATCTCTCTAAATTTGTCAAATTTGTAAGAGAATCTTAGCTACTTAGGTGATTAAACGAAAAAGTTAATATTTTAATGTGTAAGAGATTGAAAAGCTTGGATAAATTGATTTAAATTTACGTAATATTTGAATGATTTTTAAGAATTTATATAATTTACTGATTCGTATTATCAATTTGATTTAATAAAGTGAACTGAACTAACTTGCTGGAAACCTATTACATGACATCATATTTAATTTAATATTTATAATTTTGTATTATATTTCACACAATAGGCAGCGTCTATTTTTTTTTATGTAAATTTCTTAATAAAATAAAAAAGTATTTGGTTAACGTCCGTCGGATCAATGTTATACAAAATTCTGGAACAGCTTCAATAATTATTTTTAATGTTCCAGGAAGCCGATAGATCTCATTATTAATCTTATGAGATAGCAAGATTTCAATTATAGACAAACATATTCCTAAAACATTCATTTGGAGAAATACCGATCATAAAATTGGTTTCCAAATAATTAATATAATGCAATGTGTTCTTTTTGATAAAAATCACGATGTTAACCTTGTAAGCGGATGAATAGAATCTCAACAAATTTTATATTAAAAAATTAAAAATTAAAATTTCAAAATTTCAAAATTTAATCAATCTTATATAATTGAATTTAATTGTATCAAATTTTTTTAGTTATGTATCTGCAATTATATTTTTTATAATACAAATATTTTTGACTATAATTCTGTTTACCTCCAATATTACTATTCATCCGCTATTTTATTATACTAGATATTTTAGAATTAAAATACAATTGATTTTTAAATATAAATACTTGGATATCTCTACATGTTAATAGGAATTTAAAATATTCCAGAGAAAAAAATAATACTTGCAAATTAAATGAAAACTTTATTGTGTGCACAGAGAATAAAATTTAGAATCCCAGTAAAAAAAATAAAATGTATTATAAAAATTTATAAAACTTATATAATACAAATGAAAAGAAATATTAGTTGTAAGAAGATAAAAAAAATTATAAAAAGAAAAGAAACAATTCTAGAATATCTAGTATATTTTCCGCTTTCGTGTTATCTCGGATGAGCAAAGATAAACATAACACATTCGTTCCATGCAATCATTACTTGTAGCATTCAATGCAATTCTTGTGTATATGCACTTTTTCACGTTTCTTAAAATCTCAATTCTAAGATTTATTATTAAACGATGTTATGGAATTATCGAGATATCTTTGATAATCAAAATTAAACTAAAATCAAATACGTATCGCACGGACAAAAAATTATTTGTGCTAGTGACAATCAATTAACAATATAATTAGCAATGAGCTCAAATATGCAGACCTGTACATTCCACAGGTAAGTATAGTGTCACAACTACATCGTCTACACTCGCTTACGATTATTCGCAAGCTACTCATTATTGAAACTGATTACAGATTGCACATATTTGCGTATCGATATATTATTACTGCTTTATGTTAATCAACAGAAGTCGGCGATGTAGTACCTTCATCATTATTATCACCATCATCAACATCATCATTATCAGCATCATCATCGTCATCATGCTACGTCACGTGTATGTTGCAATTATACTCACAAAACTACTCATGAAAACTATTCACCTCATGGCATGTTTGAGTTCATTGCATAAATATCTTGTTATAAGTGATGCACTTTTATGATTTGAATTGAAGAAGAAAATTATTAGGAAAATTATATACATAAAATTCTCATCCGTTAGGAAGACGGCGAACTTATCACCGAAATAACACGCAATGGAATCCATCGAGATACCTACGAGACTGCACGGTCCTTTCTCTCTGTCTTTTACTTTCTATCTTTTTCTCTCTATCTTGTTTGTCTTTCTCTCTTCTTCTTCTTCCGTTTTCAATCTCGCTCGCGGAATAAAAAAAGCAGAAAGACCATCGAGTACTATTTCGTGTGGACGCGCTCGACGCCGAGTGACGCCTTAGCTCTATTCCAAGTAAAACTTCCAACAGAAAAAAAAGACGAAATCGGAAACGAGAAAAAGCAAAAAAAAAAAAAAAAAGAAAAAGAAAAAAGTATAAAAAGTGACGAAAAAAAATCACAAAAAAACCGCCAACTCCCGAAAAAAAAAGTGTTCTGTAAGTTGACGGCCCAATGTTTTGCCACTAGCGTGACAGCTATCGCCTGCGAGTACGGGCCTCCGACAGAGGGATGCCAGTCTTGTCCGCAGACGTGGACGTTGAGTTAGACGTCGTAGACAGAAACAATAAACCACCTGTGTGGGATGCGAATGTATACGGCCCCATTCACATCAAAGAAAATATGTCAGTGGGTACTATAGTGACGTCGGTGAAAGCCAGGTTTGTATGCCACGACATGACCGAGACAAGACACGTGACATGCCGTGCCGTGCCATGTAGTGCTGTCCCTCCTATCCGGTATCACTACTGATCGCGGTTTATAATTTGATTTTTTTTTTAAATTTTGTTTCGTTCCCTTCCTTTTTTTCCTTCAGTTTCACCTAAATTCAATTATTATTACTCGCGTATTCTATAAAATCGCCTTCGATTCCCTTTAATTGTTCGAATTTACTTTACGAATTCAAGCTAATTTCTCTCTTGATTAATGATATTCCTTCTATTTACCTAGTTTCCATTTTTGATCTTTAATTTAATTCTCTCATTAGATACACATAGAAATGCAAGACACACACACACATCATTTTCTTTCTCTCTTAATTTCTGGTTGCGGAAGCACTTATGGTTAAGCGCGGCGCGGTAAATCGCTAATTGGCGGACACTCCTTCTCCTACTACAACAACTTCTATTACTATTACTACTACCACTATCTCTTCCTAACATATACTGTAGCGAGCCGCGGCGATCGCTCTTCGACGATATTTGGAGGCAGCGAGTGTTCGATCGGGCAGTCAATCATTTCGGAAATATAATCGAGCTTTTTGATTTTCAAATGGAGTAGGTGAAACGACGTAAGACACGGTTCTCTAATTATCAAACTTACATATAAAGAAAAGTTATAAATTTATCTCGGGATTTTAATTATATTACATAATCAGACTCGCTCGATTTGAAAATTGAACAGGCTCTCGCTTTTTCGGCAAGGAGAAGAGCGACAGAAGGAACCGTGCGTCTTCAAAGATTCGACAGACACAGCGATCGCCGCGCGACAAATCGTAGCGGACATAATAATAATACGCAATAATAATTATTATAATAATTATGCGAACGCGGGAAGGCAAAGCGGGATTTCCTACTGGCGCCTCTCTTTCTCTCTCTCTCTTTCTCTCTTTCTCTCTAGCGTGCTAATATAAATGTATACAATAATTAGGCGAGGATGTAGCGAGAGAGATCCTGGTGCGTGCCCTTTTGCGTAATTAATTGCGCAGAATGCAGGTGTCCGGGGGTGTCGTCGATCGTCCATCCAGAGCTCATTCAGCTTCCGGCCTGCGTACGAGCTACACTAATACACGCATTCGTGCATTCGTCTCTTTCGCTGTAATACCTTTGTATAGCCGAAGGCATATATCGGCGAGGAAGTGCGTGCACGCATGATGACGCGCGTTCCAGGCGAAGGTTCGAGACCCGAGACCGGGGGGTGATCGCCAAAACTTGGGGGAACGCAAAGAAGAAAGAGAACACGCCCAGCTCTTCTTCCTTTCTTCTCTCTCAAAAAGAAAAAGAGAGAAAACGAAAAACACCATCGGACAAAGAGCGACGACATATGTCAACCAACGACGTTATTCTCCCACCTTTTGCCGACGAGCCTTGGCGCCTTGACACTAACGCCGTTGTTTTTTTTGTTCCCGTTTGTTATATACACGCGGTCTGGCCGCATAGCGCGAGACGTACAAGCTGGAAGCGATGGCCAAAGACAGGGGCTACCCACCCTTGTCGCGAACGGTGGAGGTACAGATTGACGTTGTGGACCGTGCGAATAATCCGCCCGTATGGGACTACGTAGTGTACGGCCCGATCTACATTAAAGAGAACATGGCCGTCGGGGCTAGAGTTGTGTCTATTAAAGCCAGGTCTGTCACACTGTCAATGCTCCGTGCGGCTCTCTGCACGAACCCGCCCTGCACGCAAATCTCGTGGCAGTATTGTTCTTGTGCACGTTAATTGATATTGTGTACGAATCCATATTACACGCATCTCGACACGTACAAACACACATACATACATGCACACAAGCATATATACCACTACTCGCTCGCTCGCTCGCATACATCGTAGAAATATACTTGTATATACAGGGAGAGGTTGAATCGCGAGAAACGTAATGTCGGATGTCGGAGTATATAATGAGAGGAGGAGAGGGTACGTGAAAAATACCGCAAGTTCTAGGATTGTAAATATTAGAGCGATGATTCTCGAATGTGAATTTAATGTAAAGAAAATTAAAGCATCGAAGTATTTTTTAAAGAGAGGCGGATAAAGAAATAATAGATAGCTTTGACGAGGATAGAGATTAATAATCATTCTTTTACATAAATAGAGGCTAATTAATTTCATCTTGATTATCACCATTGCAGATACAGAGCAATAACATTCAATAATTAAAATGTTTCATTGTACTAATACTGTCATTAAAATGCGTTTATAAATTCTAATTTTGTCCGCAAAACTTCATGTAAGAACCATTGCTTCAAATCGTATTCATATTCATTCAAAGATATATAAAATATATAATTGTTTTTAAGAAAAAATATGTAGTTGCTACTTGCAAATTATATACTTTTTCTTAAAAAAACAATTATGTATTTTCTTTATATACCAATTGATTTCTCTCATTATTTTGTGCATAAAAGTATGTTGAGATAAGATCATAAAAAATGAACATTTTACGAGATATTTTATATAAAATTATGTCAAATTAAATATCTCGTTATAACTATTCATTTTTTGGCCATCTTACCCTCATAACTTTTTATGCCGAATACTGCGAGGAATCAATATCTAAAAATTTATCTAAAAAAATTAGGACTTCATTTAAAAGGAGCTTAATTAAAATTCCAGATTATTAACTTTTTTCTGCCTTTCGAAACCTTTTATCTTTTGTATGAAATACTTTGTCGTTACAGCCACAGTTTCAGAGATATTCGACTAAATATTAATTAAAATGGAACACTGTATATATATAAATGCGTCTCGCATTCACCCAATACGCACACATTCTTAGACGCGATGTACCCTCTCTTTTCTATGATGCGAATAGTTATTTGCGATCGCGGTATCGGTCTAGTTATAGTGCTTCATTTTTTTCGACTTAGCGTGCAGCAAATGACGCGGTTGTGTATCGATTTCCCGCCGAGCCGATTACGTTCTCGAAACGTTTTGTTGCATCTCTCGACACGGGCAGATACAAAACCATTTTCATTCTCTCTCGCGGTGGAGCTTTAATCGATACCGCGGCGAGATTTAATTCCTCTCCGTCACAAGGTAACGAGAAGGCGCCTCTTTCTCCTATGTACACTTAAATTGAATAAACAAACGCGATCAAAGACCCTGCCTTTCACTCACTCGGAGATCGTGACTTGTAATTCGCAAGGATATATATATGTATATAAGAAACATTACTAGAGAAGAGGAGCCTGTCTCGACGCGCGTATTTATCACTAGAGCGCAATTTTCCGAACAAAGAGCGAGTCCCATTGTTGCTCCTGATAATCGACACAGGTAGAGCCGGCTATTATTGCATTAAATATTAATTGTTCGTCCTGCCCATTGTTGTCCTGAGAATTACTATTAATTCGCGCGAAACGTAAAGAACGGATACGGAAATTTTGTATCGTATCGTATTGTCGAAATGATCGATCGAAAGTCGATTAGCAAAATTAATTACAATCAAAAATATTAATTTATCTAAAATATTACAATTTGGACGATCAACTTTCGAAATACAATACAGCTTCGTATTATTTTTATTCTTTCACAAAAATTGAAAAAATATTCTCCGCCATCTTTTTTAGAGAGCCCAAATTTTCGAATAAAAATATAACTTTAAAAAAATATTGCGAACGAGTCGCGGGAGGAGGGAAAAAATAGAATCGACCGATGCATCTTTTTGTAACGAAAACGTAGCGAAAGCCGCGTCGAAAAAAAAAAAATGTTAGTAATGGGTGGTTTGCGCTTGACGTATCGCTTTTAACGGGTAGTCTCCCGGACTTTCGGCGAAAACGAATTGGCTAATTACATACGTACACGTATACGCGAGAAGTGCCAGGTGTCATCGTCACGCTACTGTCGCTACAAGATGGTATGCGCATTTTATTGTAATTTTACTGTACATTTTCGAACGAATTTTTTCCGTGTGTCGCGCCACACAAATATTCCCGGGGTGCTTATCTGGTCCGAACACGCGCCAATTTGATTTTTTACGGGTACTTTAACGGAGATATCCAGCGCTACAAGTTGACGCAAGTTTTGCTTCAATTTTTTTTTTAAAGAGCAAGAGATACAAAATTCTCTCTACTTATCTTCTTCTTTTTTTTCTCTTTTCGTGTAAGAATTATGTACAATTTAATTTCTTAATATTAATCAAATGTTAATAATTTTAGTACAATAAGTTTTTATTTTATTTAATTATTTTTAAAAATTTTAATCGTCTTAAAATAAGATAAAATGTAATAAAATAGATATTTCTCTTAGAGATGTTTGTTATATTGTATAAAACCTCTTATGTCACGTTAATTTCTTAGTCCAAATACAATAAATATTATTAAATATTTAATTAAATATTATTAAATTACATTAGATATTATTAAATAAAATTCTAGCGGATTTTCTCCAGTTGACACGAATTCCGGCAAAACCAATGTTAGCAACGTTAGTGACAGTTCCGAAAGATTAATTCCGATGAGTTTACTCGTTAGGACGTTGGTTTAAT
The DNA here is from genome assembly GCF_030444845.1 of Prenolepis imparis. Classification (NCBI taxonomy): domain Eukaryota; kingdom Metazoa; phylum Arthropoda; class Insecta; order Hymenoptera; family Formicidae; genus Prenolepis; species Prenolepis imparis. Next base: position 4,100,629 of record NW_028141173.1, on the reverse strand, counting down.
GGCAGTCGGAAAGGGATGCAGCAAAACGTTTCATTATTCGGCGTTAGTTTGGCATTTTCCGCCAACTTTCCTCATCAACGTCGCGACCACGCACACGAGTCTCGACACGCAGGGATATCATCGAATATATATACACGCGCGCGCGCACATATACATACACACATACTTTGACATCATCGGCCGATAATCACTTCTCTCTCTCTCTCTCTTTCTCTCTCGTCGGGAATTCGCGGCCCAGCAAGAAACGCATTAACATCAATTCGTGCCAAGCAGCGTGTTAACGAGCAATGGGTATTTTAAGTCACGTGTTTGTTTCTTGCGCTGCGATTCTAATAGCGGTATCACGTACTACAAAGTCATTGCCAGCTAATTTGACGAAAACTTTTCGCGACGGACTTAGACGCAGAACTTTCTCTCTATCTATCTACCTATATCTATCTTTCATACATTTGTTGTGTGTGCCGTAAACATATTTTTGGGCATGTTTTATACGAATAGATTTGCTTCCCCCTGAGAAACTACATATATATAAATATATATATTTATGTATATTTATATATACATATATATTATTGATTTGACCAACCATTGTCTCTCGTTTTTTTCTTCATAATTTTGTCTCTCATAATTTTTCACTCAATCGTGCGTGTCTCCTTTCGTTTTTGAATTATTCCGTTTTCACGCACCGGATTGGCTTTTTTCAAAATTTACTTTGGTCTCGTTTTTTCGTTGCTGTATATGCGTTCCTGCTTGGGACGTCTCGTCACTCTAATCATCGGTGATCGGAGTCGCGAGTCTGTCAAGTAGTTGTGGCCGTAAATGCGATCTTGAGCAATTATAATTATTTCCGATTTGCCTGACTTGAGACAAGTCGCAATATCGAGCATATACATATATATATTCAAGTATGTCATATGTACATACATACATATTATTTCGTTTCGACACTCACTGTTTGGTTATTAATTTTTTTTTTTTTTTTGTAAATCGTTACGATTCACAAAATCTTGGTTAGTCGCCAGGACACGCATTTAATTTTCATCCAATCATCGACATTACGTTCCATGAATGCCGTAATTAATTTTTGGGCATGTTTCGTCAATTGCTTCTCTTGCGTTAGGTTACGACGTGTGCAATCACGTTCCTCTGATTTTTGTTTCTCCATTTTTTTCTCCATTTTCTTCGAGAGCGTAGTGTGTTCTCGTAGTGTCATTTTGTCGGCGACAATCTTTTTTTTTCTTTTTTATTGCGTCGCTCGATAGCAAGTCGAGCAGACGATTTAGATTTGTTGAGTTGAGATATAGTTAGAGCATATTTTTAATTGCTGGAATCACCGTATCTCGTATACGTCGGACAGTATAGTGTAGTGTGTGATTTATATATCTTTACCTCTGCAATTAAAATTGAGCGAGCAAAAGCATTCGCTACAATTGACCGGCGAAATGCTCACGTATTGACTAGCGAGGATCTCTTTCTCTTTATCCTTTTCTTTTCATATAGAAGGGAAAGAGAAAGATATTATGGATTTATACACGAAACGAAAACAATTCTACATCCTTCTGGCGAGTGAGTTGACACCCGAGAAGGATCAAACTTTTCCAATATAATTTTATTGTCATAAAAAGATCATTTTTTTCGAGAATAATCAAATCAAATATCTCTATGTATCGAATTTATACGCTTAATAAAGATAATAAAGATTGCTTTATGTAACGTGAAAAAATTTTTCGATAAAATTGTATTGGAACTGATCAACGATATGCTCACGTGAACACTCATAATCACACATACAGGACACGCACATACATATATGGACACATTTGCATCGTCTCACCGCGCACCAAGGGTTCAGGAGCGGTTATGCACCGAGTGGGGATATATATAATATAAGATCTACATTCTCTAAACTTTGCCCTTTCTATACTATAACTTTTGACTACACGCGACTGTGCGACAGTCTTTTACCTGTACAAGCTCGCTTCTTGCCCACATACTTGACGTAGTTTGTTCGTGTATACACGTAACATGCGCACATTCACATACTCACTCTCACACGCAAACCTTCGGACTTTTAAGGGTCACGCTTATGAGCTATACTAATTCCTGTTTTACTAACCAACATTATCACGCGCGCGATATAAACCGCTTGAGGCGAACGCAATAATATCGTCCGTCAAACGTCCCGTCCACATATAACGAGCAATTAAAATCGTCAAAGCCGCCATTCGTCACGAGCACGGTCGCGCCATTAATTTCTGACAGTAATGTGAAAATTCTCCGAAATTAACATTCGGCTTCGATGACACCGCTAACGAGCAATCGGAATTAATCAGCGAAAAGTCGCACACGGTGACGTGGAGTTTATTTCATATGTGGCTCGATCGCTATTAATAAACATCGGATTAAATTTCGCAGAGGAGAAAAAAAAATGAGATTTTATATTCAAACGATCGATCGATATTAATATTACGAGCTCTCGAATGAGCTGATATTTAGCATCAAGTAATTTCACGTGTGAACCAATATGGGTAAATCGACATGATTTTTTTTAAAGCAACGAGACAATTTTTTTTGACCGTCCAATTTCCGCGAATTTTGTTTCATAAGAAATTTGTCGAAAACTACTGAAAGTTCAAAATGTGAAGATTGTGAGAGAAAATTGGATGAATAAAAATCGAAAAGAATTTCGGAGAGTCTGGGCACCTGCATGTTCACATGTGTCGATATAGATTTTAGAAACACATGTTTATAAGTTAACGTTATATTTTTTTCTATATTAATCTCCCAATATTACATTATAAAAATCGCGGTTGTCTTTAAATAAATTAATAATTTTATCTTTAAATACTTATATTGAAGAATATTAATCATGGCTAGTGTTAATGATCTTAATTAGCGCATACAATCGAAAATCGAAATATTAACATACGTGCTATCTCTGGCCATGTACAGTTTATAATGGCACTGGTGGTTGCAATTTTCCAAAGATGATAAACGTAATAAATGATGGCATTGTTAGAGCCTTTTATGTGTGATGGCTTGAAATTTGATCGAGTTTGTGCACTGTTTCATATCCCGAGACATTAATCGCGCGTTTCAAAGCTGCTCGATATTTTGCAGATATTAATCCACACTATATATTCCGCATTTTAAACGAATTTTAAATGAGTGTTGCAGGACAGCTTCGATATTGCAAAAATTATATTTTGAACGAAATTATCTCGCTACGGAATACTGAGTATAACAGCTTGGAGTCTCTGATAGTAGAAACCGTTATTTATTTGATATTCTATATAGTGTCCCAGATACTCTATTCCTTTTCATTTAATGACAAATTCTTTGGCAATACTGCAATCGATTTTATTTCGAAGAAATTTAATCGAAGGCTATTATCAATCACGTTTTTTTTAAATATTGATATTAAATATATTAGTATATAATATAATTAAATTACATTTTTAGTTAAATAAAAATGTCTTGGAATTGATTGACATACAAGATTTTTTGTTGGTCTATTTACAATAAATTTACTTCAACATGGTTGTTTATTTTATCGTCTAAAATAATTATACGCAATGAAAACTCAACTTGCAATCTAACAAGATAAAACTTAGAGTAATTTATTATAATATGTATTTATTTATAATATTATAATATGTTATATTTATATTAAAATATATTTCATCAATATATTCTAATATATTATATATACATATATTATAATTATTTATATATTATAAATACATATATATATTATAATAAATATATATTATAAATAGAAAGATCAATAAAATGATTGAAGCAAAAATCACAAGCGCTTACGCATATATATTGCTATTTTTATAATCGTGCGTGTTAAATTGAACATTCACATCGGGGCACTTAGTTCCGCTGGAAATGTATTTTGGAATTCAATATTGATCAGACTGTGTCGAGTTGTGTGCGTATGAAAACGCGATGCGCACATCGCGTACCGCACACCACTCAATTGCCATTTTTTTTTCATATTCTGTTAAACTGCGACAAAGTATCCTTTGCGATTTTTAATGGTCGAAAACGTCCACGTGTGTCAATATTACCGTCCATTCGTCCAATATATCGCGTTATTCCTCGTCACCGTTGCTGGTCGCGTTTGGCGCTTTTGGCGACTCCATGGATTTTTGCACGACAAACGTGAAAAAAAATGTAAAAAATGTATCGCGCGTTTATGGGTGGCGGTAGTAAATGAATCACTCATACTATTTACGTCTTTGATATCTGTTTTATCCGTTTCGCGAATCCGGGAAAAGTCGCCGTATATGTGCGAGTGGAAATAAATTTGTTTAAAAAATATTACACGAGAACTTTTTATCGAAATATATCGATTACATAATTAACAATTTTTTGATAACGTTTATTCTTGGCACGTTAAAGATATATTGCATATAATAAAATTTCAATATTTTATATAAATTCTTTCTTATAATATTGTGAAATTATATATTAATAATAAAATTATACATTAATAAATTTAATAATAAAAAAATTTAATAATAATACTAAAAAATTAATAATAAAATTATACATTAATAAATTTTAAATATTTTACATAAATTTTTTCTAATATTGCGCAATAAATTAAAAATTACGTTAGAAATTATGAACAGAAAGTTACAAACATTAAAATTTTCACTGAGGAAAATAGAATAATTCAATTTAGTTCATTAATAATGGAATTATATTTATATATCGTTTCAACGTTAACATACAACTGTAAAAATGTTCAAATAAATATGATTCATGAATTAAAATCCCGTTGGCTGTTACTCTCGGAACGAAATAGATAGTATCACATGGATTTTATGTTAGACCAGAAAAATATGGTTGATAAAAGAAAAAAAAAGAATGCTATCGGGATTAAACATAAAATACGTCGTGCCATGCCAGTTTTGCCGTCTCTGGTAGAAAGATGCCAGCATTTTTCACAGGAAAATCCTTCCATCCGTACAAAAGTGGCATTTTCCGCAATTCGGAGATACTTTCGCCTATTTAAATAAAATTGGTCGTAAAACGTATATTCGCGGGAATATTTCTGCTACATTTTTCAAACATAATCTTTTTACGCTTTAATGTAATTTCTAGTAAATCCGAATATAAATTCGTTTCGGATCGCGTTCGAAAGAGACGTCTCTCGCTTCCAGGACGAACGTGACTTAAGATCTCTGGACGACGTTTTAAGAATATATCCGTGGGAAATGATATTTTAATGCTGAAACTCACTTTCCATTCCAAGTTAAGCGACGAGGACAGGAGAGATAGTGCACGTCTCTCGCAATATCTTGGTCTTCGAGCAAACTTAACATGGCGACGGATTCAAAATGTAATACGGCGCGACTTAAATGATTGAGCTCCGGGCGAAACACGAGCACTTAACAGATCTTTGCGTATTCACAAACGAGTTCGTTTCGCTAACGCTCGAGGAGAACGATGTCTGAGGATTGAATCTTTCACAGATCTCATTAAGCATGATATACAATGGCTGGAGATGTTTGCTACATTTAACTCCCCCGAAATCCAGTATTTATATCTGCACCGACGAAAATGTTTAATGATACGTTTAATTCAATTTTTGCGGGATTGCTTTATCTACATAATTTTATTTATATTGTGGAAATTATATATTATGTTTAAATATATCGGAGAGAGACATTTTTTGAAGTAGAAAACATAAATGACAAAGGTAGATCGCGATATCAAACGCATTAGTATTATTTCACGATTCAACAAAGAAATATATATTAATTAATGTCTAACATAAAAATATATATTAAATTAATTATAATAATATGCAACAAAAATTAATAGACATTTCATTTTTATTCTCGCGCTCAAGATTTTACTTTCTCTAATAATATTTATTTCTTATTCTAGTATCTTTTGGTAGTATATTTGCAATATCCTTCCAGCAAAAAGTAATAATTTCGTAATTGACATTTATATTGGCACTTTGATATCGTTCGTAATTTGCACATAATAAAAGAGGCAGTCTGAGAGTTAACTTTTATAAGCAGCCATTATATAACGCGCTCAATACAAAGTCTGAATTACCCGGAAAATGAGAAAATTATCTTCATATAATAGAAATTATATAATATAATAAATCATATAATAGAAATTATAATAGAAATTATGCAATAATAGAAATTTGTGTATTTTTTCCGACTTTGGAGATTATTCTTTCTTAACATAAATTTAATGAGAGATCTATTTAATATTAAAATTTAATAGTTTTAAGGAATAAAGCTATTTTAAAACGCGAAAAAAAGACGACACAATTTAATCTTTCAATTATTTTCGAATTACATTCGTCTATAAAATAAAATTTTTGCCGAGGAAAAATCTCGAAAAACTCGCCTAAAAATTTATTTTTCTTTTTTATTTCTATTTCATTTCCTCTTCTTAAAACATCTTATATATATAAAATGTTCTCCGAATTAACCGTAATTTTTAATAATAGATAATTATTTTCCGAATTTAAAATTAATGTTTCCCCCAAGAACAAAATTTTGGAAGATTTATTTCAAAATTTTTAAATAAATATCTCAAGAGATAGTTAAATTTCATAAATTAAATAATTAATCGAGACAATATTTCTTTATTTAATTTCAAAAACTAGATTAAAACGCTTATTTATACTAATTAAAAAATTCTATTTTTGTTTTCATGATTTAAAAATTTTTAGAGTACTCGAACATTTTACTTGAAGATAAAACTTTACATTGCTCGCAAGAAAACATTTTGGTAATAATTAATTATTAAAATTACGGTCGATGATTTCGGAACATCGTACGGAGATGTCAACGACGTCGCGCCCGTGTTCGAGTTGACAAATGGCGTTGTCAATTTCGGTCGCGTGTCCTCTGAATCAGGGAGGGATTCCTCTCAAGAGAGCAAAATCCTTCCTATCAATGGACATTTCGTGGATGTCTAACGGATGACACGACAGCTGCGTATACGCGGTGCGTCATTCGTACGCGCGGGACAAGGAAATGCACGCATCACACGCACACTAGACACATAATAACACACACACACACACACACAAACGCGTACATAGACGACAAACGATCGAACATGTAATAATCGAGCATGTAATACAATCGTGAGATACGTTCGATTAACGAGCTAAGCTCAAACACATGAGAATTAATTATACTGAATCAGACTGTTATGAATCTTCAGGGAGAAGGATTAATTAAGAGAGAAATTCTTGTAAAAAACGATCCTTGATAAAATCTAATTTGCTCAAAACGAATTAATTTATTTGTTTTTTTTAAGACAAGTATAATCCAAGAAATTAATTAAAAAATGTTTGAAAATGTTTAAATTTATTCCAAGATTAAGATAATTGTAATGTATCTCATTTTACGTTTAGGAAAATTCCAAAACATCAAATTCTAATTTCAAAGATTAAAAATTATAAGAATTTTAATTATATAAATCCAAAATATATAATATATATATTATTAAATTCTAATTATATATAATTCTATTTAATGTAATCATTTCTATTGAATACACTTGTGCGTTTTCGAGAAGATAATTAATTTAATTGATTCAAATCGAATTAGAGACCAGGCGATAATGCGCAATTGAAATAATTAATCTCAAATAGAGCACTCTGCAAATCGCAAATTAGTAAATAAAGACCAATTGCAGTTAATGAATTCTACGTAACTTTTATTGATCCAAAGCGCGATAATCGCTCTTTGAAACGAAATTTCCAAGACAAAAGTTTATCCTGCATCTTTTATCCGATACTTAATCACGAGATTAATTAAAGTTAGAAACTTCATGTTATAGAATCATGACTTATAGAAATAATTTTAATAATTCATCAAATTTGAAAATATATAACGAAATATTTAATGACGTAAATATTTATACGTTGTGTACTAATTAACTCTGTTAATTAATGATTTTATATATAATAATCCGTTGGGAACTTTGTTTAACAAATATCAAAAAATATACAGTGTACATACATACATGTGTTTGTGTATGTAATATTCAAAACAATAATATTTGTGTAAAATGGTAAATTATTTAAGTAAGAATTTTAATTTATATGTATTTTTTAATACAGATCAATTATACATATTAATTTATTAACTGACAATGAGCTATTTTTTTTAATATGTCAATTTTAATTGATTTTGCATCATGATTAATGTTAATATTTCCAATTTTATCCAACAGTTTCTTCTCTGCAATGCTTTATAATATCTTTCGTATCTCATTACTAGAATATTTTCCAGTTATCGCAAATTGGATTAATAAATTTTAGGAAAGAAATGTAAAATACGTTTTCCAGATAATAACGCTAATTTCTTATTCCATCGGGCCATTCTGCAAATATCTTTCTTATGTCTTTTTCCAACAAATATATTGGTTTTAACATTTTAAACTCACTGGTAATGGAATTGCCGTGGCAATTTAAATCGCCAAGAAGAATTTTGCGAATTTTACGAGTGAACTACTCGCATTATCGACTTACACATTTAACTGATAGCCCATTTCCTTTGACATTATCATAATAAACAATCATGCTTGGAAATATATTCAGTTTTACATTCTTGCATATCTTTAAAATAAATTCTAATAATCAGATTCGTCAGTCAGGTAAACTTGGAATAAAATTATTATATCGAAACATGCAAACTATATTAGCAGACAATAAAGACGTTAACAAATAACAGTCTGATCGACTAATAATTCAACCGCGAAGCTCCTCGAGCAGGACTCGCGCATTCTAACACGGCACATACAATTGAAACGTAACACCTTTGCTATTGAATTAACAGAGTTGGGGATAGTAATTAGCTCGCGCGAGCAAGCGGGACGAATGTGTAGCTAGAGAGCAACAAATATATATACGTACATGTCTTTTCACTGCGTTAACTTTAGGATTATGGCCGCTCTTCGGCAAGAGCTATCGCTGTGTGAATGTGTTATATGCAATACGCGCGTATATACATATATTATTATTATTATACACGTATACGATTTTATATGTACACGCGCAAATGTGTGTGTGTTAATTAAGCGCACCAAATAGAGAAACGGAAGGGAAAAAGAAGGAACGCGGGCGACGACGGGAAGCGAAAAAAAAAGAAAAAAACGTGTGACGCGTTTTAGGTAGAAATCATTCCACTGATCGCTGTCACATGTCAATCGATATAATTTCAATACGTTTAATCCATGTACAATTTTCGATTTGCGTAGCAAACTGTAGGTCGATGTGTTCATTATATGTTGAAATTATAGTTTTTGCGCGCGTCTGTATAAAGGAAAAAACAATGTTATGGAAAAATGAGTCGACCCATATATTGTGAGCAGTATAGTTTTTCCGTAAATTAAGTTTGAGATGAAGTTTTTTTCATGTTGCTGGTTCATGCGCGACTGTGTACATAAATCTTTTTCTTTTCTTCTTTTTTTTTTATTTCACGGATTAACTCACTTTTCCATAATGCATTCTGCTCGGAGATCCGTGAAATTATATCGGTTTCGAGCAAGGATAACCATGCGGATGATGAGCGTTTAATGTGTAGAGATCAGTGAGATTTTGTTGTAAACTCTCTACTCTACGAGAGAAATCGTTTTACCTTATTATTAGATGTGTTGACGCCCCAGCGAAGGAGTCTCTTTTTTCTATAATGACAATCGGGCGTTTAAAAAAACAGAAAAAAAACCCTATTTATACTTGTCTCTCTCTCTTTCTCTATCTATCTATTTATTAATCTCTCTTTCTCTTTAATCGTGTACGTATATGATGGCGCGTATGCGACACATGGCATGACAATATCTTTTCAAAATTTATTTTTCTTCTCGTTATATTGGCAGTAACAATATATAGTTTTATATATATATACATATACATATATACAGAATGCTCTGAAACATCCGCCGTTCCTTTTGTCTACGAATTCTTAGATTAACTAACACAATATTTATCTTTCCTCGACAAGTATTTGATTAAATGGTATTGAATAGAATTTTAATTTTTGTATAATTGTTTTTCTCATCAAATGACTTTGAATGATTATTGAACGATTGAATCAATGTTAAAATAAATTTGAAATTAACGCGACTCAAAAGCTAGGAACAAGACATTAAAATTATTGTTCGAATATATTCTGGAAAGTGTATTTATTATTTATATTAATTTATTATAGAGTATATATGTATATTTGTGAATAATACTTATCAATTTATTATTTAAAGCTTGAATATAAAATTATTCGATGCATTTGCCTTTCTAAATATATTAAAGATACGTCATTAATTAATGTCTTCTGATAAAAAATTAAGCAATATATTTTTCCAAATAATACTGTTCTATTTACCAATGCAAACTTGCATCCGCGTATCTCAGTATTTTTCATTAAATGTAATTATATATTCCCTAGCATGATAAAAATAACAAGTACAATTTTTATATAGAAATAAAACTTCAAATTTTCCTATTTAACATTAAAGATATGTGCGATCCGAATACAGATATGATGGTATTGGCGAAAGGGGATCACGTTTTAGCCACGGGGCATTCCTGTATATTCTGTATCTTGAAACTGGAACAACCAATATCGTTTCGCGAAAAGGGCAGGTCAAACGTTGTTACATAACCGAGTATGTAACAATCGTCCTTCGATTCCCGAGTCACGTAAAGGATATCAGTTGTTCCATCTTCAAAATATCGATGATATGTATATATCAGCTCCTTTTGTTTCTCTCTCTCTCTTTCTTTTCTCTCTCTCTCTCTCTCTCTCTTTCTTTTCTACCTTAGAAATTTCCGTTCTCGTTTCTGTTTTTCCGTTTTCCGTTTCCGTTTCGTTAAGCCGTTCACGGCGCTCCCGGGCAGCCGATAGCGCGCCTTTGTAATACGTGCCTTTGTGTGTGTCGACAGCTCTGGAATCGACAATAATCCGACGGTCTTTTACCACTTAATGCCCGGTTCCACGGCTCAGACGAACAAGCTTCATACGTTTTACCTTCAGCAACGCCCCGACCAATCGGTGACTTGGGCCGACATTAAGGTTAACCACCCCCTGGACTATGAGAGCATAAAGGAGTACAATCTCACCATACGAGTGGAGGTACGGCTCGTTTCTTGTATTTCCGTCGCATCTGAGAAGATCCTCGCGCAATTGAATATTTCATAGAAAAAAAAAAAAAAAAAAAAAAAAAATCTATATCTAATTTTGCGGCGCCGCTGAATAATCTCCTAATCTTTGTTACGTTTACGTTGCAATCTGACTATTGATAATAGTAATAATTTTCCGAAGTATAGCATAATTATATTTTCCAATTGTACTTCCAATTCTACTTCCTATGCATTTAATCAATGAAAATAAAGGGTGTCGATCGTCGAGAAATATGTCTGAGATTTTGTAATCGCGAATCAATTTTATTCCTTCAGAATAATGGAGCTCAACAGCTCGCTTCCGAAGCGACCGTGTACATCATGCTGGAGGATGTCAACGATGAGATACCGCTGTTTACCGAACGAGAACAGGAAACCGTACTCGAGGGTGAACCGGTGGGCAGCAAAGTCACCCAGGTGAACGCGATCGACAAGGACGGGACATTCCCCAATAATCAGGTAAATCGATATCAAGCATTATTGCACATAGTGAAACAGATCGACGTACTCTGGCGACACACATAGCGATAATAATCAATTAATTGCGATACTTGGCCAATTATTTAACAAGACAACGTGTGAACACGCGATATGAACTTTACCTTATTGATTCTACATCCTTCCTTTTCATGTCTTTCAACTGTGAGAATATAGAGCAAAAAAATAATATTTTCCAATATACATGGCTCGCCTTAACTAAATATTTGAAATTTAAACACACTTCGTAGTAATATGTATCGAATCATATAAAGCAAATTTATATGAAGCGAATCATATATAAATTTCAGTTGCATTAATAAATAAACATCATCCTGATATATGTATCGATCTTTGTTGATTTTTAAAATGAAAGAGAATATTAAATAAAATATTTTGATATTCTCTTGATAAAATTAATTCTCTCATCAGTAGGATATTTTTAATTTAAAATATTGCAATGTAATTAGAAATTTGTCAATTTTAAAGACAATTAATTCTAGAAATAATTTTAAAAAATAAGGAAGAATATAAGTATGTATAAAATACTTCGATGTTCTTTTGATAAAATTAATTTTATATCAGTGTGGTATTTTTAATTTGAAATATCAGTATTACAATAGAATGCAATTAAATTTATCAAAGAAAGAGCAAGATATATTTTATAGGCTTACGTCGTATTTATCGTGCGTTCGTAAAATAATATTATTGAGAAAATTAGCTCTCAATCATAATGAAAGATATAGCCAGAAAAGGCGCATCGACACAGGTCTTTCCATTTCTTTATCGCGCAGATCCGATTTCGAGTGAATCAATTGCAGGGGGATTGCATCGAGAGTGCACAAAAGAACAAAAGAACACACTCGTATCGCGCTAGACTCGGGGCACTTGAGCGGGACTTAAGGGAGCTCAGTCGTCGAAGTCCTGATTGAGGGTGAGAGGCGGAAGAACGGCCGGGAATTGGGGAATACGGGGGTGCTTTAGACTGTAACTTAGATCGTCGCGTCGAAACTTTAATGATTTCATGCACAGCAAAACCGGTAGGTATTCTCGCTGTGTTGAGCGAGGAACGTTATAAACTCCGTAACGGAGTAACGCAATTCCCACGATCGTGTTTGAGTGGCGTTGAATTTATCACGTACGAGAGCATTATTATGGATATACGCGTTAACGACAGGTATATATTACCGTGCCGATGTTTAATCGCACGATTATCTCATTCGTTTTGCGTCTGATATCCGGGTACTTGCGAGAATGCACCGATACTTGCGAGAATCGATTTAACATGCCTTTTTTAGAAAGGGATGTTATAATATTTTTAATTTAATTAATATTTTTGACAATTATCAGCTGATTTTTGTCAAAAAATATTAATCGCGGATAAGATATTATAACATATTTAAAATATATTAGTATTTTAATATTTTTATTATACGCCCCATTACCGCTATAAAAATGTTATAAAATAAACAATTTCTCACTCACCGATACGTGCAACAGCTGAGTTGTAGTACACAGCACACATTGATCTGAAAACAAAATATTCAAATTATATAGATACATATGTGTGTGTCGAATATAATATTAGACTACAATTTCATAAATCTTTGTGCTATGTTTTACGAAAATTTTAAATAAATAGAAAGAAATCTTGTTATAATTTACGCTGCCGCGCTAGATTTAACCGAGATTATTCGGTTAAGTTAGTATAAACAAATGTAATTTTTATGTTCCTCGGGAGATGTACGGCGAGATTCCGAATAATCCCTCGTTAGTTATTTTTGTACGCGGAAATACCGTAGGTGAAGTCGATAAACTTTACACGTGTTGTTTATCTAGGTCACATATTACGTGGTGGAGAGCGATAGGAACGAGGGCAAGGATTACTTCGAGGTCAACAGGGAGACCGGCGAGATCTTCACAAAAGTAATGTTCGATCGTGAAAAGCAGGGTGCTTACGCCCTCGAGGTGGAGGCCAGAGATGGAGCTCCTTCAGCGAGACCCAACAGCGACGGCCATCCTAATTCAGGTAGGTGATACAGAAAATTTTATTTAAAAGCTGTCCACCGCACCATATAAAATGTGCACCGGTCTGCCTGTGTATGTGTATAGGAATATACACTATAAATTCCGATAAATAATAGACCGCAGCAGCAATATATTTATATTCAGGTTCATGGGCGATTTTCTCTGAGAGTATGTCAACCGTAAAAAAATTATCGTATAACATGGTATTGCAGCGGAAAAAAACTCACACCTTTCTAGCTTGATGTTATAAATCCGTATTCAAAGATATGACTTATAGTAGTATAGCTGACATCGTACGCGAAATTTTTTTCACGTTAAAAAATCTTATATCCGAAATCATGCAAATTCATCACAGTCATATTTTACGTGTGTCATCGTTTTCAAAACATTTATTTAGAAAAAAAATTTGCAATTTTTGAAATGCAAGAAAAGATTAATCGTCAGCTGAAAAAGATTAATTACCGAAGAGAGATTGAAAGTAACGTGTTTGTTGTTTTTGAAATCGTGACTGAAATGACCGAGATATGAAAGGGGCAAACACACACATTCTGCTTCCGCGCGTTTTATAAATTCGAGTAAATAATGGGTTGTAAAAGAATAATATTTATATTCATGCGGAGTGCGTGCGGACCATACGAAATTACAGTATAAAATAGAAAAGAGGTAGAACGTTCAGCTTATCGCTCGCCTGCAGCAAGAAAAGTTATGTAACCTAGAATTTTTATAAATTAACGGATTCAGCCGCGAAAAAGTTTGAAAAATATAATGTATTAATTGCATTAATTGCAATAATTGCATTATGTATTTTCTATCTTTAGGTGCCGAGAAAATTACGTTCGCGAAGATATACCTATGATCTGAAAGCTTATGCGCGAGATTAGACGTTTCTTATGAAGCTCCTTGCGAGAATTTTTACATCCAATGCCACGACGATGTAACTCTCTTATTTTACAGCCTTTGGCTCAAGTTCTCCTAAAGTCCTAAATTATCGAGAGACGAGCTATTCGGGTACCTTCCTCTTTTGTCTCTTTTGAAAGCTTCGCTTATCAGGAAGCGGCTTTATAATATCCACCATCATGAATATCTTCCTTAAGCCCGCGGCTATATTTTCAGTAAAAGCCATATAGAAATTGTTTCAATGTTTAATCGATGTTTAGAATTCTCTTTCGAGAAAGAGAGAGAGCGAGAAAGAGATAAAGATTAATATGTGATGTAAATATATAAATATATAATCAAGTAATAAAAATTTAATAAAATGTTTCTATGTGAAGCTAGTAAATATAAAATATATTTTATAATTATTAATTTACCATTATTTAAAGTTTAGCTATCTTTGCTTCGAGAAATTATTTAATAAAATAATAAAATTGCATTTTGTTGTAAAGTACGGATTTACTAGCTTCATAGAAACATTTTATTAAATTTTTATTACTTGATTATATATTTATATAATACATGCATTCATAAGTGGTTGCTTTTTTTAATAAATAAGCAAGCAAATATTTAACAAAACCTAAGAAATTTTCATAAAAACCGTTTTGAAATTTAGAAACGTGATACTTTACTGTTTTACTTGCAAATTAATGTAAATGTGCATCGTTAAAATGTTATTTCAACAGGAATTTAATTCGTTTATCAGTTTCAAATTTTAATAGTGCTTACTCTCAAAATAAATTTATACATACCTAAAAAAAATATATAAAAAAAAAAATAATAGTACTAAACTCGTAAAGAGTCGAGTTGATCTGTTTAAACGTATAAAATACACGTACCGATGAAATTATAACCGTTTGATCAGCGATTTACATCTTGCTCCGCACATCGCGGAGATTACACAAGCGTACAAAAAAAAAAAAGGGAATCGTGCTTTGGAACTCGAGTTACTTTTCGCGCGTTGAAAGCATATTTCCATTTGCCTCTCGCATCGCTTTTTAAGATTTTCATGAGCATCTGTCGGAAAAGTTGTGAACTTTATTGGCTTTTCCTCCCTGCGGAAGGTCGAAAAAGTACGGAAGTACGTAAGTCGCGATCTCTGTGTAAGCCTCGATCCTATTTCTAATAAATTCATGATTGATTCGATGCGGTGCGCCAACAGCATCGATTCCTTTTACAATTTTGCGACCGCAAATCGAGTGATTTTGCAGTCAGACGAAGCAAATTGTACTTCTCGACTGAAACTCACTATTAGAATTTAATTTAAGATTATTGAAATGTTCTCATGTTAAATTTGAAAAATAATACTTA
This sequence comes from Prenolepis imparis, assembly GCF_030444845.1. Classification (NCBI taxonomy): domain Eukaryota; kingdom Metazoa; phylum Arthropoda; class Insecta; order Hymenoptera; family Formicidae; genus Prenolepis; species Prenolepis imparis. Next base: position 4,084,698 of record NW_028141173.1, on the reverse strand, counting down.
AAATCTAGAAAAGTATATAAAACTGTATTTCTCAATAGCGTTTCTTTTTTTAATGACAGAAACAGATAAATATATGAGTTTGGGGAAATATTTTTTATTTCTTTTACTTCCTTATTTTTTTTATTCCCTTTTACTTCCTATTAAAAATAACGTTTAAATTAAATAATCTTCTATCTTTTTTCAAAACCAACTATTGTATTTTTATATTTAAAGAAAGAATTGTTTTATAATTTTTTACCCATATTCAAATATAAATTCGCAACTATCGTATAATTTAACAGAATATCGATGCAGCTTATAAATATGAATATTAGAAGTATAATATTATTTCTTATATTACAATATATGTATTATTTTCTCTTCCATCGAATATACCATATTGTATATTACAAGTTACAAGACATCGCATCGAGACAAACAACTCCATTGTAGAAAAATTATATGTTTATCCGTTTCTGTTAAAAAAAAACGCTATTGATACAATTTTACATTCTTTTTGAGTTTTTGAATATTATTAAATATTCCAATTTAATGCGAGAACATATTTTAATAATCTCAAATTAAATTCTAATATTGTATATTACACGACATCACATTGAGAGAAAATTTTTCTGCAACTCCGAAAATCCGACTACATCGTCACAGAGTTGTAGCTTGTACTTTTCTCGTACTGGTCCGACTTCCATTTCGACTATCCACTTCGAGAGAAAAGTGTTGACTTCGCGGTTGTCGTTTAGATGTGTCGAAAATCGTAAACATTGCATGTAAGCCTTTCCTACCCAATGGTAACACATGCTACGTGCAATGTATTTTGCACAGAGTAAATATGAAGCAATCGATGATAACATGGAAACTCGAAAGTACTCGTATGTTTCTACGAATGACGTAACAGAAACATGTTATGTAGAACAATTTTATATACAGTTTCTATGAGGAGTTTCTCTTGTTTTTCACCGATTCTTCTCCAACACGGACAAAAGTATTGAAAGTCACAAATTTTATAATAAAAAGAAAAAAAGAACGTTTAAGAAATTCAGATTCGAGGAATCGTTAACAATTAACAGATCTATTTGCGTCCCCTCGTTAAAACTTATGCCAACTCTGTAATATTCAAAATTGCAGTTGAAGATTAACGCGAGATACAAGAATCGCATTAACGTCGATTAAAGTATAGCAAAGTGCATCCATATTGCCTCGTATAAACGAAAGAATTTAATGGGAAGCGTTAAATCGCAATTATGCAAAACTGTATTACGCCGTCGGATGTTAAAGGGAAAACGGAATGTACAGCCGTGAATTTCCAAGCACAACTCCTGGTGCAAGTAGTTCGACTTTAAGCTAACGGATTATATTAGTCTACCCTCTCTCTCTCCCTTTGCGCGCGGAATAAAAAGCTGCACGAGGAACATGAAACATTAACATGGAAAAGATAGGGAAAATGCATTTCGTGCACGTAGAGCGCTCGAGAATTGAGCGCTAATTTGAGTGATTTTAATATTTATATATGTATATGAGAATTAAATCGCTAATACGATTTTCACAAGCATCAATATATTCTCAAACGTTATGAATTTTCGATTTAAATTTCGGTATATATTACAAAGATTACGAAAATAATCGCGCGTCAATATCTTCGACTCGATATTTATTTTACAGAATAGTTTTTTCAACGCGATTTTTATTTCCGCAAGATTTAATATTTCGAGTTATAATTTATATTTATCCAAAGTTACGTGTACACAAACTGTTTAATTTTAATTAATATAACCAAATATTGTTGAAACTGTGGATGTAACAAGAAAATAATTCATACAAAAGTTAGAAAGTTTCGAGAGGAAAAAAGTTGATAATCAACTATATGTTTTCTTTACATTCTAGGGGAACGCTTTCCTCTCACACATACGCACACATACATACACACAGTTCGGCAGTCTACGATCTCTTGATTCTTCGCGGACATAGGCGGGCATTATGCGAGAAACGCATGAAACTCCAAGTTGAAATCAGTGACGTTTCAAGATGGAGAGTCTACATCTAGGGGTTGATAGGCAAAATTCAATTGTCGTTCGCCGGTCCATTAAGTCCCTTGCAAATCTCATTTCGCGCGAGGTCGCGGAAAGGAATACGGCGCAATAGCTTGCAATCAGTCTCTTATCGAACGAATATTTTTTTATGCATTTATGTGTAAGCGTGATCAAATAGACTTAATAAACAGTAGCGCACCAAAAAATAAACATTATTGATTTATTAGATGTTTATTTTTTGAAGTAATTGTTTATATTTCTTTTAAATTAAAAAAAAATTTATATTTCTCTTTAATTAAATTTCAAATATTTTTCGATAATATAATAATATATAATACTGCAAATTTTCATATACATATATATATATAAAATTTATATATTCTATTTAATATTTACAGTATACATAATAAATATACGGAATATATAATGTTAAAAAAATAATGTAAAAAATAAAAAGTGCATAAGAAAGTACTTTAACATAGTCTATATATCTACAATTTGAATATTTTATTTTAATCAAATAACTCTGCACTGAGAAAAAAGTTGTTAATTTGACTAAATATGTTTAGTTTGTTATCATTTCTTTAGTTGAAATATTTAAGTTGTACCACTGGCGGATCCTGGGGGGAGGGGGGTTAAACCCCACCCCCTTGCAAATTAAAAGAAACAGTTTTGCTGAATTTGTTTAAAAAATATAAATAAAGAAAAACAAACATTATATTATATAGATATAATATATATTATATAGATACAAAGAATTTCGCCTAATTATTTTCGTACAACAAAATTATCTCATCATTTCATCCTATGTCTGACTTAATCTATACTTAATTCCTTGAATGCGTAATGAGTATAATATACAGTGTATCTTATACATACATCACATACATATTGTATATATTATATAGATATAAAGAATTTCGCCTAATTATTTTCGTGCAACGAAATTATCATCATTTCGTCCTATGTCTGACTTAATCTAAACTTAACTCCTTGAATGCGTAATGAGTATAATTTACAGTGTATCTTATACACACATATTGTATATATTATATAGATATAAAGAATTTCGCCTAATTATTTTTGTGCAACGAAATTATCATTTCGTTTTATGTCTGACTTAATTTAAACTTAACTCCTTGAATGCGTAATGAGTATAATTTACAGTGTATCTTATACTTTTATATATATATATATATATTTTATATATATATTTTTGTATATATATAAAAGTATAAGATACACTGTAAATTATACTCATTACGCATTCAAGGAATGAAGTATAGATTAAGTCAGACATACGACAAAATAATGAGATAATTTCGTTGCATGAAAATAATTAGGCGAAATTATTTATATCTATATAAAATATACATACATATATATATATATATATAAAAGTATAAGATACACTGGAAATTATACTCATTACGCATTCAAGGAGTTAAGTTTAGATTAAGTCAGACATAGGACGAAATGATGATAATTTCGTTGCACGAAAATAATTAGGCGAAATTTTTTATATCTATATAATATATACAATATGTATGTATAAGATACACTGGAAATTATACTCATTATGCATTCAAGGAGTTAAGTTTAGATTAAGTCAGACATAGGACGAAATGATGAGATAATTTCGTTGCACGAAAATAATTAGGCGAAATTCTTTATATCTATATAATATATACAATATGTATGTATAAGATACATTGAAAATTATATTCATTACGCATTCAAGGAGTTAAGTTTAGATTAAGTCAGACATAGGACGAAATGATAATAATTTCGTTGCATGAAAATAATTAGGCGAGAAATTCTTTATATCTATATAACATATATATATATATATATACACTGGCGGATCCTGGTAACCCCACCCCCCTTGCAAATTAAAAGAAACAGTTTTGCTGTATTTGTTTAAAAAATATAAATAAAGAAAAACAAACATTAAAAGAGCTATCGACGTCGTTGATTCTGGAATAAAAGCTAATCATAAAACCAAAAATATTAAATAAAATAATTTTGCAACCCCCCCCCCCCATTATCGACGTCAGGATCCGCTAGTGAGTTGTACTATGACATATTTGACTAACTACTTAAATTTCAATTTAAAAAACGATCATAAAACGCATTTAGTATATTATTTGATTTTCAGAATCAAAATATCTTGTGTATATAATAAAAAAACATTGTCTTCAATTTTTATTATTTTGTAAGAAAAGGGGAAAGAGATTATTCTCTAATTTATTAATTGCAACTGTCTATTAGAGTTCTGACTTTATCTTCAATAGTTCTAGAGTTCAGTAATTATCAATAATTACCAGGATTAAAAAGATTTATAGTTCTACATGAGTTCTAAAAAGAATTTTATCTTTTAAAAGAAAAAAAAAAAAAAATTTTTTTTTTTAATTAAATACGCTAAAATAAAAAACCGAATACCTATATCTATAGATATTGAGGTGAGACGCCAGTCGATTTACAAGAGTTCTGCTTATTCTGGAGCTTCAAAAAGTTTTGATAATTAAAACAATTTTAAAAACTTTTTAAATACATTAGTTATTTCACTTGAAAAATGCCGAGGCATTTTTCGAGTCTAAAGGTGAAACGCTAGTCGATTTCCGAGAGTTCTGGTTTTCCTAAAGTAATAAGGAAAGGTACAAAATGTACATGCTTAGAATTGCTTTAGAAAAAATAGAACTCTCGAAAATCGACTGCCGTCTTACATTTAGACTCGAAAATATACCTACATTTTTCGGGCAAAATAATTTAAAAAATTTTTAAATTGTTTTAATTATCATAACTCTCTGGAAAGACAATGTACATGCCCAGAACTATATACGAGAACTGCTCTAAAATAAGCAGAACTCTGGAAAATCGACTGGCGTCTCATCTCAATATCTATATATCCGGTTGTTTTTATTTTAGTTTACTTAATTTTTTTTTGCTTTTAGAAGGCAGAAATCTTTTTAGGATTCATGTAGAACTATAAATGTTTTTAATCCTGATAATTACTGATAAGGAAAATGCCGCAGGACAAAATGAGACGCTGCGTGAAGTTAAAGACATTTTCACTGTTTTAAGCCAGAACTATTTGTACATTTCCCTACTAGAAAAAGAACTCTAGAACTATTGAAAAAAGCCAGAAATAAAGCCAAAACAGCTCTTAATTATTATTTCAAAATAAAACGCCAGCTTCATACACTCCCATTACCGTTATAGAAATGTTATAAAATAAAGTGTTAATAAAATTAATACTTTCTCACTCACCGATACGTGCAATAGCAGAGTTGTAGTACACAGCACATTGATCTGAAAACAAAATATTCAAATTATATATATATATATATATATATATATACATATACATGTTTATATATATAGGGAAATGTCGAGGGGTGTCTCATTCATCAAAAATTTGTACATGTATTGCGAATTACCGAGAATTATTGAGAATTCTAAGTAATTCCATGTAATGCGCCGTATAATTCTAAAGTAATGTGACGGAATGCGTGTAATTATGTTAATTCTTTTTTTAAATAAAATACAATATTTAAATATAGTACTGTTTAATTTAGTAAGAAAAATGTAATTAGAATAATTATAAAAAGAAATGTTAAGAAAAATAAATTTGAGATATTGTAAATCATATAGTACCAATTATATATTATGGAAAAAATTTAAAATTGATATTTTTTAAAAATTAATATTGCAAATATTTAGTTGGAACGCCTAAATTAAAATATTATATTATAATAAAGATATAATAAAAAGTTATGTGTTCCCAATTTAAGTTTAAAAAAATATCTTGTTTTAAACGTGATTAAAAAATTCAGAAATTTTTAAAAATTGACTTTAAAAATTTTTTTTTTATGTAAACTTAAACACACAAAATACAAATAAAATTAGATTAGATTGAACAAATTAAATATCAAATATGAATGATTTCATAAATTATAATATTTAGTAAAATATATATTTAAAAAACGTCATAACATCATAACATCATTTTTACTTTTTAAGACGTTTTAATCTTGTCTGAATTATTATTGTTTTATGCTTGTAACTTGTAAATCAATGCAAAGTAAAGCGAAGTAATGCGTAATTCTAGAAAAAATGTACATGTATTGCGACAGTGAGACACCCCTCGGGAAATGTACAATAATTTCAAAGTAATTAATATGCGCAAATCTTTTTAAGTGAGTATGTTAAAAATTATATTTATTTTTTGCATACCTCACAGTTGTCCCGCTGTCGCCCGATGCCTCCCCGGGCCTCCTCCTCCTCTCTTGGTCCTTTATTGTAGCACTCACGACACTCGCGAAAACAAGAATAATTACGATCGCCCGACACTTTTGATTCGCTCGACACTCCCGACACGCGAAACTTTACACGACACTCCCGACGTGATGCGTGAGTCGCACGCATATTTCGCGTACATTGCACAATGAGAAAACTATAATCGAAAAGACGAAGCAACGATCTGTTCGGTACAGGTATTATTGCTGATAAGCTGCGCGCGAGTTTGACTGCGAGGACCTGTGATAACAAATAAAATACATACATATATTTAAATAATCTTATTATTTTGCATTAACATACATTATTGAAAATAAAGCCAGAACTCTTAACTATTCATGAATTTCCACGAAATCAAACGCCAGCTTCACACACACAAATATATCTTTTTAAAAAATATTTAGAAATTTTATTTCTCTTTAAAATCTCTCGATTTTTGAATCTCTAAATCTCTCTTTATTTTTTGAAATAAATAATGCAGAAATTTTCTTAGAGTTAACGACAAATAAATGTAAACTGTTTCTGATAAATTTCGCGAATGTGACACTTAATCATGATGTTTGCTTATAAGCGTATATTAATTATACAATTCTATATATTATTATCGTAAACAGGTTGACCAAGAAATAAATAGAATTATATATAATACGACAATATTCATATGCATAACATTCATCAACGGAACATCAAACTAAATTGTGCTCTGCTAATCAAATAAAAGTTACTATAAATTGACATTTCTATTTAATTTTCACAATCAAAATATCTTTAATAAATATTTAATTAGAAAATTACATTTAAAATTCTCGATCTTTAAATATCCTTTTATCTTTCGAAATATGCGAAAATTATTTATTTTATTTATCACAGTTTTATTTATTCATCTATTCACGTTAGTCTCCTATTGAATTACTATTCTCTTAATATTATCAAACGTTCAAATTATAAATCAACATGGAATATCAGAGACCGACAATTCAATTCAAAGATTAATTTGCGACAACGCGATTGACGGCGATATAAAGCGCGTGCTAAAGCGCAATTGCAATCATCAAATAAACAGAACAGTTAACCATGCAAATATAATAACTGAATTTATTTACTCACGAGTTAATTCGTTTTCGCCGCCAATTTCTCGTCAGGTCGCTCCGTTGCTCGTTGGACATTCGCGTGGATACCAGGCAATCTGGAAAAAGCACAACTAATTACGATCGCTAATTAACGATTTTTTTCCCTCACATTTTGCACGTCATTCCCGCTCGCGCATATATTTTGCGATATATTTTACGTCGTGTAACTGAATAACTATGTAACACGATCGGAATTTATATACTGCAAGGTTAGGAATACCTAATTATATTATCGCATGTACCTTAATTACATGCAAGATCTATTCGGCGATTCCTGATTATGCGCTATCTGTTTCGGCTGAGCGAATAATAATGCGTTTCAATTGATAGGTCACACGACACACGTACGATTACAAAACATCGAGGAATACCGTTAATTACTAATTAATACTTCACGACGATCCCGTTACACTTTCGGCACTCCCGACATTCCCTTCCCGCGTTCGCGATACTTTTTTGCCGCCAAATTGACGACCACGTGACGCGTGACGTATTGTGAGAAACTTCTAGTGACGCGACGTCTACTTCACGTCCTTGCACGACGTGACGTCACGAGACTTAACCACGAATCCGAGACTATGGGCCGGTTTCACCATCTCCGATTAACTCAATCGACCGATTAAACTATATCTTTGTCTCTTTTCAGCTACGTTCTTAAAAAGAGACAAGGATATAGTTTAATCGACCGATTGAGTTAATCAGAGATGGTGAAACCGGCCCTATATATATCATACAAATAGTTAATTACTATGCGTACCTCGATTAATTAGAATAATTAGTCCGGGAAATTGTGCGAAGATGCAGGGGGACGGCAAGGCAACTTCACGTCGTTTCGCGCGATCCGACCGAGAATTCCATCACATTTCCATGACTTGGAAAATGTATTCGACGAGCACCGTTCGAAATTTCAGCGAGCGAATAATAAATCAATAATGATGTATCTGAGAGAGTAGAAGTCGAAATAACCGAGTCCGTAGTTGGAGACGATGATCACAAATGCCGAACGATGCTATTGATTGCTAATTAACACTTGAAATCCGCCACTTATTATCGATCAATCCTGATATCACGTACGATGTTTATTCACGACTGAATTAATAACGATACACGTTCTTTCTTTCGCCATAATAATAACCAACACGACACGTCGGCGACATGTAAATATACGACGCTACTCAAAACAATGACAGACGCCGATGTGAAAATAAAATATATTATTCTCGTATATATTCGAACATGTATAAAATATTAAAATATTGTCGTTAGTTGTGCTTTAACGTAATTAATATTTATATTAAGTATTTTCGAAAAAATTTCGTCACACGAGACACTCACTTGACGTTGATTATCCTGCAATTTCAGTACATACTTCATATAGAGTCTATGGCGAAAAAGTACTTATACCGCTAGTTACTAGTGACTAGCGACCAATCAAATTTTCCGCTTTTAATTACGTATGAAAATTAAAGATTAAAGTTTGATTATTGAATATATAGAAAAAAATATGAGCTCCTTTCGCGTTCTGATTAATCAAAGATCTTTATAATTCTAAAATCTTTATAATTTTAATTTTCAACGCGTCGTGTGATACGGACTTTAGGGAAAAGCGACGAAAGGCTCTGATTGGCTATCGCGACTCGCGACTCGGCACGCGTCGCTCGTCTATGTGTGCGTATAAACTTAGTATTAGTATTAGTTCAACATACGTCTCCCGGTGCATCGTCTTGACTCGCGCCCCGTGTTTACTTTGAGATTACATTGTGACTTATCGCGTGTCGGGTTCGCAATCGCGGCGAAAGAACGTGTCACTTGAGTCGCGAATGATTGTCACACAATAAAGTGTCGGGGGAGCCTTAATTAGTGTCGGACATACAAGCATTAACAAGTGATTGAGTAATGTTCTCGGCGTCGTTTCCAACTCTTTCGATACATTCGGATCGTTCTTCGTCATTTGTTTCGACCTCGACGATTGTCGAGTGGACTTCTTCTAATTAATCAAAGTGACAAATACGCGTGTGATTTAATTACGTCTTTTTCTTTTATTGCGAAATCGATCGGATACGTTGATGCGTCCTCATTTTTTTTATGTCGCGATTGGTATTAAAAATTGAGATAGAGGGCGAACCGCAGGGACCAATGAGGAGATCTCTCGGTCCCCTCGATCGATCAATCAAATCACTCCTTTCCGAGATACATAAATAATTTTCGCGGTTGGCATCACTTGGTGACGCCACGTGTAATCGTGTGAAATTGCGCTCTTTGCTTCGACGAGGTTCGTGCGGGTGAAGTCGTGCTGAACAATTTTGTGTGTCGACGTATTGTTTTCTGTATTATTTTCGCGACGATTATTTTCGCGTACGATTAGGAATTGTCGAGTGGACTTTATAATTAATAAAGTTTCGCGAAAGTTTCGCAGCGAAGTTGAGTCGGCGAGTCGAGCCGAGTTACGGCGTGACGTCACGGATCGCATAATGGCGGGACGAGTCGGAATTGCGTGTTTAAAGCGGTTTCTTCGTCGTAGCGATCATTGTTTCGCGTTACATGGTTATTGAATTACGGGTTACGGGAAACGCGTGTGATAGAAATGTGCCAAATTGAATGATGGACGATGATCGAAAAGACATTCATCATCGACGTGGGTTGTGTCGTCCCCTGCTGGTCCGGATTTTCTTTGTATCGAGGCGCATCGTTGGACATTATTTCGTCTCTGCCAACAGCGTATTAATTACGATGTCAAAAATAGACATCGTAGTTAATTAAGGTTCGTGGTACTATAATCAGCTTTTCCAGGTGTGTGATGATCAATTCATTTTACAATTAGATTTTAGATGCATCATTAGGTGCAAAGTGTTCCCAAATGCTGTTATACATATAAATTTATGTGTGTGAAACTGATCTGATTTCTTGGAGTTGTAAACTTACGTCATCGTACATGTTTTTGTATATCAAAATGTAGAAATAAAATATGTAAATTTATATGTATCACCTTAGGCAAAAGATGTCGTTAGAAATCAGCATTATTGTTTTATGTAATTAAAAAGCGAAACCATCATTCTACATCATTGTATACACCATTTTATGTATCAAAATATAAAAATAACAAAATACTTGCAGACAGTTAACTTAATCGCTTTATCATTTAATGAATCAGACTAAAACTCACTCATCATTATTCTACGTACATGTTTTCGTATACTAAAATGTAATAGAAATAAAATATGTTTTATATATGTATTACTTAATGTATCGACACTTTGCAAAAGATGTTATTAGAAGTCAGCATTATTGTTTCATCACATGTAATCAATAGAAGAAAAAAAGGTTTTCTTCTTCTATTGATTACATGTGATGAAACAATAATGCTGACTTCTAATAACATCTTTTGCAAAGTGTCGATACATTAAGTAATACATATATAAAACATATTTTATTTCTATTACATTTTAGTATACGAAAACATGTACGTAGAATAATGACGAGTGAGTTTTAGTCTGATTCATTAAATGATAAAGCGATTAAGTTAACTGTCTGCAAATATTTTGTTATTTTTATATTTTGATACATAAAATGGTGTATACAATGATGTAGAATGATGGTTTCGCTTTTTAATTACATAAAACAATAATGCTGATTTCTAACGACATCTTTTGCCTAAGGTGATACATATAAATTTACATATTTTATTTCTACATTTTGATATACAAAAACATGTACGATGACGTAAGTTTTCAACTCCAAGAAATCAGATGCTAGTTTCACACACCTGGAAAAGTTGCTACTAGTTTAAAATTTAGTATGTCCTATATTAATATTCTTATGGTTCATATTTTTTAATGTTTTATATTCTTTATATGGTTTATGTTCTTATTGTTCATATTATATATTTTTTGGTTTTATACTTTGATTTCATACTTTTGTACTTGAGTAGTACAAAACCAAAGTATTGAAATCAACACAATACGAACAAGCGAGTACATTTTCATAAATTCAACAATTTATTACGCAAACGAAAACTTCACATGGGGTTTTGCGTCATTGCGTATTTAAGTTCACGTTTGTGGATGCGCTAAGTAATTTCATTAAAACGGGCACATTTAACGCCAGCGTCGCATGATTCGATCGCATCCGTTTAATATCGGATTAACATCAACTATATACGGCGCATTCTAGGTAATATTTCATTCGGTAAACTATCTATTAAAGTCGCGAGTTTTGATGGTTCCTGAGTTTGACGTTAATTGACAATAATGCATCGTAACTGTTCGATAATATTGAATTATTATATCAATAGTTATCTGCCAATTTTCATCGAATGGCTCTGATAGCTAATGAATCATCCAAATAAATAAATAAATGTGTTTTTATTTTATCTTACTCGCATTGTTCTTTGCTTTAACATAAAATAATATTGCTTTTTTGTTTATAAATTTTTTACTCTGCATAATGTAAATTCATTCAGTGATTTCGCACTCATCGACTTCGACGAAAAACTGTCACGTCTCGGGAATTTCTGAAATCGAACGATGTTTCCAGAAATTTCAGCATATTATTTTACACATTTTCTTGATAATAATTGGTTCCCAAATCTTCGTAAAAATGATTAAATATGGTTTATATGGTTTATATGGTCTATATTTTAAAGACATTGCTGAAAATATGATTAATTATTAATCAAATATAATTATGTCTTAAGTGAGATATCGATTATATGTATTTTTATCTTGACAGTTAAGTCTAAAAATGAAATATGTTGTTAAAACATCATAAACTGGAAATAAAGATTCTATCTCCAAATCTTAAAGATTGATAGATAAAACGCGTTTCTATTTAATAATGAGTAACCGTTTATAATTAAAAAAATTATATTTACGTCTTAGTCAAAGTGATATTACATTATGATTAAGATTTTGTTAGAAATTTTTTATCGATAATATTATCGATAATTTTATCGATAATAAGTATCGAAAAGAAGTTGCAGCAAATTTCGACGAAAATCGTGTGTACTGTCTGCTCTGCGAATCTAATTGTAAAATGAATTGATCCAAAATTAGAAAAAGTAAATTTTAAGGCAAATATATTTTATTTTTTATCATACAGTAGTGAAAAAATAAAAATAATAATTTTTCTTTAAATGTTGAATAAAAAAATATTTTTTATCCCTTATCTTCTCATCACAGAATAATATAAAATTGTAAAAAAATAACTTATGCTATCATTGATAGATGTTAATCTGTATAAACATCAAGTTTCAAAAAGTTTCAAATATTCCTATTTTATCCAATAACAATTTGTTTTCTCTGTGTGTACATTAGAGAAAACAGATTGTTATTTGATAAAAAGGAATGTATGAAACTTTTCGAAACTTAATGTTTATACAGATTAACGTCTATCAATGATAACATTTTTTTACAATTTTATATTATTCTGTGATGAGAAGATAAGGGATAAAAAATATATTTTTATTCAACATTTAAAGAAAAATTATTTTTTTTTATTTTTTCACTACTGTATGATAAAAAATAAAATATATGTGCCTTAAAATTTACCTTTTCTAATTTTGGATCAATTCATTTTACAATTAGATTTTAGATGCATCATTAGATGTAAAGTGTTCCCAAATGATTTTTTTATCATAACTTTTTTTGTTATTTTTTTTAAATAATATTTTAGCACAATGTTAGCACAACTTAGCACAATTCAGCACAATCGCAAAAATTGAAAAAAACGAAAAGTGGGGGGCTGACTTAAATTTTTTTTGTTTTTTTTTAATTTTTTCGTATTTTTCGTATTATGATTATAATATTCGAGCACAATATAGCACAAACCTAGCACAATTCAGCACAACTTCCGGTTTTCTTGGAACAACGAAATAAAGGGCACTTTACTCTTGAACGCGCTCAAATTTTATAATTCAAATTTCTAATAATCTAGTGGCGAGTGTAATATTAATTACCTAAGACCTCTCTTTGTCATGCACTTATTGCATGCATATAAGCCGTTCCACCACGACAAGGTGTGGAGGTCATTGGAACGGTTTTTTTTTGTTTTTTGTTTTTTAATTTTTTGTTTGTTTTGTTTTTAATTTTTTTTGTTTTTTGTTTAATTATTTAAAATATTTTTTTGTTTATGCTGTTTAAAATTGTAATTAAGAAATTTATTATCTAAATGTAAAATAAAATGTATTTTGAATATCTAAATGTAAAAGAAAAACATATTTTAATATCTGAATATAAAAAAAAACAATTTGATATCTAAAAGTTAAGTAAAACGTATAATATGAAACAAATAGTTTATTATTTTTCGTAGTTTACTATTCTTGTTTATTAATTTTCCTCTCTATAATTTTGAAAGTGTTATGCTCGTTTTTAACTTTTATAACTCTGCTTTTTAATGTATTTTTATACCTTGTCGTGGTGGAACGGCTTATATGCATGCAATAAGTGCATGACAAAGAAAGGTCTTAGGTAATTAATATTACACTCGCCACTAGATTATTAGAAATTTGAATTATAAAATTTGAGCGCGTTCAAGAGTAAAGTGCCCTTTATTTCGTTGTTCCAAGAAAATCGGAAGTTGTGCTGAATTGTGCTAGGTTTGTGCTATATTGTGCTCGAATATTATAATCATAATACGAAAAATACGAAAAAATTAAAAAAAAAAAAAAAAAAAAAATTTAAGTCAGCCCCCCACTTTTCGTTTTTTTCAATTTTTGCGATTGTGCTGAATTGTGCTAAGTTGTGCTAACATTGTGCTAAAATATTATTTTAAAAAAATAATAAAAAAAGTTATGATAAAAAAATCATTTTGGATAATATTGAATATAATTATCATAACAATGGCGCGATACTGTTATCGCTTTTGGGGGGCTTTCGCCGGTGGTTCGCCTGTGGTTGTGTCACAAGCGAAACTACCGATAGTTTATTGCCGGCTAGATTACTTCGCGTTAAGACGATCGCCCACCGATAACGGATTTGGATTATTTGGACAATCGTCGCGTCGAATATTCCAAGTGTGGTTTATTCTTATGGTTTATTCTTATCCTTCATATTCTTATGGATCATTTGTATGTTCTATTGCGGTTAAACTCGCGCTCTGGAAGGCTTCCAGGAGTTTTCGTCCGCTCGTCGTTGCTATACTGATCAGCTGTGCGAGGGGAAGGGAGAGGAGGCGAATGTACGATACGATTAAAATCCGCACCTGCAACGGATTACACTCGCTATTTTCCGTCGTCCGCGAGAACCGCAACGAGACGCGATGCATAGCTAATGAGCGATCGATAGAGGCCGCAATCCCTTCGGCTATACGATTACTTTATAAGGGCCGCTCGTCCATTAAAGCTATCTGCACGCATAATACTGATTACATATCGGTTACGTCTAGCGGTATGATTTGCGGTGACATTGATATCTTTGATGCAAACTTGTGGAAATGGGTTTTTTCTTTTTCTTTTTTTTACACCAATACACGCATAAAAGTTGCACGGTTATTTACATTGCGGTCAATTGAAGAATTATCGCGACTGAATTTTTCTACTGAAAATATCATTTTCGTTAAATTCTTGTCTTTCATAATTAAATTCTTTATCAATATTTATTATTAATAAATTATATTATTAATAAGTAATAAATTGTAAAAATATAAATGGTTATCTCGCTGAAGATAAAATGTCGCTTTAATTTATATAGTTAAAATGTTTTTTTATTTGTTATACAATTGCATTAAGATGCATAAGTACGATATCGAAAGTAAACGATTATAATTATACTATGTATATTAATCGTTACAATTAAGGCAAATGAGAATCTGAGTGACGCATCTGGTCATTATCTAATCTCTAATCTTCGACTGCTTGCGATATCTCGCGCGTGTCCGACAGGGAAGCGTAATGCAAATGACAGTTGCAAGCAAACGTCATTCCAAACATAACGTGAAACGTGACAGCAAAACAACTGAGAACAATCAACGATGATGATGCGATAGACTTATAACTCTGAATCGGCAATCATTAGAATTATATATATAAATTTATTAAATTAAATTACTTAAATTAAATTGTTTAATAAATAAATGTAATTGTTATTAAATTTAATTGCGCGTAAGAATATTTCTTTCCACATGTGATGCAAAAAAATTACAATTATTGAAAATGAGAAGCAATATTGACCAGGGATCCGGACCGAAACAAAATTAGGGTTCGGTTTCGGTTACGGTTTAATAAAATATTTAATAACTGTTCCGATTCCAGTTTCGGTTTTTTGATAAATAAAAAAACCGAAACCGTTTAAATTATGATTTTTTCGGTTACGGTTCCGGTTTTTAAAAATTTTTACTTTTCGTTTTTCTAATTAATTTTTAAATTATATTACTTTAAAAAATTATTATTAATTTTTATGACATATAAATAAACAACACTTTATATTATACATGAAAATATATTTAGATATAGATATATATTCGTATAATATAGATAGGTACATATATAAATATATTTTCATATGTCATAAAAATTAATAATTTTTTAAAGTAATATAATTTATATATACTTTATATATGTATATATATATATATATATATATATATATATATAAAACGGAAAATATAATATCCTCACTGCTATCACTATTGCGATAATACATACACGTTTCAGAATATTTAGAAAATAATTATAATTGCACTTCGAGGAGACAGTTATCATGACATTTCCGTCATTTGCGCAAAAACAGAAAAAAATACCGAAAAGAACCGTAAACCGAAAATAATTTAACGGTCCGGTTATGGTTCCGGTGTTATAAATTTAATAGAATTTCAATACGGTTTACAGTTTCGGTTCTACTAAAAAAACGGTTATGGAACGGTTATCGGTTTTGGTTCCGGTTCGGTCCGGGTCCCTGATATTGACGAGTAGTTAAAATCTTTAATATAAAATACGAAAATAAAATAATAAATAAAAAAATTACGAGGATTAATTAGAGACGCAAAGTATTTTTAAACAGGAAATATGTTCTCTAGTCTATATAATTTATAACTTTTTTTGAAGAGTTTCTTTACATTACTTTTGAAATATGAATATTAACTTTAAAATATTGTACGACGTAAAATATTATATGACTTATTTTGAAATATTATTGTATAAAATCTTATTCATATTCTTATGGCATTATCTGGCGCGTGTTTACATCGAAATTACAGATTTCTCAAATTATTTAAATAACATTTAGTATCAAGAAATGTTTCGAAATCAATTGATCGATTACTTTTCTAGGGGCTTTTATTATGTCAGATTTTTAATTTAAATTTTAATTCTCGAAATGCTTAAGGCATTATAAATAAGTTTTAAGCAATTAGATTTTTCTTCATATCTTTTTTCTCTTAAAAAAAATTTAGTTTAAATTAGTCGAAAAATATATCGTTAAAATTAGAGAATAAAGTGTGTAAGCTTTCGTCTATTTTTATTATATTTTCAATTGCAATGTTTCCCATCTTACATTTATCATCAGAGAAAAGAGCTAAGAAATTAGATTAACGTAAAACTTTAAGAATCAACATACATTCGAAGTTGTTCGAGAACCTCGCAAAACATGGACATGAAAGACGAATTGGGATATTTTGCGAAATCTATCGACCACTTTGCTACCGAGTCAGTTGCCCGGAAATCGAGTTCTTACAATCTAACGTAACTTACGTACCGCTAACTTGGCCTGTGAGAAACACGAACGACAGATCGAGTCGACTTAAAAATCGCCGCCAAGTTTCACGCCATAACTCACCGGATAAGTTTCGGGCATCCGAGTTGAGCGAAACGGGCACAACGCGAACAAATATCCGAAAACACTCTCCGCTTTATGGCTTGCCGGCTACTAACTTCGGTTTCCCAATCTTGTGACAATCTGCGTATATACAATAGGGACGGGATAGTGGGTTTTCGAGCTTCCGAGCTATTAATCTTTGGTATCCCGCAACATATCCAAATGAACAGACTTTGAGGAGAACTTGTCCTCCCATGCTCTTTCAATTTTTATATCCACATCATTATTTTCAATTCAAATTATTTTTATTGGATCTCAATTATAGATATCAATTTCGTATCTATGGGGATTAATCTTAATTTTCTCTTATATCCGTTATTATTAATTTAATTTGATTATTTCTGATGGAAATCGTTCATTCATTGGTTCATATTCTTCATATGGTTTAGATTATTGTTCATATTTTTTGGTTTCGCATCTTTGAAGCGTCATTATTCTACGTCGTATTTCTACTTCTTCTAGAAAACCTTTTCTTCTTCTATTGATTACATGTGATGAAACAATAATGCTGACTTCTTATAACATCTTCAAAGATGCGAAATGTTATGAAACAATAATGCTGACTTCTTATAACATCTTCAAAGATGCGAAATGTATATTACTGTTTTCATATATTGAATCAGACTAAAACTCACTCGTCATCATTCTACATATTTATATTCTTCATATGGTTTATATTATTGTTCATATTTTTTGGTTTCGCATTTCGTATATAAATATATATATATATACATATATATATACACATATATACTATGTTTTCATATATTGAATCAGACTAAAACTCACTTTAAAATATTGTACGACGTAAAATATTATGACTTATTTTGAAATATTATTGTATAAAATCTTATTCATATTCTTATGGCACTCGCCATCATTCTACATATTTATATTCTTCATATGGTTTATATTATTGTTCATATTTTTTGGTTTCGCATTTCGTATATAAATATATATATATACATATATATATATATATATACATATATATATATATATATATTACTATGTATCCATATATATGTACTATGTATACCATATATATATATATATATATACACACATATAGCTGCATCTTCTCGTTTTTGTTATACATCCACCGTGCAAAAAACTTTCAGCTTCCGTCAAAGGCTTTTCCAACTTTGACGAATATCAAAGGGATGTTTCGCGAGAGTGCAAGATTGTTTTCAGAAAGATAACAAACGCGTCGCGCGGAGAGAGACGTCTTCTCTGATCTTTGTTCGCATTTACGGTGATTATTTTTGTTTGTCCTGTGACCTGGTAACACACAGAAAGCGTCTGATATTTTTCCTCGGTTTTAAGTGGTGGCTTTGGCAGCCCCGACGTTTTCTGCGCGCTCACTCGCGAGGGCAGAAAAACTGATAGCGTTTCACGCCCGTTGCATTCGCGGTCCGCACAGCTTCCTCAGATGCGGTGTTTCTTGGGTTTCCGGGGGTTGAAGGGGCCGGCTACAGACACATACGGAGCCCCAGGTATACGCATACCTCTCTCGGCACCGACGAAGCCGAATTACATCGCAACTTCAACCTTGTTGCTGTGTTTTTCTTCGAATGCACGCTTCAAACGGTAAATGTTAAATTGCATTTGCAGTTTCGGCACCGCACTCCGTTGCTCGACTAAACGTTCATCTCTTTTCCGGGGGATAGAGGAAGAGAGAAGGGAGAGGTTAACGCGAGTTTCTTGCTCCTTGGCATGAAATGTTGCGGAATGCGCTCGGCGTACGAGTGCAATCAATAACGTCCGCGAGTATCTCTCTTTGAGCTTTTATAATATCCTTCCCCCCACCCCAGGTCTTTTATACTCTCGGTGCTTTATCTTTCTAGAGTTGCCAAGTGCTTGCCGTTCTTTCTCTTTCATGCCAATGATAATTTCTGTGAACGAGTTGCGTTGGTTATTCATATTCGATGAAAAGAGTCTCACAGTCTTCACTCTTTAATTTTCGAATGTCGAATTCGAGTGTCAAATTCAATTTTAAAATTCTTTTAAAGTTTTTTAAATATGGTTCATATTCTTCACATGGTTTATACTTTTAAGTAGTCAGAGTCAAATATATAAGTATTTTACACACGTTTCACGTTTGTTTCAGTAACGCGTATTGTCGCAGAAACTTTTGCGAACCTGTCCCTTTTTAACATTCTGTTTGTCGTTATCAACTCGGTCAAATCAATTATCAATTTTGCCGATCGCAACACGATGACATCGCTCGAAAAAATATCGATGTCATATCGCTTCTATAGTTTGTTAGAGGAATTTTAATTTATTCGAAGTATTCTTTAAATTTTACACAATTCTTTATACGGTTATATTTTACATGGTTAATATTTTTATGGTTCATATTCTTTATATGATTTATATTCTCCATATGGTTTAATATATATTTATATATATATATTATATTATATATATTATTTTATTGTTACTCGGCATAACACATATTATCGATCTAAATTTAATTCTTCGTTAAATTAAAATATAATAATGAAAAATATTAATTATTTTAGTTTGTTTTGTTGAATAACAGAAATTTTCTTGAAAATCATTAGCTTCCAAACCTTCGTAAAAATTAAATATGGTTATATTCTTCAATTATATTCTTTGATTAACAATTCTATCCTTATTGCCTACATGCAGATTCTAACTGTTCTCCCTATAAAAAAAATAAAGAGTTCTCCATTATTTAATCATATTCAAATGTGAAAACTTTATAATTAACGCTTTGCTGTTAATTAAACTCTTTAATGACGTAACATGATTAAAGTCTATGAATAATGAGATTTGATATACATTGAATCGACATTAATTTCTTACCTTTCATCATATATGTATCTCCATTTTCAAATAATATTGACATATAAAATAAATTTTGCACAATTAAGCGGTTATTATATTCCATTATATTAAAAGATTGGGGATATATAGTTAAAATAAAATATTAAATGGCAACACACATAAAATGTTATAGAACTGTACAATTTTTACTACACCAATCATTTTGAAATAAAAGAGAACGTTGCGTAATGCGATCGTGAAATGTGAAATTTAGCGGTTTCATCTTTTATGTATGAATATAATATGGTTATTTCGCATTTTAATATAACGAAAATAGTTTCAAAAAAATTTCTATAAATTTATATTATATTGGAAAGTTAACTTTTTCTACTGCGCTTAATTTAATAGACGGCAAGAGAAATTTTGTACGCTTCAACGAAGTTAACGTTTAAACAAAACTCGCGAGTAAACGTAACAACAAAACGCCGCTGGCTGGCCAGATATATTTGTACAGAGTCGAGAGAAAGCTTGCCCAAAACACATTAATCTATTTTAGCAACTAACTTTTCTAGCATAGTTTAATAAAAAAATAAAAGAAATCGCACAAAAAGACAATCATCCTTGCTGCACCGCGGTTTTTATCAGTCAGCGGTCAGTTTAATAATTACGAGGTGCTCTGGCCTCATATTTAAACAAGAGTAAAATTTTGATGAATCTTTCTCTCCGCGGTATCGTTGTTGCAAATTGGATTCAACCGAGATATGAACTTTGTAAAAGTGTCGTTCGTGTGAAACATCGAATACATTATTTCCATTGGGGCGCCGGGTAAACCCCGTCGAATAAATTTTGCATAGAAAGGAACGGTATTATATTTTTTCTAGCACACACAACTTAGTTTTCAGTTTTATTAACTCTCACCTCATAGAGAGTTAACAATTTTGTGTCGAGATATTATTTTTCAATGATTCTTTATATGGTTATAATATTCTTATGGTTCACAGATTCTTTATATGGTTTATATTTTACATAATTAATATTCTTATGATTCATATTCTTCAATGGTTCAAATTCTTTAGTTGGTTTATATTTTTCATATGGTTAATATTCTCATTGTTTATATTTTTTAGTTTCGCATCCTTCATGCAGGATTATTCGACATAACACATATTGTCGATCTAAATTTAATTCTTCGTTAAATTAAAATGTAATAATTAAAAATATTAATTACTTTAATTTTTGTTGAATAACAGAAATTTTCTTGAAAATAATTAGCTTTCAAACCTTCGTAAAAATTAAATATGGTTATATTCTTCAATTTAATTTAATAAATAAATTTAATTTAATAATTTTTTAATCACGATTTTTATGAAACCAATTGTTAATAATAGTAAGTTTCTTCTTCACATTAGATATGCAAATATTAAATATGCAAATTAATGAAGATTTCATTGGCGTTTACAGCTGAATAATTGAAAAAACAGAATAGCAGAGATTTCTCGCAATATGAACATGAATTAAAATATCTCACGATCAAATATCTTGCGATGATTTTATCGTATAAATTCTTAAAAAATTTACACATGAATGTCTTCCTAATAAAGTAAAAATTACGCGACACGATTATCGGCGAAAGTCTTTTTCTCGATATATAATTGACATGCACAATCGTCATGAGATGATTATACGCACAGGGATATAGAACCTCTCCTCTCCCTTCCCCCCTTCTTCCCGTGAAATACGATTCGCAGATTCGTACAAGTCGGGTACAAGTCGTTGACAGACACGACGTTCCGAGGTCGCCAGCTGATCGAAAATTCTATCCTTCGGGCAAATTCATGCGGGCTCACGAATCCGTTTGTTCGACTGGTGCCCGATGGACGGAAAGACCGGCAGAACGCGACGATCGACTATATTGAAGCGCACGTTTACAAAGTTTCGATTTCTTCCCCTACCCTCTCCTTCCTCTCTTTGACATTTGATATTTTCCAACTCGTCGCGTCCAAACTTACAATCCAAATTTGTGACGTGGTTTTTTTTATGACTATCTTCGCCAGTCTAGATTGCATACCAGCAATTCCCGGCATTTGTAGAGGCTAATGGGATGCACCGATTTAAGATGGATGCATATCGCGTCGTGATGGATGGATTAAATTAATTACGACACACTTTCTGTCGCGCGCCCTGTCTCTCTCTCTCTCTTTATCGTATATATTTTAATATTTGATGATTTTATTCTTTCGCAAGTATGCGATATTTTCTCTCTCAATTGCATTGCTCGAAAATAATATATTCGATCAACTGATACAATATGTATATGTTGTTAGAGAAGCAGCTATTATTTTAATACGTATCTGAAATATGCGAACGCCTCATTAATTTCTATTAATCAATCGGCAATATTCGCGTTTAATTGAGATTGTTTTTCATTTGGAAAGGGAAAATTCCGAGCATTGTTTTAATTGCACGATTAAATAATCGTTGCGCGGATTGCCTCTTGGCTTTTCGCGATAATGATCAACAATTATTACTTGACGAATTGTAAATTTGCTTGCTAAGCGAACTAAATGTAACAATTTTACGACGAGAGATGACGTTGTGGATATCATAGGATTAAAGGACTTTTCGCTCGTCCATTTAACACTATCGTCTCTCTTTTATCATCTTAAATCCATTTCCTAAGGAATTAATCCAAAGTAATACCCTTTTGCTTGAAATATCATCTCCCTCTCTGTAAAATTAATTCCAAGTAAGTCAGCAGCTCCCGGCTCGAAACTTCCGACATTGAAATATCTCACTTTTTTCTTTCCACTTGGCAAGCGAAATGGCGAACGGTTCAAACAGTATTCCATTACAACTCTATCGCTTAGGAATGGCTCTATCAGCCAGCGTACTACTGATACTTTTAAAATAGAATCTGCCTTCAGCAAAAAACAAAAAAGGAGACATATGAAGATAATGTACAGAAGAGATACCGAATTTAATATTTTCAAAAATGAAAAATATATAAATACAAAAGGTCTTATCTTTCACTTTTCGATTATATGTAATTTTTCTCGATATATCATTACATATTTGTACATTTAATATTTAAAAATATTATAAATAGTGTATATGTCACCTTTTTTGCATTTTCTCTCACTATTAATCTTTTTTTTAAATTTACAAATCTCAGTTAAAATCTTTTCTTCTAAATCAATAAATGCTAAAACTAGCAGAATTTGCAATTGTAAACTCGCTGTGGTGCGAGCAAGCATTCTATAATGAAACCATTTTTATAACAAAGTTGATATTGCGGTCAAATTTATTTTAATCCGAACGCGGTCGTTTAATATTTAAGTTATGCAACTCTAAAACTAAGCGCGCGCTTTTGTATTACCGTGGATTTTTTACATTACGAATTGTTATTTTCTCCGAAAGAAAACGCGGCGTAGAAAAATATTGAAATTGTCCAACAATTCACCCACAGAAGTCTGACCCCCGTGTACATTTTTATAAATATTCATAAAGAACCTGTAAAAA
The DNA here is from genome assembly GCF_030444845.1 of Prenolepis imparis. Lineage (NCBI taxonomy): Eukaryota > Metazoa > Arthropoda > Insecta > Hymenoptera > Formicidae > Prenolepis > Prenolepis imparis. Next base: position 4,061,127 of record NW_028141173.1, on the reverse strand, counting down.
AATAAAAAAAATAATGTCATGCCGGAATAATATAATGTTAAAACAAATTCCGTTGTTGACAAAAAATTCTATAAAGATATTTTTTAATATCATTTTTGTAATAATCGATATGAATGTTATTATAAAGGATTGAATAAACATCGGTTTTATAAATCAACGATTAAAGTTATAATAATTCAATTATATTCTTTAATTAACAATTGGCTATCCTTATTGCCTACATGCAGATCCTAACTTTTATTGAATGTGATAAGTGATTCATGCGCGTTCTCCCTATGAAAAAAATTAAGTGCGCATGATAATACCCAGCTTTATACTGTTGTATACTCATCAATTTCTATATTTTATCCTGGAATTTTTCGGGAGAACGTAATACACGTACAATAAACATCGTACAAATTTTATTTTTCAATGATTCTTTATATGGTTATAATATTCTTATGGTTCAGATTCTTTATGTGGTTTATATTTTACATGGTTAATATTCTTATGGTTCAGATTATTTATATGGTTTATATTCTTATAATTCATATTCTTTGGTTATCTATTTTTACTCAATATTATAAATGAAATTGATGAATGATTGATGAAATTTAAAAAAAAGATGTTTATTGTTTGTAAGAGATTTTTTACAAATTCTCTTACATTTTAACATACGACAAGATCTAGAAAAGAATCGAATTTACATGAATTAGGTGTTAATTTCGGCTAATTTGCTACAGAATTTCAGGTGATTTAGAGGAAGTTTGAACTTGATCGATATTAGATTTAGTCTCTGAGACTTCGATTCGGCGTCGATTAGAGTTGCGCGAGAAATTGAGTGTTAACCAAGATTTGGTTAGGATCGAACTAGAAACCAGTTGCGCCAGTAACAAATTTATGGCAAATCTGATCTAACTTAGAAAGGATTAGCTGAGCACAGATTGACGTGAAAGGAAATGCAGAGTATATTTTATTATTCCTGTATATATATTTTTTTACTCTAAACTTTTTTTCCATTTTATTGCCATTTTAATTAAGAAGATAAAAGTGCTTCTAAAGTGCGATAGCGTACGAAGGAAGTGAACTGAAACGTTATACACGTTTCGGATTACCCTACATAGGATAAATCAAAATTCCCATTACAAACTTTGAGAGATTGTTTGAGAGACCAAGAACAACAAAAGTTTCTGTAAACATTGGGTCAGAAATGTTTCCTCCTGGATTATTTATAGCAAGTTATGTATATTATAAGGTTGTTAAGGTTGACCGCGTTCTCTAATCGATATTTCTTATGGTTCAGATTCTTTATATGGTTCATATTTTACATGGTTAATATTTTTATGGTTCATATTTTTTAATGGTTCTTTATATGGTGTATATATTCTTATACTTCATATTCTTTGGTTATTCTTTGGTCATCTATTTTTACTCAATATTATTATAAATGAAATTGATGAAATTTAAAAAAAAGGTGTTTATTGTTTGTAAGAGATTTTACAAATTCTCTTACATTTTAACATATGACAACTTCGTAGATTATCTTGTGAGCTCAAAGCTTCCACGTGTTAACTTTCATTTTATTTTATCATAAAATTGGTTTCAAATCGATTTTTGCGTAATATAATTATTAAGAAACACTTCGAAAACATATTATAATATTGAAATGGTGTCAAAAATTCGTACGAAAATATTTTCATCTTAGTTAAATAGGTGGTACGTTATGTTTATGAAGTATCATATTTAACGAGAACATTTTTCACTGATGAAGTTTCCGGATAATTAAACAGAACTGTAATTATCGCGGGCATCTGAGCTCGAACTCACGTAATCCATCCTAGCGAACTGGCGATGGACGATTTATATCGATTTAATAATTAAATAAAACAGTCTTTAATGGTTTATGTTCTTATATAATTCATATTCTTTGGTTATCATCGTGCCTATTATGGGTGGTTTTGGATTGAATAGAAAATAAAAACCGACGGAGGGAGATAAATATGAACGAGGAATTCCATGAGGCTTCCGCGTTGTTCTATACATAGCGAATATTGAAACGAAACCCAGGATGCTCTCTTTGCGTCGCTCACTCTTTTTTTTCCACGTATTCGCGGATTGTCCTCGTTTTTTTTTTTTTTTTTTTTTTTTTTTTTTTAAGGAACATGACGTGACAATGCTCGTCCGCTATGGATAATTAACGAACATTGAGATCGCGAGCGCACGATAACAAACGCGAATAACATTTCTGAATTCAATATTGAAGAGTTTATGTTTAAAATAAACTTTCACAAAAAATGAAATTTTTATTATTCTTGTAAAGGCTGATATCAATGAATTAGATGCCTAGCTGGTGTTCGAAGTTGGCCGGCCTTGCAACGAGGGAGAAGCGGAAGTGATTCCCGCCACCGCTGCGAGTCGAACACCGCGTTACATGGGCATTAATAAAGGATAACTATCCTGTTATATTTACTGTCAATTATATATTTCAGTTTTAACTTTATCTATTTATTTAATTTTTTTATCGACATGATCACCTGGGGTCATTCCCCGGGAAGTTTGTCTGCACAAAGAAACGGGACGCATTCTTGACACGGGATTACTCGGCATAGCACTTATTGTTGAATTAAATTTATTTCTTCGTTAAATTAAAATATAATTAATATTATTAATTACTTTATTGAATAACGAAAATTTGTTTGATAAAAATGGGCTTCCAAACCTCTTCATAAAGATTATTAAATATGGTTCATATATTTTTATTGTCCATATGGTTTATATTGAACTATTTGAGGACATACAAAATTTTTCAATGGTTTATATTTTTCATATTTTTCATATGGTTTATATTTTAAATATTAATTATAAAAACAAAATATTTTTTAAATATAATTTATAAATTATTTTTTACACCGTACGGTGTATGCATCGCTTCGTTGCACGCCGGTAAATAACGAGCGCAATAACGCTGTCGCGTGCCTCCGATGCATCTCTTGCAGAATCGATTTTAAAGCAGGATCGAAGCCGCGATGCAGTTTGGTATCGCTCGACACTCTGAGATATATAGATAGTCTCTCTCTCTTTCTCTCTCTCTCTCTCCACTATGTTTTCGTTGTGCACATCGTGTCTGGCGTCGTCGATGGTTTGTTTACGCGCAACGGGAAATTTTAGAAAGTTTTTACTACCCACGCGTTCCGCGCCACGGTACGATGATGATGCACTTACTTTCTAAGTATAGTTAGTTCGCTAGAGACTAATTGCTTGTCTGGTCTGCTCCCGGCTTTTCATGGTGAGAGCGTTCCGTCGAAAATCCATGTTCGTAATACGTGACCGGTTTCATGAAGACACCCGCAAACGATAGCTCCTTTCTATAGAGACAATGTTAATTTTATCGAAATATATACATATGTCAACTTTATTTCTTTCGGCAAAAGATTTTGCACAATTTCGCTGATAGAGTATACTCTAAAATTAACATTGTCTCTATGTATTCTAATAACTTTTTCAAAAAGAACAAAATTGTAGATTATATCTTACCCCCAAACTAAATTTACTGCATTTTATACAGTCGAGTTGTATAAACTGTATAACAAATTATTTTTACGAGATGATCATAAGAGAAGATGAGATTAATTTTATTTATCTTTTTTTTTTTAAGAAAAAGATTATTAAAAAATATCTTTTCTTTTCGTAAAAAAGTTTTTCTCGTAAAAATTATAATTTATTTATAATTAAAAATTTTTTTATTTTTTAAAAGGATATTTTTCTTCAGCGTTGAATTATCATAGCCCGAAACGCTATTTGTGAAAATACCTGATTTTATTCGGAAAATTTGTTTCGATTTTCCAAAGAAAAAATACAAATGTTTCCATGTATAAATATATCTTTACTCCTTATATATGCTTTCGTTCCACAAGCACTTTTCAAGCCATCCTTTTTACATAATTTCAAAAGATTTCATGTTTACTTTGTAGAACTTTAAAATTTCTCGGCGAGAAAACTTTCGCAAGCACGAAGTTGCACACATCAATTTATCTTTTACAGAGAAAAATATATCGCGAGTTGCATGATAAATGACTTTATCTAGCCAAAAGAATAGAGTCAATTATCAGATTTCTCTATATGACGTATATAGTCTCGACTACTTGTCTCAGGGTATGATCTAACTAGTCTTTGGTGCAACTCTAACAAGATTACTCTATGCAGCGTATACACTGTCCTAGATTAACTTTGCACGATCTGGTTTGACCTAGCTAGGGCATTTCTAGTTGGAATAATCTATAACGAACGCGAATTGCATTATCAATGATGGCCAGTGTTAAACAGCGAGATTAAAGATTTTTAAATATGGTTCATATTCTTCATATTTTTATGTTTCACATATAATCTATATCGAATTAATATAGAATATACAAATTTTATTCTTATGGTTCACACATATTCTTTAATTTCGCATCTTTGACGCGGGATTACTCGTTATATAAACAACACGGGCGAAACAATACGAACAAGCGAGTACATTTTCATAAAAATTGCGAATTGCATTATCAACGATGGTCAGCGTTAAACGAGATTAAAGATTTTTAAATATGGTTCATATTCTTCATATTTTTTGGTTCATATTCTTCATATTTTTTTATTCATATTTTTATGATTCAATATAATCTATATTGAATTAACATAGAATATACAAATTTTATTCTTATGGTTCACACATATTCTTTAATTTTGCATCTTTGACGCGGGATTACTCGTCATAAGCAACACGAGCAAAACAATACGAACAAGCGAGTACATTTTCATAAATTCAAGAGTTTATTACGCAAACGAAAACTTCATATGGGGTTTGCGTTATTGCGTATTTAAGTATGCGTTTGTGGATGCTGTTGCGCTAAGTAATTCCATTAAAATGAGCACATCTAACGCCATGGTGTTTTAAATGGATAAAGTGTCAATAAGTTTCCCGATTACGACGACGCCAATTCGGCGAGAGAGCAGAGTGAAGATATTTCCTATTATTAATTATTTTCTAGTGCAGAAAAGTTTAGCGACGCGCTTATTTATCTTACGGCTATTGCCTGTCCGCGTATCCTGCGAAAACGGAAACTGTCAGTTGAAAACGTTATAAATCTTGGTTATTAACGGAATGGCCGATATGTATGGTCTACTCGACTTCGGCGAATATCGCGATTGTTTAAACAAGATCTCACTCTCTGTACCGACTTATCTGCGCCGATATATAATGGTTTTGCAAAGTAAAAGAAGCAGGAACCGTGCAATATTTGATTCAGTGCCAACTGATGGATAGACTTTTCTTTGAGAAGAATAATATCCAATTCATATCGATTTAATAATTAAATAATACATGCGCACTTTATTTTATATCGCTCAATTTTATAGGGAGAACGCGCATGAATGTTATCAGTTATCACATTCAATAAACATCGTACAAATTTTATTTTTCAATGATTCTTTATATGGTTAATATTCTTATGGTTCATATTCTTTATATGGTTTATATTCTTCATATGGTTAATATTCTCATTGTTCATATTTTTTAGTTTCGCACCTTTCATGCGGGATTACTCGACATAACACATATTGTCGATCTAAATTTAATATTTTATATCGCTCAATTTTATAGGGAGAACGCGCATGAATGTTATCAGTTATCACATTCAATAAACATCGTACAAATTTTATTTTTCAATGATTCTTTATATGATTAATATTCTTATGGTTCAGATTCTTTATACGGTTTATACATGGTTAATATTCTTATGGTTCATATTCTTTATATGGTTTATATTCTTCATACGGTTAATATTCTCATTGTTCATATTTTTTAGTTTCGCACCCTTCATGCGGGATTACTCTGCATAACACATATTGTCGATCTAAATTTAATTCTTCGTTAAATTAAAATATAGGTAATAATCAAGGTAATAATTAAAAATATTAATTACTTTAGGTTGTTTTGTTGAATAACAGAAATTTTCTTGAAAATAATTGGCTTCCAAACCTTCGTAAAAATTAAATATGGTTCATATTTTAACGGTTTATATTGTTTATATCGAATTATCATAGGACATACAAAAATTTCAATGGTTCACATTCTTTATGGTATGGTTTATATTCTTATTATTCATATTCTATTGTAATAAGTGCCAGAGGAGCACTACCAGCTGCCACAGTAAGTGAGTTAAAGCAGCTCGAAATAAAAAAATCGCATTGGTCCACCATATCTTGGATCGCATTGCGAAGCTCAGTTTTACAAAAAAAACTCACGATCCAGTACACGGCTAGTACAGTCAAAAAGACTTATATTAAGTATGATATCAATAAATTAGATGCCTAGCTAGTGTTCGAAGTTGGCCGGCCTTGCAACGAGGGAGAAGCGGAGGTGATTCCCGCCACCGCTGCGAGTCGAACACCGGCTCGCGTTACATGGGCATTAATAAAGGATGGAACTATCCTATGTTATATTTACTGTCAATTATATATTTCAATTTTAATTTTATCTATTTATTTAATTTTTTTTATAATCGACATGGTCACCTGGGGTGTTTGTCTGCATAAAGAAGCGGACGCATTCTTGACACGGGATTACTCGGCATAGCACATATTGTTAAATTAAATTTAATTCTTTGTTAAAATATAATTAATATTATTAATTACTTTAATTTTATTGAATAATGAAAATTTTTTTGATAAAAATGGGCTTCCAAACCTTCATAAAGGTTATTAAATATAGTACGCAAAAATTTTGTATGTCCTATATTAATATTCTTATGGTTCATATTTTTTAAACAATTTTACAATCAGATGAATATTATATTTTTATTAAACATTTTAATTTTATTATTATTTATCTAAAAATTTAAATTTATCGAATTAACTCCATTAATTTTTAAATCCAACAAACTTTTTAACATTTGACTAATTGGTGTAATAATTTATTTATTATCAAAAATAACAACCTTTCTTAGTTATGTTTTATCTTGAGATCAAAACGTTACGTTTGACATAGTAACGTTATCTGTACGAGTTAAAAACTAGAAGAGCTAGATTGCGTATCAAACATGTGTCGCAGGATGTATAATAAAAAATGAGTCTATTTTTTAACTAAATAAAACAGAGATAGAGTGAAAAAGTTGCACGCAAAAATTATATTATGCATGAAGCATATCAAGAAGAATTGTTGAAAAATAATAAATGTAACTTTTAAAAAATGAAAGCTGAAACCAGATTTAAATAATATAAAAGACACGAGAAAACAATGCAAGACTTTTGCTTAGCTGTCTCACATCATTTCATAGAGATAAATTATAGAGTGTCTCGGTTTATCTTCCTCTGACAAACATCAGAAATGCTGATCAAAGAAAAGCTTAAAGAAATCTAATGCAAGTTCTTCATTGGGAAAATTAATGATTCATTCATTAATATTCCTTTTCTCGCATAATATTATCGTCAATGTGACATTAACTTCTCGAAGTTTGAATCATTTTGAAACGCCCTCGATTCATCTTCATCATGTAACTGCTCTTCATCTATTTCTGACCGGAAGCATCGGTCTCGCGATGAGCTTATTCAGCAAAGACAGAGATAACAATCGACTGACAAACGAACTTGATTTGTTGAATCTAGATTAGATTCGAACAAATTGTCTAACAATATTGCAAAATAAATGTCAATGTATAAAAATAGATAAATATAAAATTAATATGACATAAGATTTGATAAAATTCTCTTGGGCTTAATAAATTTCAATGTTCAATGAAAATGAGCAAAATAGAGAGGAAACCTTGAAACGTATTACTCTAAATCTTTTGTCGAAGAATATTCCTGTCTATGCTAAAATATGCATTAGCATATAATTATCCTATTATCTCAGAGAAAATATTTTCGAATTCTCTGCAAAATTAAATTGCTACGTAATTACGTGACAGGTGTAATGCAATGAAAAATAAAATATATACATGGAGACAAAAGCGAAATAAAGTTATAATTTGTTGTAGTTTTTAAATGAAAGTTACTCATGAATAAATGAAACTTTTTTAATATTCCAGTCATTTCAATGACCGAGCGAAATTATTTTTCGCGCACAAAAGAATAGAAGGCCTTTTTTTTTAATTAAAAAAAATTTTTGTAAATCTTTTATATTTTTACTTCATACGCATTTTTTTATATTCCAAGAGTTTCGAGCAATTTTCTGATTCAAAGATTACGAATCCAATTTCACGCACACAGGAAGAAATTTCTCCAATATATTAGTTCGCAAATTTTTGGCGCCCCGGTTGCATTGCGCAACTTCTTATTAAGCCCCTAGTGAATACCCGCTAGTAAAGTAGTTAAATACTTGTTAAATTTCGCAATCCCAATGGTATACAGAATTACAATACTGCCTCGCTGCTCTTGTAATCTTTCCGAGATTCGTAAACGTAACAAACAGCTCGAATAAATGCAAATGGAAGCCTACCGAGAGAAATTTCGTAAACAATATGAGAAACAGATTGCAAAAGCCAAAGATTGCTTGGCGAAAGATTAACTTTGTTGGAATGCCGTGGCATTTGCTTAAAACGAAATTTCTTTTTAATTTGACTTGTCATTAGGTATCCATTAGAGAGCTCTTGAATTTAAAAATAGCTTCTTCATTTTCCATTTGACACAGAGTTATCGTCGTGATTTTGATAAAAATATTAACGGAAAATAATAAAGGAACGCAATTTTTTTAACTTTAATATCTTAAAAATACCATAAATATCTTAAAAATTCTATAAATACGAATTAATTTTAAATTAGAGAATTACTTAAAATTTATTCAACATTTTTAAACGACTTGTATTCTTCTTATGTACAAATATTCTAAATCTCTTTTTGAGGAAAATTTTTTTCAATTTCAAGAAATTGTTCTTCATATTTTCAATTAAAGAAAAATTTGTATATATAATCAGTTCAAAATTTTTCTTTTTGTACACATACATCTGTACTTTTCAAAACACATTCAATCTATATAAAGCTCACGACTATATAAAGCAATGTACATATATATAAAAATATTCCTTGTAGAAATTTTATGCAAGAAAAATACACAATTTCCTGAGAGAAAACACGAGAACAAGCCCGAAGGTGCTTTTTATCTGCTCAACTTGCGTTCTCTAACGCGCATATTTTTAATGTAAATAAATGCGTTTAAACGTTGTGTCTCTAGAGCGAATAAACGCGTTTTGCTTCTTCTGTGCTCCGCCATGCATTGATTGTCGGCGAGCATCGCTTTGTTTACGTGAATTTTCAACGACGCGGCAGCGGCGCCGTCACGTAACAGGAAGGGGGTTGGGAAGGAAAGAGGGGGAGAGGGCGGTAATCCATTTTATACATTGTCGTTGATGCTGAAGAATATATACGCCGGAACCGGAGGAGTGAGGATTTTTCTCGAGCAAGCAATTTCTTCTTTTTTTTTTTTTCTTTCTTTTTCTCCTCAGAAACACGAATATTGCATATCTCTTGCGCGGGAAATCAAAATATCGGCGATTTACATCCGTGAGCGATCGGTGACTCCGATAAGCAAACACTAACGGGGGTGAGAGTAAAATGTAGTTTGATCAAAAAGACAAGTCTAGATAGTGTCGAGCCAGTTCCTAGATTTTTCCGCGGCGTCAAGCACAAACAGCTTTTTCTTCCCCGTCGTCGTTCTTTTTCCCTTTAAATTATTCTCCGCGCTTTTTACACTTGTCCGCTATCCGTCATTTTTTTATTTTTCGGATTGCGCGAAATTCGGAGGATCGAAGAAAATTAAATCGAGAGATAATGGTGGCAAACGCGATTTTTTGTTAAAATAATTTTTCAATTTTTTTTTGCACACGATAATGTGACAATCGAAATTCGTTCTGTATGTAACGACGTTGTTCGAATTTGTCGAATACATGAATCGACGAATGCGCGCGTTGTTTGACGCCGGCAACAGAAACAAGAGTGACGACCGAGGGCTTCCCTTTTCGCGAAATGCACAAATGTTTGTGCATGTGCACACATTACCACGTTCATGGAGAGGGTGAGGGTGTGGGGTAGTTTGGGGTGGGAGATAGAGGTGTAAAACGACCGAGTGCGCACGCTGCGAGTGAAACATGTTTGTTCGTATATCATTCGGTGAGTGCGTGTATTTCGGGTGTTCCGTCGTATATATGTATGCAGAAAACCGTACGGGATTCGCAAAGAGAGACAGACTCGAATACATTTTTTCATTTTGCGAACGAAATCAGAGAAATCGATAATTCTTTTAATTAGAAAGAAATCTTGAAAAAAAGAAAAAAAAACGACAAATTTTTTTATTTGACAAAAATTGTTTTATTTTTGTGTCTTCCTATTTATTTAAAAATTCTTTTCTTCCCTTTTTCTTCTTTGTATTTACGCTTTAACAATTTCAAATTTTGCTTGCGCGGCGCGACTATCGATATCGCATCTCTTCATCGTATTCTTTTTCCGACAAAATATTCTAAAAAAACGCGAGCTTCTCCATAGATACGTTTAACCGGGGATGAGATACAATCAGGGGGATATGTCGCAACATCCACTTCTATCGGCGGATCAGCACGTCGCGATGCGCTCACGTGCGCGTCACGAGACAGGAGAAAAGGGTGAAGAGAGAGGAGAGAGTGGGGTGCAATAGCATACAGCTTATGCATATCCATGGGAGGTAATTAAATGCCGCGGCATGCTCCGTTTATATGTATGTGCGCAATTTTTTTTACTTTTTCTGTTACCTCCCGCGCTAGATCGCTGTAGCCTGATATACGAAACGCGCGTACATGCGAGTGATAAAAATAGTAATTTTTTAAAAATCTGGGTCATTCGTTGCTGGAACGCGGAAGAACCGCTCGCAAATATTATATCAGCAATATACGTGTATGATTTTAATATGTGACCATTTGGTCAAACACAAGCATACATACACACACACACACACACACACACACACACACACTATATATATATATATATTAATCTTACAGCATTTCATTGCAAGTCGTAAATTTTTAGACGAATGAGTCTAATAAGCTGTTTTTTCCCTTTTCTCTTTGATAAGCGCGAAGTTTTTCGAACGATATTCAATAACGAAGGGCAAGTTAATATCGACGGATTCGAGCTCTTTTTATCTTTTTTTTTATTCTAGATTCCACAGTATTCGAAAGTGTTTTATTTAAAAATAACCGATAAATATTATTTTGACATTTTTTTTAAAAAGCTCCTCACTGTATTAATTTTTCGATATTTTTATCAGAGAAAGAAGACCTTAAATTGTGATTAAATGTATGACTTGTAATTGAAATTAAACATCTCACGAACTCTTTGTGGAGATATACTCTATATAATAAATATGTATTGAATACACACTATACAGATTCGTGAGAAGACTAGAAAAAAGTATACAGTTATAAAATAATAAACTGCTGTTTTACGTATTCATTATACGTGATGGTATCATAATCGTTGTCTCAAACACTGTAAAAACGTTGCGGAATGAATTTTCATCTGTAATGAAGACACAGGTGCACATAAAGAAAAGTTGCTACTAGTTTAAAATTTAGTATGTCCTATATTAATATTCTTGTGGTTCATATTTTTTAATGTTTTATATTCTTTATATGGTTTATGTTCTTATTGTTCATATTTTTTGGTTTTATACTTTGATTTCATACTTTTGTACTTGAGTAGTACAAAACCAAAGTATTGAAATCAACACAATACGAACAAGCGAGTACATTTTCATAAATTCAACAGTTTATTACGCAAACGAAAACTTCACATGGGGTTTTGCGTCATTGCGTATTTAAGTTCACGTTTGTGGATGCGCTAAGTAATTCCATTAAAACGGGCACATTTAACGCCAGCGTCGCATGATTCGATCGCATCTGTTTAATATCGGATTAACATCAACTATATACGGCGCATTCTAGGTAATATTTCATTCGGTAAACTATCTATTAAAGTCGCGAGTTTTGATGGTTCCTGAGTTTGACGTTAATTGACAATAATGCATCGTAACTGTTCGATAATATTGAATTATTATATCAATAGTTATCTGCCAATTTTCATCGAATGGCTCTGATAGCTAATGAATCATCCAAATAAATAAATAAATGTGTTTTTATTTTATCTTACGCGCATTGTTCTTTGCTTTAACATAAAATAATATTGCTTTTTTGTTTATAAATTTTTTACTCTGCATAATGTAAATTCATTCAGTGATTTCGCACTCATCGACTTCGACGAAAAACTGTCACGTCTCGGGAATTTCTGAAATCGAACGATGTTTCCAGAAATTTCAGCATATTATTTTACACATTTTCTTGATAATAATTGGTTCCCAAATCTTCGTAAAAATGATTAAATATGGTTTATATGGTTTATATTTTAAAGACATTGCTGAAAATATGATTAATTATTAATCAAATATAATTATGTCTTAAGTGAGATATCGATTATATGTATTTTTATCTTGACAGTTAAGTCTAAAAATGAAATATGTTGTTAAAACATCATAAACTGGAAATAAAGATTCTATCTCCAAATCTTAAAGATTGATAGATAAAACGCGTTTCTATTTAATAATGAGTAACCGTTTATAATTAAAAAAATTATATTTACGTCTTGGTCAAAGTGATAAAAAATTTCTAACAAAATCTTAATGTAATAAGTATCGAAAAGAAGTTGCAGCAAATTTCGACGAAAATCGTGTGTACTGTCTGCTCTGCGAATTCTATGATAGTCCAGGTCACGGATGCGCGCCATAAATCAGGCTTTAAACCCAGGACAAGGTGGCCCCCGTCCCCTCCCTCCGTTGTCGCTGATAATGAAAATCCTCCAGCGGATGTTCGCGGATTCTTCCCGCAATTCCGGGCGTAAAGCGCGCGCTTGAAAGGCTGCCAAAATAATTTCGGGAGAGTTCGAGGCGAAGGCAACATGTGTGCAATTTCTCCCGAGGCGGAATTCTCCGAGTTTCGTTTCCTTTTCGCGAGATCAGAGTCGAATTCGCGTGCGGTAGATTAGATCAGCTCCTTCGCGAGATTAAAAATTCTCGTTTCTCTCGCGGAATAATTCGAATGTTCGTGATAAAGGTTTCTCCCTCTCTTCCCCCTGCATCGTTCGATCCATAAATAATCTCTTTCGACACACTGCGCGAAATCCGGGCACAGGTGCACCGCACAGTATTGATTTTCACACACAATGGTGCGCTTAGATGGTACGATGAAAAAGAGCTGAATTATACTTTCATTTGGCATTTTCATAAATACTTTTGTTCTCCACGGGATGTTGAGAGCTTGAAAGAATTTTAAGAATTTTAAGAATTTTATCCAGAACGAAATTCTCTTCGAACGCGCGCGAATAGGACAGATATAAACGCTATATCGTACCACAGTGGTATACAATATATTGCTGTTTGTCGTATATACGATAAGTCATTCAAAGTTTTGGCAATCGGGTTACATCGAGGTGGATCCATCCATCCGTCCAAATGAAAGATACCCTCTCGGCGCGATGCGGGATCGCGAAACCTGAAATTGCTTCCGAAAGTAACTCTTCACTCGGCGAGCCAGTCAAATACAACACGAATTCCTCCTCCCCTCATCTGTAGCGCGCATTCCGCGAGCGTTTGTTGTATCTTCTCGAACGGAAATGCGGCCGAACTGTCTGCCAACCAGCTGCGAGAGAGAGAGAGAGAGCTCGTAGTTTATATTCTTATTCTCGTCACACTCTCTCTCTCTCTTTTGTTCTCCTTCGCTCTCTCTTTCTCTCTCTATCTCTCAGGGATATGTCAAGAATTCCCTCTTTCGCGTGTGAAATAGGCGGCTTTCCGCATCCGTCTCGCCTTCCGCGAGGCCGAGGCGAGAGAGATCTCTTTAACGAGGACGATAGTACGACTTCATCAGCGGTTCTTGCCCTGACGCAGCTGGAATTTTGCACACCTATCTACCGGCCGCATTCCTACGGAAAGTTCGCCGTCGTCTTTCCAACCGCAACGACAGACGACGACGACGTCGCCGGAAGAAGTTTTCCGGAACTTCTCTCGGCGCAGTTCGCGTCCTCATAAGCGCAACCCGCAAATTACGAGTGCCTGATTTTAATGAACCCTAGTTTGATATAGAACGAGCACATCTATAGTCCTATATTAATACTTATTTTACACATTTTCTTGATAACAATTGGTTCCCAAATCTTCGTAAAAATTATTAAATATGGTTAATATTTTTATGGTTTATATGGTTTATATTGTTATCATAGGACATACAAAATTCTTCAATATGGTTCATATTTCTTATATGGTTTATATTCTTATTGTTCATTGAATAATATTGAATATAATTATCATAACTTTTTTTGTTATTATTTTTTTAAAATAATATCAGCATATTTTAGCACAATGTTAGCACAACTTAGCACAATTCAGCACAATCGCAAAAATTGAAAAAAACGAAAAGTGGGGGGCTGACCTAAAAATTCTTTTTTTTCCATTTTCTTTCGTATTTTTCATATTATGGTTATAATATTCGAGCACAATATAGCACAAACCTAGCACAATTCAGCACAACCGTGAAAATATGTTAATTCTAAAAGTGGGGGGCTAACTTCTAACAGATCGTTTTTTGTCTTTGGTATATGACCAATAATTATGGTCTTATAGTACTTATAGATATTGTTATTAAATGTAAATTTAATCGTATACTTGGACTGTACCACGAATATTAGAATAGCTGATTACTGTCAAATACCATAATTAATTACGAAATCTATTCGCACGTGCGACATTTTCTGATTATCGAAACATCGTAAATAATGGGTTGTAGAACCATACGAAATTACGGTATAAAATAGAAAAGAGCGTTCAGCTTATCGCTTGCCGGCAGCAAGAAAAAAGTCATGTAACCTGGAATTTTTATAAATTAACGGATTCAGCCGCGAAAAAATTTGAAAAATATAAAATGTATTAATTGCATTAATTGTATTATGTATTTTCTACCTTTACTTTTGTAACTTATTTTTTACTTCTCCAAGAGAATAGAATTTTCTCCAATTTTACATATTCATTGCTGTCTTTCATGACTTCAAAACTTCTTTTATTATTTTTATGACGATGAATGATTCGGAATTACGAGCAAGTTTCTGCGTTTTACAAAAGAATTATCAATTCGCAGCGACGATCGATATATCGGTGACTTTAATATTATCTGGAAATAAATGTGCGAGAGTGTGTCATCCCCGGGGAAATTTGTGTAGGCACCTTCAGCCAACGGAGGCTCTTTGGGATTTTTTTACACAGCATGTGATTTGCATTATCGAACCTTTATGGTGTAAAGTTTCGTGCATTAACGTGATTACGATGACCGAGCCAATATGCGTCTTGCATTAGTTGATTGCATGACAGTACCTCTAGCTCGAAAAGGAGAATCGATAATATTAGAATTCTTAAACTGATTAACGCATTCTTACACGTATTTAAATTATAAATTTGATAACCGCCAGTTTAAAAAATGTCACCGCGGAATAATATTAATATGATTGCGAAATATATGTAATTGATCAATATACTTGTCATAATTTTTTCTGTTAAATTTTAGCCTAACTACTAATTGATAAGAGAAAAGATTAATCAGAGGGACTGTGAAAAGAGTTTCTGAAGTGATTTGCGAATCAATCTGAATAAATCTCTATGCAATTACCACCCTATTACAAAATCGACGATAAATGTGTGGTCAGGTTACTAGTTTAATTGCGCAAACCACTGTTTATAGTTCGTTGCACGTCGTAACATTAATTCCCACTTTTCGCAATATCTTCTTCGTTAGTTGAGAAACTTTATTTAACGACCCTGCATACGTAACCCATTGTCCATTAAACGCAATATCGCCTCTATTATTCAATCTGATTAGACAGTGTTCAATATTAGATCGATTCTCATTTCTCGCATATATTTAAGAGAATGAACGTTAAAAAGAATGCTTTGCTAAATGCTTCTTTCTTTAAATAAAAAAGTAAAAATATTTATATTCTAATATACCTTAAAAACAAATTAAAAGCGATTTAGAATATTTCTCGTATTATACTTTACGATAGTTTTTTCGATAAATATTAAAAAATTTATTATAAAGAGCAAATTTTTTATTCTTTGAAAATTTTCAATAAATTTTCAATAAATTTTTTTTTCGACATGGATACGTTTCACACTTTTCATGAATTTTTAAACTTGGAATCGCCAATTTATCGATCGGTATTAACATTGGTTTCGTACAGTTGCATTTCATTTTTTTTTTCCTTGCATATCGACTCATATTAAATGTGATTAATTAACTCTCTAACCGCACCGAGTGGTTGCTCCAAACACAATTCGCGCACTTCCGTTAATTAAAAGCTAGATCCAAGAACCTCGAGAGCAGATAATTAGTTCTTAACGTCGATATACGTTCTACGTTGTACACTGCATCGAATCGCATTAATGTTGCATTATAATGCACGAGACGTACCTATATAGTTCGCGTCATCGTAAATGAGATTGATTCGCATTCGATATTCGTCCCTTTTCCGCCATTAGGTGCCGAGAAAATTACGTTCGCGAAGATATATGGTCTGAAAGCTTGCGCGAGATTAGACGTTTCTTATGAAGCGAGAATTTTTACATCCAATGCCACGACGATGTAACTCCCTTATTTTACAGCCTTTGGCTCAAGTTCTCCTAAAGTCCTAAATTATCGAGAGACGAGCTATTCGGGCGCCTTCCTCTCTTGTCTCTTTTGAAAGCTTATCAGGAAGCGGCTTTATAATATCCACCATCATGAATATCTTCCTTAAGCCCGCGGCTATATTTTCAGTAAAAGCCATATAGAAATTGTTTCAATGTTTAATCGATTTTATTTTTAACTATTAGATTATATGCTGTCCGATTAATTCGGTCCGAATAACTTATAAGTTATATATGTAGATATTCTAATATTAATAATTAGTATTGGAAGAAGATTCTCTTGTTGACATTATTATTAAATTTGACTGTGTCGCGAATATTAGAAACAGTTCATTACTGTCACGCATTTTAATTAATATTATCTAATTAATATTATCTTTGGTCTCTAGTCTCTGGTCTGTGGTCTATGGTTTCTAATTTATGGTTTTTGGTTTCTGATCTGTGATATTTGTCTGTGATTTCTGATCTATAATTTATGATTGTTGATCTATGGTTTCTGGTCTCGTTAAGCTGGTCCCCTCTTTTACATTTTGAAAAAATGTAAAAAAACATACTTTTTTACTTGTAATAGGTCACTCTTGTGATTAAATATTTTAGTTATGTGTAATTTTTAAATCCGATGAATAATTAAGAGGAAAAATATAAAATCAATCCATATGTATTATAAGTAAAAAAGTATGTTTTTTACTTACCTACAAGCAAGTATCATATTTCTAATCTACGTTATTTCTTCTGGCAACAGAGACTATAACTATTTTTATCATATTTCTGTTACCGGAAAATATTCTGTATGGCCACAATCGCAAAAAGATTCGCGGAATGTGATGCTGGTTGGGGATCTTTCGACGGGTCAGCCTCCGATATCCCTGGGATTAATTGTTTGTGAAGTTTGACGTTCGAAGTGACAGGGAAGTTTACCCATCAAATAGAAGTTTCGTCGCGATTCGATGGATTGGAATGGCAATCGCGAATGCGTGAACAATTGCAAATTGTTCGGGCGAAATATTTTCGGGTAAAAAATCCGCGCGATTTTTGGTAAAATATTTCGGGTGTATTGCTCGCGCGTGGAAAAAGCTCGATATCCCCGATTTCGTAAAAACGGCGCGCGGGAATGGTCATTTTAATTTCGACATATAAAATGCCAAAACCTAAGTCATGAAATATTTTTATAATATATAATACGAGATCGTAAAATTTCTTTTCAGAAATACATAGAAATATACATGCATAGACAAGAAATGAAAGATACGCATTTGAGAACATTCTGCATCTAGTGGTGCAGTATAACAAGTTACTATGTACAAGTCTGAGATGCAGGCTATTTTTGCAGTTTTTTTAACAGTTCCCGATAGTTCTCGAATAGTTCCAAATTCATTATAGATTCCAAATTCTTCATATTCAATAATTTTTAAAGGTTTTAACAATAGTTCCGGCTTCTAAACATTTTTAAACAATTTTTTAATATTAACGCTGGCACCTCATCCAAGAGTAAAGTCTGAGATGCGAGCTATTTTTGCAGTTTTTTAACAGTTCCCGATAGTTCTCGCATAGTTCCAATCATTTTTATAGGTTTTGCCAATAATTCCGGCCTCTAAACATTTTTAAATAATTTTTTACTCTTAGTGCCGGCATCTCATTCAAGAGTAAAGTCTGAGATGTGGGCTATTTTTGCAGTTTTTTTAACAGTTCCCGATAGTTCTCGAATAGTTCCAATTATTTTTATAGGTTTTGCCAATAGTTCCAACCTCTAAACATTTTAAAATAATTTTTTACTCTTAGTGCCGGCACCTCATTCAAGAGTAAAGTCTGAGATGTGGGCTATTTTTGCAGTTTTTTTAACAGTTTCCGATAGTTCTCGAATAGTTTCAATTATTTTTATAGGTTTTGCCAATAGTTCCAACCTCTAAACATTTTTAAACAATTTTTTAATATTAACGCTGGCACCTCATCCACGAGTAAAGTCTGAGATGCGGGCTATTTTTGCGGTTTTTTTAACAGTTCCCGATAGTTCTCGAATAGTTCCAATCATTTTTAAAGGTTTCAACAATTGTTCCGGCCCCTAAACATTATTAAGCAATTTCTTAACGTGGCACCTCATCTTGAGCTGAAAGTGATCAGAACATTGTCATTTTTTATTTTACAGCTTCGGGCCTTAATACTTATCGATAGAATTCGTCGGAGTGCAAACGAAACTCTAAACAAAACTGCGAAATTCGAAAAAAATGTCAACCCTACTGAATCAGCGAATATATTAATCTTCAACGATTAAATTAAAACAAAAAAGCATTAATAAAAATTGATCATTTCTGTCGCGAATTTCATTAAAACTTGCTATGCAAATGTTCTAAACTATTTTTTAAATTATTTGCATTTATACAGCAAGTCAATGTTCATAATTGTAAAATAAATTCCTCACATTTCGTGTAGGATAAAACGTAAAATTGGAACGTCGAATAAGAGGGCAACCGCGGATCCAAAGAGAACAATGGTAAGAATGGTACTTTCCGTATTGAAAAACGACTTTTCGGGTCATAGTTGTTGTGATAGTCCGTATTGTCATGACTGGAAAATGCTAAATGCTTAAGGATGAAAAGATAAAAGCTCAGGGATGAAAGCTGAAAGGCCGGTATTACGGTTCTTTTACCGCAATTTTATTCGAAAGAGCAAGCACATAATATATACGAATTTATTTTGTTCTAACACACATATTCATATAAGAGTCTGTAAAGATGACATGAAAATTTTATGCAGGTTTATTCAGAAAGATGAGACCTTGTGCACATTTACACAATATGAAATAGAGATAGTAAAAGTAATAGAGATAGCAATAGTAATAGAGATAGTAAAAAAGTATACTTATCAATAATAAAGCTTTAATAAAACATAAAAACTGTTGTATAAAATTTTATATAAAAAAAAAGAGAAATATATTCATACACAAGAGATACCCATTATGTCTTTACATTATAAAGACGTATGATTTGTCTGACTAATCAGTTATATTTATGTTTCTAATTTTACGTGCAATAAACGCAAATTATGTAAATCTTTATGCTTAAAAAATTATTATATATTTCTCTAAAAAAGAAGTTTAAAATCTTGCAATATCTGTATCTTCAATTTTCATTTATATATAATATAACGTAATGTAAAAGTTAAATATAAAATTTATATTTGAAATATTTATTTAAACACTCGCGATTTATGTACCTATAAAAATGCTACACAAAATATTTTAAAGATTAACATATGTATAAAATATATACAGCACGCAAAAAAATAATAGTCACTAACCAGGACATATAATCCCTCAATTTTTTAAATTCATTTATTGTTTACTTTTATAAAACAATATACATATTTTGTAGCGGTTACATAACGGTTGAAATATTTAAATACCTGAGTGCATTTAACCGCATTTAATATTGAAAAATTTCTCAAATTCTCTCTACAAAACGAATGTTTTAAAGTGCATTATTACGCCAATATATTACATTTGCGTCTTAATAAATTTTATCTTTTTTAATACGTCATCTTTTTTCCCCAGTTTTACAGAAAATAAGTAAAATAAATGGATATAACTGGAATTAATACTATGTGATACAGATAAGTCGTAAAATGTAAAATGAAATAATACTATTGCACGACGGAGAAACACATACATACAATCGCTCTTGAGAGTTTCGCGTGTAGGATGTTTTTTATTTTGTCCACGCAAGCGATACTTCGCGGGTATAGGGAATCGAGATCGACGCGAAACTACATTTGGCGACTTCACTGAACTAGATGGAAGAGTTGTTATCCCTTTTACGCCCTTTTTCTCGTCTCCACCTTTATTTTTCTCACGATTCAATTCCCATCACGTCGACGAAGTCGGAAATTATTCTGCTTTGCGGCGGCTAGGAGCAGAATCCATATTCCACGTGATTTCCGCGATTGTTGGAAACTTCGGCTTCCAGCACGCGCTTATATACAAAACAAAATCAATATCTCATTTTAAATATAATATTCCTTTATTTATCTCCATCCGTTCTTTCTGACTGATCATTACAAATGCAAAGGCCAAACACGAATTAAGTACAATCAACTGATGTTTTAACAAATCTGTTCGTATAATAAACCAATTGTGTCTAAAATAATTTATTTTTAAAAACTATTATTACGCACAACTAATTGAGTCAACTGTACTTTAAACAAATATTTAATATAAGGCATCTAATAGAAGGCATAATTACCCAAAGAAGCTTTTCATATATAAATTTTTTCAAAAATATGATAAATAAAAATATAATTTAGAAGATGTGTGTAAAAGAATGTATTTTTAATATTTAAAATATAAATAAACTCGACTCTTCCGCGATAAAACACGATTTTACTACGGTTTTCTGACATCGCGAATTCCATTAGTCGGTCTGTAATATATAACGTAAACTGATCGACAGATTCAAAATAAATCTGGAGAGAAAATAATAACTTGAGTTTTCTATGCTACGCCCGCGAATTGTGAAAAAAAGAGAAAGAAAAATTCTCTGATGTAATTTTATTATGCACAGTAATATGCTGAATTCTCGTTTATTGTATATTTATTTTTAATTATGTTCTGAATGCAAAATGTTTTGAAAGCTTCGGTTTTTCTTATAATTAAATTTTTTTTTTTTTTTTCCCCCCCTTTATATTTTGAATCGATTTTTCTTAATGAATATTCTCTTACAACCTCTGCTATTGATTTTTTTCGATATTAAATATTTTTTAATTAAGCTTGCATCAAATCAATTTCTAAAATTTTGCAAGCTTTTGAGATTTATTGTAATTTACTGAAATTCTCTTAATCTACTTTATTTACAAATTTCTAAATAAATTTTAATTATAGAGTTTAACAATAGGTTTGGTAGATGTTAAATCAGAATCGCCAGTAATATAAAAACAAATTAATGGACACCTTATCTCTCGACCAAACTGGCAGTATATTTATTAAGAAAATCACAACGTTTCGACCTCTATATTTGGTCCTTATCAAGTGATCTGTACAGCAAGATTTTATATCATTAATGAGGGATTAACAAATGAAATAATTAATTTGCACTTACATAGTTTCTTAAAGTTATACACTTATGTCAAAATTGATACGCGTCATGCTAGACAGACAGTTTATTGCCGACTAAACGACCTTTATTATTTTGTCATAGATATTATTAAGATTCTCAATGTCCTTATGTGAATTTATTGTGTTGTCATTTTTCTTTATATAAAACATCTCAGCTATCTCTCTTTTTAAGTGCAAATTAATTATTTCATTTGTTAATCCCTCATTAATGATATAAAATCTTGCTGTACAGATCACTTGATAAGGACCAAATATAGAGGTCGAAACGTTGTGATTTTCTTAATAAATATACTGCCAGTTTGGTCGAGAGATAAGGTGTCCATTAATTTATAGAGTTTAAATTATATCGAATCATTCATTTTTTTTTTTTTTATAAAGATTGCCACCAGTTATTATAAGATTCAAAATATACAATGTTTTTTTCTTTGTATAATTATTTAACTAATCGTATATTAATGGCTCTGTTACATTAATACACAAAGTAATTTACTTGTTAGTAATTACTACTGTCACAGGAAACGTAAAATATACCGAGTAGCAGTCATGACTTGTATGGATTATGTTTAGGGGCTTCACTGAAAACGGTGTTATTAATCACTCGTAGCTTAAAGTTTTCCGCGATTTCTCGTAAATTTCATCTAACTCGCATCCAAGAGAGTTAGAGCAACTTGATATTGGGTCAACGATATGTAAGATGCGAGTACAAAGTGTTAGGTGCCGCAGTTTACGTCCCCGAGCATTCTGCGAGATTTCGAGTTTCGCTACGTGGCGTACGGAACAAGTACCTGTAATTAAGTCGATTCCGTCTATTCACGTTAACTTTGATAATTTATTTCGGAATGCGCATCCTACTTCTCTCGCCGGCGTGCTACTAAACTTTAGCTTCGCGACGCGACGCTTCGTTCTCAGCCATAAATTAACAAACTCGAGACGCAATTTTTTATCAGATATTAGACAATAATCGACATAAAATATTTGAAGAATTTTTACAATATTAGATTAATTTTATGTATATCATATTTTGCTATTCAATAAAACAAAAAGCTTCTGAATATGTCAATATATAGATATAAGAAAGACTAATAAGAGCTAAACGTGAGAAAAAGGCGAGATAAACTAAATTAATTTTAATTTTGGTTTGTTAGTTTAAAATTAATTTTAAACTAATAAGCAATGTCTAAAATTATTTAGGAGTTTTTTATTTCGCGTCTTTATTCCTCATTTAATTCTTATTAGCTCTTTTTATACCAATACTTTGCTGCTAATATTGTGACGTTTCAGAAAAAGTAAACACTCATATTGATATAATCTTGTTCTTTATATAATAAAATATTTCTAAATATAATTAATAAATAAATAGAAATTTCTGCATTTATTTTATGAGATATACACAGTGTAAAACTGAAAAAAAATCTCAAAATTTAATCTTTCTCTAAATCTCTCTTTCCATTTTATAAAAATTTTACATAATTGAAATGCAGATATGAAAAAATGAAAGCATGAATTTCAGTCTATTAAAAAACATAATATTAAAGAGACGTTTTTATCTCGCGTTTTATTTAACAATTCAATTTAATATACAGCGTGGAAAATTACAAATATTTCACGATCTGACATCGTGAACAGGACAAAGAAACACTCTATATAGTTCCTTCAATTTACTCGACTATTCATTTTCCGCAATTTGAATTTGATTTATTCCAATCTCTCTCTCGCGGAATAGTAAAGATATCCGAGAATATTTGAATGTATTACAAATTCGGTCTTAGCTACCCAGGTGCGCGAAATATCGGCGGTTCGCTTAGAATGGAAGAAAAAAGCACGTGTCTGTTTTTAGACGAAATAATGCCTTTTACGCGATTTTCGCCGCGTCCACAAATTCGGGAATTCATTTGCGTGACGAATATCGATTTCGCTGCGCTTTTGGAACACCATCCTCTCCCCTTCTCCCTGCGTTGCATGAGGGAAAGGGGGGAGGAATGGCTCCGCACCAACTATTCCCCTTATTGCACGTACTTCCTGTCACGGCGTATTGACCCGGAAACCCATATATTCCGATGACAATATCGATGCCGGTCCCGGCCGGTGAGGCCAGGTGCCATGGATATGATTCGGGATAATACCCGGATCGCGGTGCTATCGAGTGTAAGATTTAACGCGAGCCTTCCGGATACCTTCACCCCGGGAACGTCGATCTCTTCGACGCCGTACAGGATTCTCGACTCGACTCTCCTCTCTTTTCTTTCTTTAACGAGAAATATATATGAAATCGCGATGGATGAAAACGCCACGCGTTCTAGTTCTTATCCTGCGGATTTCTGATAAGTGGTATTGAGAGATTGAAGGCCTCTGATGGATGAATTGTTAGCTACGGAAGATCTCCAGTACAAAACCGGTTCATAAAAAAATATGAGATTTATAGAGAAAGATTTTGTAGGAATCCTTTCATTTCTCTTTGTTGAAAAAATGTCCTAGTAACAAATTGATAAATCGAATTTCTTTCACAACGATTATTTTCAAAGAACCTAAAAAAAAGTATTTTATGAAACAACAATTGAGAAATTTATAAATTATAAATTATTATACATATACGCATGCGATCTTTCATATTTTTAATTTTTATCTTGTTTAATCAATGTAAAAATGCATATTTATATACTTTCCACTTAAACTTATATTACATATTGTAAAAGGGCTTTAGAGCCAGAAGGTCATAACACATTGATTGTAATTAATATTTTACATGTAAATGAACTTTGAAACATTTTATAAAAAAATCGCCGAAATAATTATACATGTACATTGAAAATCCATAACTTCAAGATCCATCGCTTTATCGACGTGAGAGGAGCTTTAAGACGCTTAAGTTAAATTATTCGAAATAATAATTAAATTCGACCGTTTTCGTTATTTTTGTAACTGTCATCAAATGCTCTGCATTATATTTGTCCGAGTCTAAACACTTTTTTAATTCGATTTACGAGCGTTCATAATTGTGAGGATCTCAAATAAATCTGAACAAAATTAATTAAAAATAAATTACATATCTTTCATATAGCTTTTAATGACATAAATCAATTCTTAACTCTGTGTAGTAGTATAATGTCAATCTTATAGATATTATTGAAAATTGAAATATATATCATCCTAAAGAAATATAAATTAATTTGATAAAAAATGTCATTTAGAATTATTTCAATTATTTCAGTTTAACGAGATGGGATATATTTAAAAAATTTTTTTAAATATATGTGTAAATAATTTTGAGAAATAACATTTTTTCTTTGAGAGAGAAAGTATGACATATTTTCACAAATTATATTACATTACATAAAATTTATCTATAATCCCCTGTAGAAAATTTGAAAAGCATTTCTATTTTCATCCAATAATCAATATGACGCATTTATTTCATACAGTTCATTTATTTCTCCGAGATTTAATAGCTCGATAATTAAATTTCACCTCAGCAATCACGCTTAAGCATCAAACGAATGCGAACCTTTGTATCATTCAGGTCAAATTATCGCAGCATCTCTCTTTTCTATCTCTTTCTCTCTCTGTCTCTTTCTCTCTCTCTCTCTCTCTCTCTCTCTCTCTCTCTCTCTCTCTCTCTCTCTCTCTCTCTCTCTCTCTCTCTCTCTCTCTTTTTTCTTTCTCTTTTTCTTCTTATACCGGTCATCGCACATAATTTATGCGCCGGATGGGATCCTTCCGTGTACAGCAAAAGCAGAAAACAATTTTTTTGCCTAGCAAAAAATTAGCGCAACGGCGTATTTTTTCCAATTTTAATTTTCTCCTATTTTACGTCCGACTTTGTTATGTGGGTACACTTTCTTTTTCTTTCTCTTCCTTTCTTCCTAAATTTCCAAGAGAGATCACAGAGGCGTGTATGCCCGTCGACCGATCGATCGTATTAAAAATTGCAAGGCCAGAGGCGCCATCGTGTCCGAGGATATCGATCCGACTGGTTTTTTTTCTTCTTTTTTTATTCCTTATTATATTGCGCGGAGATCATAATTGATGATACGACGTTGCCGTAACTTTCGGCGCGAATCTCGCGCTTCATTATTTCTGCATCGTTATATATATAGTTAGATAAATTTGTGAGAGAAATCTCTGTATTTGTATCTGACATTTTTATGTTTATAAAAATATAAATACTTATTGTGTTGCATATTTTTTATTTTATCAATTAAAATCGATTAAATTTCTTTTAAAGCAAACTCAACTTGAAAATACTCGAGCATTTTTTATTGTTTACAGATTGTTACTTGGCTAAATTATATAAAACTAAATAGCTCCATAATTAAGTCAATTATCCAGCCTCTTTGTCAAAAAATTACCTTGAAACTCGTCAAAATTTTGAGACATGTATTGAAATTGAATATGAGATATACACATCGAATACATTTTTTCTATATATTCTGAGTATAAAACGCGCCGAATTTGGGCGAAATTTAATATCCTTTGCTCTCGCGTGGAGGATTGTCGTTAGTATGCTGTTTTCGCGAAGCTTGCGCAAAAATAAAATACGAGAAAAAAACACGAGAAAAGGTAGAATAATAACAAGCGCTACCGTTCGCACTTTTTCGTCGGAAAATTCATTCTCGAATTCGGTCGTAACATATATATTCGTCCGGCCATTAACGGAAACTTGGCGGAAATTCGATATTTCGCGAATTCACCGAATTCTACCGGCCGAAAATCCAATTGCGATTAACGTCAGATACGGGAATACGAACGCACGTGCGCAAACGCGCGAAAAAAGAGAGCGCAAAATATCGAGCGCATTTTCTCTTGACAGATGACACTCCGCGTGCCGCGCATTTTATATTGTATCGTATATTTCTTTCCTCTCCCATGCTTATATCATTTCATATCCGTTTCGAACGCGTGACGAATCCACGGTTATCCTCGATATCGATGTATAATGCCATTAGATTTAGAGGCAGCCACGTTTCGCGCTCTCTATAAATAATTCTGATGACCACCACCGAATAACGTCGCGAAAACGCTAATTGGCGAGCCTGTGCGGTCGCAACACGTGAAAAAAAAGTACGACAACACTCGGATGATGTATTGTACCGGCTTAAAAAAATATCGTCGAGGTAAAGGTAAACAGAGATCCGCAAACTCGTTTGACATGCAGTCTCTCTATTGCGCTTGCGTTTTCATGAGAGACAGATTGATATCGCGGGCAAAGTAAATAGTTGCTTTTATTGCTAAATATCTCTCTTCCTAGAAGCATCTTTAGCATACATCAAATTTAGTATACATTGTAAATATTCGATATATTGAATAAAGTTAAAGTGCAGCATACATATATATAGATATAATATTGAAGTTTATATTTGAAAATTAATTTAATTGACAGGAAAAGTGATAAAGCTGCGTTATTTCATGTAAAGATTGTATGTTAAAAGTGAGAATTCAAAGCTGAAGCTTGATAAAATTCAATGCATTTATATTAATTTAATACAATTTTCAACATGAATGTATGATTGTAAACTTTTTTTTTTTTTTTAATAAATATCAGATTACTAGTATAGTTTTTCTGTCATATCATATTGTTTACATAATAAACTAGTAGCTGTGAAATTGATACTACTTACATACACATACACACACACATGAAATTACATGCATGGTCACCGCTAAATTGATGGTTGCATTAATAGTTAGGTATACTATTTATGCTACTCGATCCAGCGTAACTCATTATAGACGTGTTTACGTAACAATTGCAATGTAATTAGTCGAAATTGCATCAATCGTATTTTCTAGAGTTGTCTGGTGGAAAAATTTCCACCGGCCGTTTCTTTATATAAATATTATAATTACATACAGAATGATAAATAATGCATTCAAAAAGCATCGCTTTTTCAGTAAACTTGCATATGTATATACATATATGTTACGCAATGTTTGCTTATTCCGATATTAGTAATATAAATTTTTTAGCCATTATAACTGAGCGAGCCCGCGCTATTTATCTTGAAATGTATGTCGTTGTTTTAACATATAAGTAATTAATTAATGTAACATGATAGTAGAGTAGATGTAATTTTATTTATTTTATATATTGGAAAATTTTGTTAAATATTATAAAGTTAATTTATATAATTGATGTATACGTATGTATGTATACAATTTCAAATTGAAAATATTTTCTTATCGAAAATATATCAGAATATATACATCGAATTTTCGCGCGCGCGAATTAATAATATTACTTTCTCAGTTATATGTAGAGAAATTATGATATAAATCTTTTTGAAAATATAAAAAAGAGGAATCAATATATAAATTTTATCTTATATTATCGTTTTGCAGTGTAATCCTAATTAAAGATAAAATAATACCGTGTTATTTGAAATCTTCAATATGGTGCGAGGTTTCTCGTGATAATGCGTGGTCGGTTGTATTAACAAACGATCGATTTAATCTCGAAATAAATAACTGATATTATGATAGGAAATTGCACTCGCGATCTGCGTTTTGAACACGTGTAATCGAGTAGCTGAAAAGTTTCGAAATTGTCTCAGAAATAGGATCCCTCCATCAGTCGCCATCTCATTGCATTATCGACGTCGACCTCGTCAACATTGCATTATATTATGTCGTAATATAGCTCGTCAAAGGTATACATTGTGTATTCGTGCATGATACGAGAGACCGTGAGATGACTTCCGGCATATCGATTCGTGTATTATTTATCGGGTCGACTTGCATAGCGTCCTCTCTTCGGAAATAAAGTCTGATACGTTAGATGGAAGGTTCTTTTCGTGAGAAGAAATATTTACGAACGTTTTTCTTTCAACCTTTTGACGAATATTGGCAGGTTTTCACGAACGAAAAAATCAGTTTGTTTTTGAATTTTGTTTTTATTATTATTAATCAAGATTAGTAATTAAAATTCTCGATCAATACTATCTATTACTAAAAACTATTAAAAATGGAAAAAATTTAAACTTTCTTCATGATGTTTTAAAAATAATAAATATTATATCTACCAGAGAAATAAGAAATCTTTTATTTTTGATAATTTTTGATATTTTTTCTAGTTTTTCGCACGTTTTTCGCGACTCTAAAATTGAATTAAAAAAAGAAAAAATGTATATGACAAAATTATACGCATTCGATCTACAAATATACCTAGTTTGATCAAGTTGAGCGCCAGACAGTTCGTGAAGATATAAATCAGAGCACTGACGTGCGATCTCGTCTGTCGTGTTCGGGAATAGATTAGTGAATGTCAGAGCTGAATGCGAAATGCTCTTTGAAGATTCAATGAAGGATGATAGATCCGGTGGATCGCGGTAATATCCCGACAGCCGTTGAAAGTAGTTGCACGAACAGGTGCGCGACTTTGCTCGAATTTCCTTCTGACTGTGCAAGATTTTAAAATTCTGAGAATGTCGAAAGGGTGTCGCCTCAACTTCTTTAATCCAACTTGAAGTCACAGATACAGGGAAAAATAATCCGTTCAACTAAGTTATATTATTTTCCTAATTTATATCTCGAATTGTGACGACAAGAGCTTGCTAATTTACATCGAGAGATAGCTTTGCGGAAAACAAATAAAGAATCACAGTATAACAGAGTAAAAAATAAACAGGAAGAAAAAATAATGTATAGTAACATTATATGTATACAGAATTATGTGCGGTCATTTAATTAAAAGAACCAGCATTACCTTGACGTATACTTACATATATTCGATGGTTGCGGTCTATAACTTTAGTTTGAACCCAAGCAACCCGAAACTTTTTCGACGCGCGTATTTTATAAGAAGACATCAGAATTTCGACAACCATAAATTTTGCTCCGAATCCTGGAGGAAACGTGCTCTCAGCACATTTCAGACTTTCCGGTGTAGTTTAATCTTATTAGCGCGGTTCACGTTAATTAGATCCGTAATAATAATTGGGAAAGATTTTTGAGAGAGGTTTCTAAGGGAAGCCATTATGACACTTGAATTTGAGAAATCGCTGACTCGCGCAAAGAGGGGGTTAATTTTCATTTTCATCATTTCCATAACTTCCAAAAGCTCGATGTCCTAGATCGATCTATATATATATATATATATAAAGAACAACTGAGATGAATTATGACTCTCTAGCATTTCGCGCACTCAATTAGTTCGAGAGCCACAATATTCGCTATAATATGGAGGAGACGGAGATCCGAGCAGCTCTTTGCTAACCGACACCATCGTATTTTGCTACCGCTGTTTACAGCATCTATGTATATATATATATATATATATATGTGTGTAGCACGTCGTCGTAAATGTCCTAGATTTGCGGATGGCATTCCGTGCATTCCGGAAACTGTACCGACCGAGATTTAACGCGGCGCGCTTTAATCCAAAGCAAATGTAACTGTATATTTAAACGGACGTCGTCATAGTATTAGATAGTCGCCATAATCTCGAATAATCTGTTGACGAGAGCACTATTAACTATCCACATACCACGCACGCGTATATACACTTTGATATATCCGTCATATTCCCGCAGCTTTCAATTACCGTTGCGAATTTTCCTTAGGGGGGAATACCTGATAACAAAAGTTTGGTCCAATTTTTCAAGCTGAAAATTGGTAATGAAATTTTTGCGTTAACTTCACATGGAAAACTTTCACGGAAAGTTAATGGAGAATTAACTTCCGAGATAGTTAACTTGGAAAATTGCCTCGAGAGTTACGACGAGCTCTTTTTTAGCTCTCCTCTCTTTTTCTCTCTTTCTTCTTGCAAGATATGCGTGTCAATAAATGTAGGACATTGACAATTAAGATGGATCAGTCTTTCGCGTTAGACAGGATCCGGAGATATCGCGACATTTCGTCTGAAAAGGAGAGCGCGAAAATTTCCGTTTCGTATTTTGACAGCGGTTTATATGAATGCCGCGCATATTACGAATCACTTGTTCCATTTACATTTCTGCGGCCCTTCCGCGGGTAGGAAAGCATGCCCGTGTTTACGCGAATTTAGTGTCGGGACATACCGAAACGGAGCGTTGAATAAGTGTTGAATCTAAGTTCTCGGCTCCAGTGAACTCGAAGCACGTGCACGATTCTCCTTCTCTCAATCGTTGTATGCAAAACTATTCGGAATCGCATTTGAAGTAATCAAAGATCCGAGAACAAAGACTAAATAGAGAACAAGTCTCCCGAGATATTTGATAGAAACGCTACTTATATATATATATATATATATATATATATATATATATATTTATTCAGCGATTACGCAATAATTTTATAAAATATTATAATGTATATTGTATCATTATAATATATATACTATAAAATATTTAGCGGTATAATATAAAATTTTTAATATTTAAACTATCTTGCTTTCCACAAAATGAGACGCCAACTTCACACACACCTTGCTTTTGCTAATTTTGTCCAAAATAGGAAGTAATAAAATTATATTCAACTTTTTTTATTATATTTTAATCTTATTTATCTCTTTTTTTATATATAAAAATGAGAATTAATACATATATAATATGAATATAATACTAAATAGAGAACATGACTCCTGATACTTTTATATATTTATAACATTATAAAATAAAATATATAATAAAATATAATACGAAATGTATAAAAAAATATATAGTTTAAATTAGCTTGCTTTTTGTAATTTTGCTCAAAAAAGGAGTAATAAAATTATATATTCAATTTTTTTATTATTGTATTTTAGTCTCATCTCTATCTCTCTATTATATATTGAAATGAGAATTAATATATAATATGTCAGGATGATGATTATATGTTTGAAAGCTTTTTTGCTTCGCGAAAGGTATTAATTATAGAATCAAGTAAATTATAGAATCAGTACTTTGAAATATTCTGCAATTCTCACGTGTAATTATGGAACGCTTTTCAGGTAATCATATAGAAATTTCATTGTCCAGCTCTCAGACGTTGGAGATTGATCAATGGCAATGCTATAGTTGATGAAATATGTAACGTTTATACAGCCGACATACATTTAGCCAAGTTTCAGCTTCTCTCTTAATGAGCTAAATAACTCGAAGTGGTTTGTATTATTACCCCATGAGTTCACGTGAAGTATCAATTTTCAAATAGAGAGTATATTTTGTCCAATAGAGATTATCGGTTTTTAATCAAAAACGCACGCGATAATAATTCATTAATAATCACAACCGGTTGTTTCTTTTTTTTTTTTTTTCCCTCCCTCTTCCCCCGATATAAAGAGATATATGTATGTATATATGAGGGGAATACCTTTGCTCGACTTGTAACTTAAAGCACCGCTTTGGTTTACCCTAAGCCCTTCGAGTTACTCCTATCTCGCGATCATCGCGACACGTGCTTGGGGGGGGAAGGAAGGGAGAAGGAAGGGGATGATGGTGTCGCCTGTCAACGTTACACGCGACTCTCTCTGGGTTCGCCCCATAGGGCCAGGTGTGTATCTCGTAAACTGTATACGGAATATACCGCATTCCGAGGCGATTCCGCGTTCAGTGTAACACGGTGACACAGTATATTGACTGAGGGTGGATCGCGCGCCTCCTCGTCCCCCGCCGACTGATTTGGCGCGGCTGCGCAAATCTGGGGGCCCCTCGTTGGCGCGCGCGAGGAGGCGAGCGACGACCAGCCACCACGTCGGCCTCCTCTCCATATACCTTACCCATTGCTTTCCCTGCGTACGTATCGCACGTATATAGCCTGTGTGTGCTCCTGCCCCATCGTGTAATATAGGACTCCTCTCTCCTGACCGCCTGAGCGTTTATCGTCAACGCCGACGCCGACGCCGACGTCGGATCTCTCCCCCTTCTCTCAACCCCGTCCGTCTCTATCATTCACTACCCTCTCCCTTTCTTTCTCTCTCCCGTTTCTTCCGCGATTCTTCGTACGTCGCTCTTTTCTCCGTTTCCGCACACGTGTCGTAGGGGATATCCGCGGATGAAGGCATGTCGATGACGGACTTGCTGATACGTCGGTGCCGGCCCGCGCGGAGATAACGCTTCGCCGGAAGTGTAGTGCGCGGAATCGACGCGCGCGATCCGGCCGCGCTCGGCGGGAATTCGCCAGAAGCGAACGGAAGCGGCTGACGCGAGGAAGTATCGGCGCCGAAAGGAAATAGAGAGATCCGTCGTGGTCGCGCGTAGAGAACCTGCTGGTGAAGGTGGTGGTCTCCCGTCTCCAGTGACGCGTGTATCATCCCTGTATTTGTTTTTTGTGCATGTGTGTGTGTATGTGTGTGAGAGAGTGCGTATGCGCGCTCAGTGCGGAGATAAACGTCGTCCTCTCCCTGAAGGCTCTGTAGATACATGTGAGAGAGTGCGGAAGGTCCGCAGAAGCTAAATAATCGAAAGTGATCTTCGTTGGTGGGTAGAATTTCCTGGAGTTCTTGTGGGTCCGTCGTCGGTTTCATCGGACCGGCTCGTTTATGTGATGTGAACGTGGTTTAATGGTTGATCCGCTAAAACTCTTCTGGGTTATTACCAACAGCACCTACCTAGGTACGTTTGAGCTTCGTGTAAAGAGCCTCGCGGGGAAATGGGCCACGATTACGCGTCTGTTTGTTTATGCGTTTGAATGTACAAGTGAAGAGAGTAATTTTACAATCCGCAATCGCCGCACTGAATTGTATATATAATCTGAACGCGATGTTAAAAATTTAAAATTACGCGTGGTTGTATCCCATTTTCTCTGCTGCATCTCTAAATGTATCGTCATTGAAATTAATGTTAATCATTGATAAAAGAGATAATAATATTTTAAAGAAATCTTGCGAGAAGAGAGCAGAGATATTTTTTCCCGAAGAAAATTTTGTGCTTCTACACGTTTCAATTATTTTCTGAATGAAATTTTATTATAATCATCGATACCAATTTTAATTACACACTCGTACTCGATTATAGATATCTGTCGATCATACGATTATCATACGATTGTCAAAGCTTTTTCCACCTGAGATGCTTTCAGTTATATAAAGATATGTAATAATATTGCGTTCGGAATGATAAAGATGTGGAAGAGGGAAGTGAAAGAGAGGATCTTTTAATGAGAGATTACAATTACCAGGAGGGAACAGTGCAAAATATCGGTGCATGTGCATACATCGAGTCTGTTTGAAGCTTGGTTACACGTTCGATACCCTCCAATCCACCCATGTCGTTACACAAGAGCCGTGTTCTCGTAACGCGATCGCGGCGAGAAGAGTACACCCGGGGGTGGGACGGCGATGAGGACGAGGGATGTTTTTTGCAACGCGCGAATCGACAAAAACAAGCTCGTTGGCATCTCGCGGAATGCTGTTGCCGAGTGGTAATCGACGTAAAACGGCAGGCGGCGTCGAAGCCACTTCGCTTTGTGAAATTTGCAACTACCATATTTCGCGTCAGTCTCTCTCTCTGTCTCTTTCTCTCTCTCTCTCTCTCTCTCTCTTGTTTTTTCGCCCGTCGACGAAGAGAAGACTATACCGACATTCCGAGCATTTTGTAGATGCTCGGAGGAAACCGCATCGTCTGTCTTTCCCCTGAATTTGTCGAACCGTTTTTCTCCTCCTTCGCGATATCGCGAGAAACTTTGTAGGCTGTCGCCGAAACAATGACGCGTTCATCCCCATGGTAGACGCGTCGCACTGGATGTTCATCACTTTGCATGTACATCACGCGCACACTCTGACGAATTAAATGCGCGCCCGCGGGTGCGAAACAAGAGCGCGTTTGATTCAGCAGGAAATCAAGTCAAAGCCTTTCCTCCCAACTCCTCCCCTCGCGCATCCCTTCATTCCCCCATTTCTCTGTGTTTTCCTCCGCGAAATCGCATCGCCACCTCTGCAATCGAAGCCGCGCAATCGCACCTCTCTATATTCAGCCGCCGTGCTCACGGTTATTAAGAGTTATATTCTGGATATATCCAGAAGCGACCGCGAGAGAGAATGGGATATATATATATGTATATATACCGCGGAGACTCTGTGCAGTCCATTTCCTCCAATTTCGTCAGCTATACAATATTTCCAACTGTGACGAGAGCTAGCATAATTCGCGTATATATAGTTCCTTCGCTAATAAATAATATAAAAATGGATTTTTTTAGAATGATATATAAAGAATTAGAATATTAATATTTAGAGAAAATATTTAGAATAATAGGATATAATTAATTGGGAGGGTAAACTAAATTAATAAGTTTAGGCTTGAATGCAAAGAAGAATATTTTTGTAGATGTTATATTAATATAAATATAAATTGAGATAAATGAATATAATTAAAATGAAAGTGAAAGACAAATTAGTATTAAATATCGAAATAAAAATTCTAATTATTTTATAAAAAAAATTTTTATATTAAATATATACATAAGTATTTATATTAAAAAAAAATATTTAAAAAATATAAGGAAGGATTTTCTCGCGATATTAAATATGAGACAGAGGACAGAGAGCGTAATAAAATTGCGCTTCGCGAAATTTGTAATTTTTTTTTTCCCAGTATTCGCGGTTCTCTTTTTCTCTAGATTACAAATTCACGTTGAATCTTTGTTCCCGATTGCGCTCGATCAACGAATTATTAAGTCCTCGTACCACGAGAATTATGAAAAATTCTCGAATATTATCCCTCTGCGAATCGTTATGAGATCCTTGTAGTTTTAAATTTCGTTTCTAACTTTCGTAATCCCACAGAGAGAGAGCTAGAGAGCGAGAGAGTGTCAGCGCATTCCTATGAATACGAGAGAACGCAATATGTTTCGCGAAATGTTTTTAAAACGCAAATGAACTCGAAGCGCGATAGTCGTTTCCCTCATCCCTGCCGGAATTACAGATTGATGTTGAATCTTCGTTGTACCGGATTGCCAACAGGTGATCAACGGGTTAACGAGCGAGGAAGCGCTTAAGTTCCAGAAGGCACTCTGCCAGTCTTGGTCTTTCACGAGCTACGCGAAAAGTTGGCAGGTTGTCGGAACTTTTTCCCCTCGTTCCGAGGCGAGTCATTATCGGATGTGCTCGTTTGCCCTTTCGAAAGAGGAGGCACCGCAGGATTTTCCCAGCGGAAATTTATCTATTTCTTTCTCTCTCTCTCTTTCCATCATTTTCATCGCCGATGAACTTTGCACGCTGAAAAATTCATGATAACAGAGCGGGAACATCGGAGCACGATCGCGTTTTTATCATGTTTAAGCATATCGATGGCTATCTTGACACAGGACTTCTTTACACGGAATATGGGTGGGAATTAAAATTTAAGTTCGTTCTCTCCATTCAAATTCGATCCGATAATCGCGCTTCGTCGACGAGTTAAGCCGTCCTAAATTTTAACGCAGACGGTGCGCAGTTCTCGGGGTTTCTTTATCGAGAATAGCGGAGATATATTCGTTAGATAAAAATAAGAGGAAGCGAAGGATGTTCTTTGTTCGTGTGAAAATTACTGAGAAGGTACATATGCTTGTAATTTTTACGAAGAAAACTATCATGTTCGCGCTCCGGAAGCTTGTTAAAAATTAATATTTTATTTTTCAAAAAAAATTGTAACATTAAAAAAATAATAAAATATAATACCAAGTTAATAATAAAAGAAAATACTTTGTTTTTCGAAAAAATTGTAAAATTAAAAAATAACAAGTTAATAAAAAAATAATACTTTATTTTTCGAAAAATTTGTGTAACGTTAAAACGTAATAATAATCGCAAAGAAAGAGAGAAAGAGAGAGAGAATTCTTTTTTGTCGTAAAAATAATGGCGCAAATTTTGTTGTGCGAGTTCTGATTCAGGTCATTCGAAATTTTCATCCTACTCTAAACGTTTAAAGCAACTTGTTCTGCGGTTTCCACTTGTTTTCATTATTTCTATCTTTTTTAATTTGTAAAACTCGTTCGGTCGAGAGATCGAAATGAATTTGCGATAGTATATAGTCGAGATTACGAGAGTATTGGAGGCGGCATTATTGCTGCACTACCGATCAATACTTTGAGTACAATACGCTTTCCTCCGGTAAATCCGGAAGGGCCCCGTAATTCTGAGAGGTAATTTTAGAAAAATTACGTTCGCGACGGAGCAGGAATTTATTAGCGTCACAAATTAATGTTGGACTTTAATCTCCGCATCTCTCTCTCGTCTCTCGACATTACTGCGAGAAAGTAATTTAGAGAAATTTTTCTCAATAATCTCTCTCATATATTATATATTTTTTCCCTGTACTGAACTGACATTTATATTCATCGTATTAATTGTCGGTATATTAAAGTTTCGCAAACGATGTACCGTTCTAATGTTAGTTTCCGCGACGGAACTGTTTTATACATCAGCTTTTTATCGCCGAACGTAAAAAGTACATTGATAGACAATCACTTTACGCCATCTCTCCTAGGGTTCATCTAAAATCCTATTCACCCGTCGCCAATCCCATTCATTCGACTCGCTCCTTTTTCCACGAGCTTGTCCTTTCCCTTCCTCTCGCTTCGAAGGTGTTAAAACGAACCTGAGAAAAATCGCTGCCGGTCGTTATCCACCAAGTGGGCGACGACAAAAATTCAATACCCCCGGGTTGCCGTTTTCCTCGGTAAGAATTTCCTACACGTCGTCTTCGCCGCGAAAAAGGGGCGATTCTTTTCACGACACAAACGATCGCACGCAGCAGTTACGTCAATCGGCCAATCGGAGCCATCAGGCGCAGCTTCAAAGGGTTTTCTCGATACGATGTGTGTGTGTTGTGTGTTGTGCGTTCGATCGGACGAGCAATTGAGGGTATCGTTCCATTGAACGAACGGAAAATCAATCCGGCAGGTCGCTGGTAATTACGTCGTACGCGAGCCTCGGCGAGGTATTCGGCCGAATCGCGGATTTATATCGAGAGACAAGCGTGCCATAGGCACGTTTTGTACACATCCGCGGATTTATGCCCCTCGGATATAGTAGTTGGGGTTACACCCGGCTCGGGCCGGGGCGATGAATGATCCCCGTCGGCGACAGCGGGGGCGAATCATGGGGATGCCGCGGATGACACGCATATCATAAATCTCGAGGATTCGCGCGCGGCCGAGTCACCCTCCGGTTGTGACGTCAGATGCGTGTAACGCGTCAAAATTGTTATTGTATTCGCGATGCAATCGATTCCTCGCGCAAACGAAACGAGATTAAACGTGACAATAGGGATGCTCCTTTTTTTCTACGTCTCGCGGAAAATTGAAGAGATTGGGATTAATTATGTTTTTGATTAATGAGTGTTTTTCCCTCGGAATATCTGACTTTAAT
The DNA here is from genome assembly GCF_030444845.1 of Prenolepis imparis. Lineage (NCBI taxonomy): Eukaryota > Metazoa > Arthropoda > Insecta > Hymenoptera > Formicidae > Prenolepis > Prenolepis imparis. The sequence continues at coordinate 4,023,072 of NW_028141173.1, read as the reverse complement.
TTTCAGGCTAAATTATTGTAGTAATTTAAGTACGCGAAGTAAGCATATTTTTCTGAAAAGAAAGTTGAATTGTTTTATTTGCAAATAATTTTAAAAAACTGGGAAAGATTAAAAGTGTCTCTCTCTTGTGTTTTTTTTTAATTAGAACACACTTTAATTTTTTCAGATATTGTTTGATGTAAAATTTTATTTTAAATTCTCCCGAAATAATTAACATCTCCAATATCACATAAATTAAACATGTTTTAGTATATACAATGCAAAGTATATTTTTCATAGTTGTTGAACGAAATTAGATTTCCTGAAATAATTATCGTCTTCAGTATCACATAAATTAAATATTACATGTTAATATATGATATATTATATTATACACAATGCAAAACTATATTTTTAATAGTTATTGAATGAATTATTTTTTTAAAAAAAGAGCTTTATTCGCAAATTATAATTTTAGGAAACTGGGGAAGCATTAATTAAAATTTTTAATTTAAATAAACTTTATTTTTTTCAAAATATTAATTTAATGTAAAATTTTATAATATTTAAAATTTTCAATACATAGTTATTATACGCAAGGCAAAGTTATATATTTTTTTTTACAATTGTCGAACGAAATTAGCTTTCGTAAGAAAGCAGAAAGTTAGACTCAATTTATATATCTTGAAACAATGCGACGAGCACGTTATAAATAATAATAAGCGAGTTGTCACGCGCGTTTATTATCGTAACATTATTGATTAAATCCGTCATGCTGTCGAGTACGATGTCTACGTCTATCTGATTTAATCATCGCTTCTTTACGATTGGAAACGACGCCTCGACGTCATTAAGTAGAGCAAACAAACTCCTCGAGCTTCTTCATTTTCCTCCCGTTTCTCGCGTGTGCGCCATCGTTTAATAAACCTCGAGATTCTTCCCGTGAACTCGCATTCATGCTGCTCGATCATGCATCATTCCAAGGATGCATTCGATTTCAGGTCATCATGTTCGGTTTATTACTTTTTTTTTCCTTCAACGTACTTTTCTGTCTCTCGTACGTGTGTGAGTGTATTTTTTTCATTCATCGCGTAGATCCATACGAACAAAAGTGCTGAGATTTAATTCCGCTACTGTGTATATTTGCGCTTGCAAACGCAATTTTTTTCCTTCATTTTCCCATCTGTGTCTCGCCGTCTCAATTATCGACTATTCACGTTTGTCGACTGACGAAAGATCATTATTCTCTCTCTCTCCCTTTCTGCTTTCCTCTGTATTTCCGTTCCTTTCCCTTTGCTCGATTTCCGCCGTGTCTCATCTTCTAGGTCAGAAATTCCCGTAAGTCTCGAAATAATCCCTTTATTTCTGACGAAACCGGCGTGTCTTTGTCGACCGAATGGAATCAACTTCCTTCGGTTCGTTCTTTCTCCGTAAAGGTCCACTCGATAGATTAAAACTGCTTTGTTAAGAGCCTCTGTTTAACTGACAGTCCGTTATTTTAGCGCGACATTTATTAGAGGATCCGCGCGGTACCTCTTTGCCAATAATAATTGACTGTCAGTTACTTTGTGCGGCTACACAGCTTCATAACGGAACTTTTCCTCGTAACTTTTCTCCTTTTATGAGGGAACGTCGTTGTCCTTTGTCGGGAGTTGTCGCTCAATTCGAAATAAGCGAAGTAAGCCGTTAGACAAAATTACAGAATGGTTATAATGGCTCTTTTGTCAACGTCAATATTAATCTTTCAGTATATGACGCATATTTCATTTTTAGAATATACATATATTTTTAGAACGTCGCAATTTGTTGATATATAATAGGAATTAAAAGAGAAATATTTTGTGTATATATATAATATTTCTTTCTCTTTTAATTTTTTCCAATTTAATAATATTTTATTAACATAATAGCTTTAAATCAAGCACATTCATTATAGGTATTTGAACAAAAAGCCATTCTTACGCATTATACGTAACAGAAATGTTTTAGAAATTAATATTATTTAAATGGTTTCGTGTGGGTTAACGTCATCAGTGCATATGTCTCTTCTATAATCTTGCTTAAAAGTATCCTCTTGCTGTAACTGTATCAAATTATTCGCTCGACTATTTTATCATTATTTACTTCTTTGTCTATTAATTGCTCCGCGGTAATTCGCATAATGATACGAGATGCAAATGCGAAACGTCAGCGGCATAAATAATAATTTCTCACGATTAACGCGATGGAACTTTTCAAGTGCTTGTAGCTCCACAACTTTGGCGGCCGCAATTACTGCAAAGGACTAGTTTTTAATTTAAAAATTCAAATACACGACGTTTTGTCTCCTCATTTCCAGAGACAAATTATAGCACACGCGCGCTATAATAATATAATATTTTCTTCCGAAAACAAGCGTCCTGACTTAATTACATACAAAGCGCGAAGAACGTGAGTTCTCGTTGTGTTAAATAAATACGTAACATAATCTGAAGATAAAACACGAGTTGCATGCGACTCTGGTTTCTAATTAATATTTGTTTTTTTTAATGATAGCTAAGATGATAGAAAAATATTGATAATTAAAGATATTGCGAAATTAATAACGTGTAATTACTTGATAATGGCAATTAAAACGTATTATTATAAAATGAAATTGCCAATATAAATTAAATTTTATTTGATAACAATTTTCCGATTAATTATCAGAATATTTAATTTTAATAGCCGGAAGATGGGCAAACGAGATGTTCTTTTATTTAATTTTAACATAATGGGACAATTAAAAAAAAATATATACATACATAAATTATACTGATACTTTCGAGAACATTCTCTGTACATATGCAAACCAAAATATACATTATAATCTCTATGGATCCACGTTGCTAGTGTAGACAGTATTCTCACGATTCTCCATTTTTGCGGGATTGACCTGCCGTGTAATCAGCAAATCCGAAATTTATGAACGCGGGCAAAATACTACAAATGGTCAGCTGGACGCTTATAAACATTAATGGCGCGGCATTAACAGCGACAGAAAGCGGTGCATTATAGATGAGAATACAGAGGCAGCTTCATTCGTACGTTTTCCGTTTTGCACGATTTGCATAGAGCGTTCCCGTCAATAGACCGTATTTACGTTTGCATATACATAGTACATGACAAATATGAAACTGTGTACTTTATTTTTCTCTCTCTCTCTCCTCTTTCTCTTTCTCTCTGTTTTTCCTATCTCTTTGGAGATTACTTTGCAGAGAGCTTCACTTTATCCGAATAAACTCTGATTCTCAAAAATGTCTTAAATAGTCGCATCCTTAATTTTTCGAAGAAAAATGTTTAATTTATTTTAAAGATAATTGGCGAAATAAATATTAAGTTTAAAGGCTCTCTCCGTTGAATGTTCTTTTACACAATTATATAAGAAAATTCTTTGAAAATTTCATATTACTTTTTTAAATACGAAAAAAATTTTTTCATTAATATATTTTACATAGCGCATCGCGAAATTAAAATTATGAAATTCTTCAAGGAATAAATTTAAATTTACCGGCGCAAGAAAAAATTGCAGGAGTTTTTAGATCCTTTATAACATATTTAGTTTTTTTTTTCTATTTATATCGTAAAGTCAATTTTACATCTGTTGCCGCTTTCGCGAAATCAAAGTGTGTTTGTGCAAACCTTAGAGCATATAAGCTCTAAGGTGCAAACGCAATTACAAACAGTTGAACAACAAAGACTTTTGGTCATCGCTAGTATGAAAATATTATCTCAATCCGTTTCTCTTTCTGTCGCTCTCTTTTTCTTTGCCTGCAACGTGTTGCATAATGCATCGTCCGTCATGGAAACGAAACGAATGCGCGAGTGCATCAAGCGCAGCCCGATCAAACAACAAAATGCGCAGCGGACTGTAAAATGCCTTTTTACCGCGGAAATCTTATATTTATCCCACATCCACACGGACGCACACACACACACAGACACATGTCACGCCATGTTACACACGCAAAAGGCCGTCCATTGTGCGAGACGGCGATAATAAATTCTATTTATTGCAACGTTGCTCTGAACGAGATAGCAAGCTGAAAATCATTTCACAATGAAATTGGAACAAAGTATTGTATACATTATTGTATCGTTCGCAAACGCGCATGTGCTCGCCAAAATACCCCGTTAATCACATTCCGTTGTAATTTAGCAATTATATATCCGGTTATGTCAATGATTTATTATCGATTTATTATTGTTTGCACGAGTTTTACATTTTAAATATCCCTTAAAATCGAAATTAATTTTGATAGCTTTTTTCCCTCATTGCTATACATGTACAGAAAAATATAAATTTAAAACATATTTTTTTTACAGGAGTTGAAAGTATTGTCATATAAAAGGAATATAAACTGTTTAATATCGCGAAAGCGTAATTTCGCGATGTATTACGATTCTCGTGCAAATACAAAATGCAAAAGCTTACTATGGAAATGTACGAGTTATAAATTTTTAAAACACGTTTTTTCTAGTTAGCTTTAATTAAAGTACGCTTTATTCTTATAACTCTGTAGCATTATCGTCCTAACATTTAATCTGTGTTTGCGATAAAAGAAAATCCGGTATAAAATATGTGTAACTTTCGTTTCCGCGGGATATGTAATCAAGCGCGATAAATCCACAATTAGTGTCGTCATTTATTTCGCGCGTGAAAATGATACGAATGAAACTTGTTTCGCAGGAGAACGATTAGCCGAGAGAAACGTTCCCTTTCTCGTAAAAAAAAAAGGAAAAAAATGAATGATCTAAACTCTAAACACGTGCGCGATCCCATATATGTGATAGGTGACACGTTTCGCTTTCCTTTTTTTTCACAGTCCTTTTATCACTTGTGTGATTTATGACGGTCGATCGAGAAAGGGGACGTCGCTCAATCTGGTTCGCTTTCGGCGTTCATATATTTGCATTACCCGCAAGATTGCGATTTATGGCACTTTGCAAGTCCCTTGAGCCGTGAAGGAGACACCCCTTTTTATTCTCTCCATCGAGAGCCATCGATATCTCGCTTTTGAAGGACCCGTGCTTTTTTCGTTAAACTACGTCGACTACGTAAAGCGTCGGAAAATGTACAATCGATCATAACTTAATCGCATACGACGGGAAACGATTGAAAAGATCGTGAAATCACCGAGAACCCCGGTAAAAAAACCGTACACACACTTTTTTTAACTCATCCACCATCTCTGTATTTAATATGCGCTTGCAGAATACAGAGAAAATACTGGAAATGATGTTAGTTTCGCCCTGATTACAATGCGAACTCGCATTCGCAAAGATTTTTACATACACTCGTGGCTTTAATGAACGATATAACAATTAACAAGTTCATTTCGTCTATGCCTCTAAAACGCTCGCGCTAACGATAAAATCCTGTCGAGCATGAATTATTCTCTCTCTCTCTCCCCCTCCCCCCTCTGTCTCTCTCGTAGGAATGCAATTACCCACCGCATTTTAACGAAGAAGCCGGACGTTGGGAAAGAATTGTCTGCTTTGTACGTTGCGGAAAATTTCATTTACGACCACCGAGAAGGGAGGGTGAAACGGGGGCGCGGGATTAAGAACCGGGTGGGATTAATGTTAAGTACCGTATGGACAGGGGGCCCCGGCCGGATTCGAAAGAAATGCCATTGTGCGCGGAATTTTGCTATTATATCGAGGTGCACGGAAAAAATTCCGGCGAGATACTCCGGCGTACGCTATGAGACTCTCTCTCGGCGACGCGACGGCGGTCGGGGGATACAAATCGTACATATTGTATCTTCCTCCCCGACCGTAATCCGCCGGGTTGTGTTTGTACAGGTGCATAAAATATGCTACCGTAAAACCGCAAATCCTATTTACGTAACGCATTTCCGTCGTGTGGATTTACGGGGAACGTCGGACGACGTCGTATAAGATTAATAGACACGCGAGCTGAAAACAAAGAGGGGCCGCATTTAATATATGAAAATCGCGAGAGCGACTGAATCGCGATCGCGTATACATTTTTTTACACGTCAAACTGCTCGCTTGCTGAATGGAGTGGTCTTTATTTTAAATTAAATGTCAGTGTGCGTCGTTCTGATATACGTATATGTATATTTCTAATTTTCCTGTCAGTTCTTCTATGTGTTTGGTATATTTTTATATTTAATACGTAATACATTTTACATTTGAGGGCGAAGTAACATATATATTTTATATTTTATTTTACATTTTTATTCTACGCGAGAGAGAAACGAGAATATATAATGTGTTATATAACATCAATTTTTTAATAGAATTTACATTTATTAAAACATGACCTTTTGGCAATTTATTTCGCGTAATTTATTATTAATGAATATTTCTGTTAATATTAATTATTGTATTTGTCAATAATATATGTGTATAATGTGTGTGTAATTATTATTAATATTCTTAATATGTATTACAACTGGGTATTTTAAATATTAATTTTTAATATTAATTTGAACTTTTAAGTAAAACTAATTTTTATTTGCAGCAAACTTTTCTGCAAATTTACAATCAGTAACGTAATATTATCAATGATATTCATATGAAAGATCATCAAAAGTTTCATGTTAATCATATAAATATGAGATATGTATTTAAAATAAAATATATACATAATTATTAAATTTTTCGGATATTAAGCTACCGCGTTATCGCGACATGAATATCTCATCATATCGATATGCCTACGGTTTGGGTTTTTGTGCCGCGAGATTAATTGCGACCGCAAATCAGATATTATACTAGCATTACGTCATTATATACGCGAACGTTATAACAGAAAATACCATTTATTGATAGAGCACGTGATATTCATAGACTCTCTCCCTCTCTCTCTCGCTGTCTCTGCCAAGCGATCATTTATCTGTCACACGATGATGGAAATATTTTAATTGTGGACGTGTCATCAGATCTCGATGAGTTGTGGTTAAAATCGTAGCGGCCGATTTGTGTTGCCGCAAATTGGTGGGACAGGTTTTTTTCGCATGTTCGTTCGCGGTTCGCAGAATGATTTGATACCGCGCGAGAATTACTAACGAGCCTGTAATAAGTTTATTATTTCCTGGCGATATTTCCTGTGCGTGTGTGTGCTTTGTGTCGATACCCGATTTAATGTCATGGAATATAAAAGAGTTTCGGAAAAGCTTTTGTAGTCGAAATAAAGCTGCTCGTTAGCTTTGATTAAACAAGTATTTCGCCCACCTCTCTGAAAGGATGAGGAAGGAGGGAGCCCTTTTTCCACCTTCAAAGCATGAATCGAGTTGCGGATTAATTCGTTCAGACGTATTCGAATTTTGCGTCGTAATTAATTCGCGTGCCGCTAATTTCGCGTAATTTGTCACCATGTATTCACGTTTGTGAATTTTCGTCATTGTGCTCGCTCCGTGAGATACTTACGTAAGTTTGTAATGTTGACACATTGACGCGATATGTAAAGAGAATTTACATCGCTACTATTATGTAAATTTGCATTTCATACGCAATCTATATACATAACATTTATTACATCGATTATATGCAAAATAAGGTATACCGTAATGTATTCGAAAATTACGGCAGCTGATAAAATGTACATCGAAAATATAGACACAGCAGAAATATTTTAGATATTGCGAGATTTGATCGTGATTTGACGAGCAGATTTGATTCTCTGATACGGCTAATTCAGTTTGTGGGAAACTTTACTAAGCACTATTTCGTTAACTCGAATCTTCACAAGCTGTACGAGAATATTATTGCATCGCTCGTAGCTTCGTTGCAATTAAATTTCCCTCAATGCACCGATAAATGGGTGATGTTCTGCATTCAATCCAGCTGTCCTGTGCATATCATAATTTTCATGCTTTATACATAATATGTCATACATAACATTGCGAGAGAACGTGTTCGAATATGTTCAAAATTTTCATGCTCGGTAAAATTTGTCCCCTTTGCATACGGAATTTATTTCTGATACTCAAAATTATCCAGGATGTTTGAGGAAGAGCGATATAACTTGCAATAAAGTATATTAACATTTGGCGTGAAAAAAAATATTACAAATAAATTATATACATCTTGAAATAATATTGAATTATGCAAATAAATATAGCGAAAGAGAGAGTAACGGCTTTAATTATTTTTTTTAAGAGAAAAACAAACATACATAGCAAGCATATTAAAATATGATCGTTAAAGCATATAATACGATATAATTGAAACAATCGTACACATTTTAAAAGTAATCGAGTTTTGAATTTTATGTTATGCAAGAGAGAGAAAGAATTATATTAAAAGTTTCATTTAATTCATTTTATTACCGCTTATATATACAACTGGACGATTAGTGCAATGTTATTCAATTTAAAATAAATATCATTCTTTTGATCATACAATATGTGTATAAATAAGCTCTTATTACTTTATGTTGTTTATATTTTGCTTTGTATTTGTAACAAGTTGCGCATATAAAGCGAAATTCTGAAAATATAAATATATTAAGCTGAAGCAAGCAAAATGTTTAATAAAATATAAACATATATATATTACTGACCTAAATTATATAAAATAAAATTATATAAAATAAAAAGAAAAATATAAAGCAAAAATATAACGCAATTCGTTAAAATTTGAAATAAAAATTTATTTTTCTAATAATTATGCCAACACATAAATATTAACAAGTTACATATAAATATTAACCATATGCCAACACATAAATATTAACAAGTTACATATATTATATTAAAATCAATGATTCTTGTGTAATTAACTTTTATGTAAAAATCCACAGTTTTTTACATGATATTCCATTATTATATCCATAAGACAAATTATAATGTATGTACGTGTTCTTGCATTATCGTCGTTTTCAATTAAAGGTAAAAAATTAAGTACGGCACACAGTACTCCGCGTTTTACGCAAAGAAATATCTCCTCTCCTCTCGTGTGCAAACACTCTTTTAAATTTCTTCTTAAACACTTTATTTAAATTTCCATCAAGCATTCGAAAAATTCTCTTTAAAATCCTTAGGTTGTTTAAATTTCCGTCTCCCCTGTCGTCGCTTTACGAGGAATGAAAAATTTTTACTCATCCTGCGACGGGAAAGAATGCACGTGGACTCTTTCTCGCGCGAGTTTATGATCCCCGGGAACCCTTTGGAACGACCCCTCGGAAAATCCCTGGGTGGGTGGGGGAGGATGAGAGGAAAGAGAACGTTTCTTTTCGAGTTTTTATCCGGGCGCCCGCTCACCGCGAACATAAATGCATAGGATTGTGCACGCGACGGGTTACACGGGTTACAGACTCGTTTACGTAATGAGCGTGTTTTATTATTTAATCCCCCTCAACCCCCCTTCCCTCCTCGAATTATATGGCATTCACGCCCGGTTCTACGCTCCGTCTATCTCGAAGGCTAATTAGCATTCCCTATGTTGCGTTTTGTAGAAATCTAAGGCATTTTCTTTTTTTAGGGGGTTTTAGATCCCTGCTTCGTTCGGGGGGCACAAAGGGGGGGACGTATTCACTCTCTCTCGCGAATTTCCACGTAATAATCTCGACGCCCGAGAGCTTTTGCACGCCGCATAATTGGTTTTCCCAACTTAGATATGGTTTTCCCGGGTACAAACGATGCCCGACAAATAAGTGAGGTCGGAAAGTGAGTGCAATTTTATTACAACACATGGTGATACCGATGGGAAAGGTTCGCGAATGTTCCGCATTTCCCCGCTGTCATTTCGTCTGATAATGATTTAATTGATTGTTGCGGCAGCGTGTTTCGCTGTAGCATTATGAATATTATGAGTTTAGTATTATGTATGAATTTAATATATACAAATATTGTGAATTTTACATTTATGAATTTAACGCAGTATTGATATTAAATGTCCGCGTTTTCGTTTTATTTTTTTATCTTCGTGAAAATGAACTTATTGCACTTTTTTTTAAAGATGCGATTAAATATTAATCTATTATAAAAATTATATTATTCAATGTATGAGAGGAATTACTATTTAATAGGTATATGGGAAGGGGTTGTCATCTCCAGAATCAAAGGTGGTTCTTTTATGAAATTATAAATTATATTACAACTTTAAAACACATTTATTCTTCTACGATTGATGATTTTATCGCTTTTTCGCATAATTTGGATAAAAATATACTCTTTAAAGGAAGAAAACTTACAACTTTCGTCCGAGACATCAATAAAAACTAGTGAAAAGTTATGCAATAGTTTAACCATCATGTTAATTTACGTCAAATAAAACTTGCTTGTACAAAAGTGAGTGAAAAAGCGAGAAGTGAAGGTCTAAAGCAGTTTCAAAGCCTGAAAATTTTACTTTCGACGAAGCAGATGTCATCAAAACTAGTTTAAAGGGTATTCAAGTACAAGTTTAATATAATATTTTGGGAAAAAATGTTATTTAATTTTATAATTATTTTATTAAAGTTGCACTTGAAAATTAACGGAGTAGTAAATTTACATTTTTAGACAAATAATAAAAAATTAAAATGATAATAGTAGATAATACAATAGAAACGTATAATATCTGGTTATCTTCTTGCGCGATCTCCAGCATCCGATCATTACGATATGAAAACGACACTCTAAAAGCTTCTGACGTTTTCTTATTAATGAAGCGTGCGAGCCACTTCTTGAATTGTCAATGCAGTAAATCTTCTCGATGCCGTTTATCGCGACGTAAGAGGAATAAAAAATAAAAGTAGAAGCGAAACGAGAGGAGAGAGAGCACGAGTGGATGTTAAGAATCGCGCATTCGACTTTTATATCGATGATTTAACGGCCACTTCTGCGAGCAAATAAGAAGCTCTCGTTCGCGTTCGTATGACTTTTGACTTCGCCTCCTTTGCATTCTATTGCACTCTATTCCACATAGAATTCTATTCGTATATATTTCATTTTCCTAGAGAATCAAGAACAAACGTTAATAAATAATAGACACGTGTAAAGCATAGTTCTTTAGGTAGAATAAAAAAAAAACACAGGAGAAAAATAACGAAGGATAATACACACTGTTGTTTGCTCGCGCGAATAATAATAATCATTATGAATAATCGGCTTTTTTTCCCCGTTTCGTTGTCGAATAATCGAACGCGTTATTTATTTAACGAATAGCGTTCGTCGGCAAAAAATAATGATGTAAGTTTCGTTATTAACGGCAAACGAGATAGAATTTGCGTGACCGCGATATTATTCGCGAATCTCGCGTTGCGCGAGAATCTCCCGTCCGTCATCGATATTTCATCTCGTTAATAAAATGCACGCACCTCGCGGGTGCATCGTTTCACCGGCCGGTAATGACATGGATTGTACCCGGCATGCGGCCGTCATTGCGTTTTCGTAAATTCCATTTCGTCATCCGGGGGCGTTGTCCTTTGAAATTGCCTCTTGCCGAGGGAAAAGAAGATTTTTGCACAATACGTCGCCGTTGAATGGTCGCGCTTCGGGGATTTGCTATGCTTTCGCGAAAGGGAGAGAAACTCCTCTGAATGTCGTGACAAGAAAAAAGGATTCTTTAAAGAAACAATTAATTTTCCTAATTTTTTTTCTGTCATAATTGTCAAACGTATTAAAGGAATTCGGTTGAATGTGCCGGAATAATTTCCGCGAAACTTTTAATTAAATGTACGCGAACGATTTCAACTATGTATTTAAAGATTGCGGGAATTTTGCTTCCGCGTTTCAAGAGTTTTCAAGATTTTACTATAGGTTTTCGTAATCTCTTAAAACTTTAATATCAGATTCCTTTTAAATAATTCGAGTTTTGCCTGAGAATAAATTCGGGAAACATTTTCGTTGGAGATTTTAGTGAAATTACTCAATAGCATTTAAAATAGCTACGACAATATTTTTCTTTCTAGTCAATGAACTAATTTTATATTAAATTGCTTTTAAAGAACAGTTTCTTTCGCGATTTTTTGTATTTATCTGAAACAACGAATCGGAAAAATATTGAGTTCATAAACATTCGAGCCCCCTCGATCGCTTATACGTAATAAATATATATTTTGTTTATTTTAATTATATATTCTTCAAATTAAAAGACCGTATTTATTCTCGATATATTTCTCATATTCAGTATCTGGTAGACACGATAAATATTGTCAGCGTGCAATATAAAGTGATTGACGCTTTAATCAATATTATTCACGTGTCGCGTTCCATGTCGAAGCGAGCTCGTTGGCGAACGAGCGTGAAAATATTCAGATAGCGTACATTCAAAGAAGTTTCCGATAATGAAACTTTCTTTGGCGTATGAAAGACAACTTTACATAATTCGGTTCTTTGCAGATCGCAAGCGAACCGCTTTTACATAACCATTCTTCCCCCATTATCACTAATAATGAAAATGGCCGTGTAAAATTTTGGTTATATAGGTAAATGTAAAATTATTAAATTTAAATAATGTTTATCCTCCTATTATATAATTGCACTATCGCATCATCAATCTTAGTTCTCTTTCCCGCTCTCTCTTTCTCTTGATAATTAATTTAGTCAGATATATGTTTATATATAATTTCACAATATTCTAATATATTACATCATCTTCTATTATAAATATAATACTGCATAAAATAAAAATATAAAAATTAATAATAAAATTTTTTATGCAAATTTATAAATAAAAAATCGCTCCTAAAATATAAAATCACTTAGAAACGTCACTCTGAGGAGCCAACATTTTTATATTTAGAAACAATTCTTTTTTCAATATGAGAAACAAAATATCTCTTTTTTTTTTTATTTTATACTTTTGTATTTTTGATGAGAATCGGGATTAATAAATTTAATTAACATATAAATGCAGATCCATTTAAATTTAAATTTAAATCTGGTGAAATGTAAAATGGCGAATTTAAATTGGACTTATATGAATCTAAAATTATAAAATACATACGCATGTACATATTCATATTTTCAATAATTCATAGAACATTTTAACGTTTTAGTTAAGATTATAACAATCGCATAAAGCAATCGATATATCGAATTTATTCTTCAATTACATGATTCGTATTTTATTGCTCTTTTATAGATCTTTGTGTTTTTATCCGTACTAAAAATACACTGAAAAAGTTTAGACGAAAGATAAGGTAGGATTAAGTTTTTAATACAGCATGAAAATTACTCGGCTTGGTGATAATAACCAGCATTAAAGCTCTAATCATTTTCGATTTATGACTTATAATAAATTGTGGATATTCTACCGTGAATAAAGAGCTAAAGTTAGCAAGGAAATCCTAATAGTGAAGACATTATAAGATTATATTAACGTTATGTAGACGTAAAAAAACAATTCTATCAGACGAGACTTTGAAATTACACAAATTCGACAAACACATCGGTTCTATTCTATTTCAAGTTCTCTATTTAATTTAAGATGTTTTTTTGTTAAATAATACTGTCCGAGAAATATTAAATTTCCTGATTTTCTTTTTGCTAAAGAAAAAAGAAGAAAACTTTGTGTGTTTGTTAGTTTTTGAATGGAAGTATAGAACTAGAGAAACCTATCGATAAACTTTCAAAAGTAGATTTCAATAAACTTAAAGTTTTTCTTCAGAGAAAGAAAGAGAGAAAGAGAGCGCGCGCATTTTGTAATAAATTTTAGCTTTTGCTTGAAATAATAAATTAAAGAAAATATTTCGGGATTCTTATCGGATATTGTAATTAAATTAAAAATATTAAAAAAATATTTTTATCGATAACATATAAAGTACAATTATTAATAAGATTAAAAGATAATTTATCTTATATTTTGTGCATGTAAAAAATATATTTTTTATATTTTTGTCGTTTTATATTTGAAATACTGTTGTATAGAATTTTTCCAACGGGAAAACGTATATTATTTGATTCACATATGATTTATATACCTTACCATCACCAAAATTCTGACTTTCTCACATCTACTATTCATCCCGGGTATAAAAATACACATCTATTGGCATGAAAGCCGCAGCAAACATTAATCTCCTAAAATATCGGCATGACATTGTGTTTTAACTCTGTGTAACATTGAATGTAAAATCCTATATGAAAACTGAACATTTCAAAAAAAGATAGCGTTACACGTTAAATATAAAAGTCTGTGTCTACGTGAATTTTCATATTAACATTTACATATATCGTAATGTGATTGATTTATTATACTAGTCAAAAATTAAAAAAGAATTCCCACCCAAATCAAATATAAAATGAAATATAAATTTCCTAGATTTGTAAATTAAGAGAGAGATGAAATCGGTATAATATCTGTAGCCAAAAAGCGGGAATCAGAAATGAGAGAGAAAGAGAGAAGGGCCGCTTTTTCGAATATTTTCCGCTTTTCATGTTTTATATTCGTATTTTCCGGAATAGTTGTCATTACATGAACCGACGGTGCTACCGGCAAAATCGACGGGCGTGTCGTCAAGTTCTGCAACGACAAAATCGGATTTCCGTGTAACGCAGGATCGGGTAATCGGATGCAAATGATAGGAATTCCGAAAAGGTCGGAAACGAATGATTTCCGCATGAGAAAATACGCGCGATTTTCCACGGCGTGCATGCAGCTAAATACTGCATATGTATATGTGCGTGCATGTATGTGCGTGTGTATTAGCGACTAAATAAAACTGTGAATCATTCTTAATCCACGATTATGTCGGTTACATTTCGCTAATGTAATGTTGCAAGCGGGAGAAAGAGAGGGAGGAGGGAAGGGGGAGAGAACAGACGCTTTTATATTTCAACAAATTCCGCTATGTAAAATTCAACATCTCTTTAGCTGTGAATAATTTCTGAATATAATGAAAAATAATTGAAGTTTTATCAGAATTTCGAAGAAAGAAAATTTCTCAGCGCACTAATCTGCTATATATTTAATGACGAAATCGACAAGATTATATATTCTTAATGTGTGATACCTGCAAACAACAAAATTAAGAATGATTGATAGAAATTCAATATAAATTTACATATAGCATTTATAAATTTTTTACTTTCGAGAACGAGTACTTTTTTTTACTTTACCGCATTGAAATCATTTTTATTCTTTTTCATTTCATGTATTTATATTTTATTAGATAATTAGGAAAATAATATCTCTCCTAGCAAAAGTTAAAATATATATTATGAGCTCTTCTTTCTTTATTCTACTTTTTTCGTTCTAATTTCCGTTCCAGTTTACTCATTTAATTGCATCGCTAAGCATGCTGAAAATAAAAAGACATATAAAAAAATCTGAGAAATTTAAAACTGCACATATACATATAAGTTCTCGATATACAAGACTCTTGTTCCAATTTAAAGTTTGTTAAATAATCTGGTGAAAATTCCCAATTTACTTGTTTAGAACTTAGATTATACAAAAAATTGAATTCAAATCCGTCACCAATATTAATATTTATAGCGAGCGAGAACGGATGTGCATATGTAGAGATGGAACAATCTCTTCGAAAGCATCTCGCGTAGAATTTTTCACATGGCGTCTTTATGCGCGCATGGATGCCCGTATAAAATTTTCTCTTGGGAGGAAGATGTAATAAAAATATATTCTCGGTGCTTATCTTACACACACACACACACACACACACACACACACACACATTTTATATTTTTAATTTACATCTGGATAAGCCAAAACAACGAAAAAAATTTAAGATTTCTAAGAAGAGCTTATTCTGCAAAAATAAACAACTCTAATTAAATTCGTCGTACTCTCTCACTCGCCAAGATCCAATCAACGATCGAATCGAGTCTCTTCATCGCGCTGAAAAATTTTTAATTAACCAATGACGATGTTGGGTTCGCAGTTCGTGTTTGATCTCGTAAAATCTCTCATTCAAACCCGGCCATATATTTTAATCGAATTTTCCTTTCCCCAACGTGAAAATGCACCCGATATACCCGCATGCAGGCAGGCGGAGGCCGTCGACGCCTCGCGAATCTCGCCGGAAGTCCATTCGTTCCTGACGCGGGAGTCTCGACGATCCCCGGGATGCGCCGCCGGGAGACATAAAAGCGGATGCTGCGACGCGGCGAGTTACGGGCGTAACATCGTAAGGAAGTTTATCTCGCTGTTCGCAGAACGTAAAACGCGAAACTAGCCGTGTTTTCATTACAGTATGTACACGCGATGTAAATATCTACGCTCGTAAAATCGAGCTAATGTAGAAGAGAGATAAAGAGTCGAATTAAAGAAGAACCGCACAAATAAATGTGCACAATTCAAATCTTTACAACAGCACAGCTGACGATAAAAAAAAAAGAAAAGAAAAAATATATATCAAAAATATATATCAATAGAATTTTTCTCACAAATAATTTATTTGCGTTAGAGGTTTTCATGCAATAAAAAAATATAAACTGTACTCTAAAATACATATATTATTGAAAATATATAAATATATGTACTAAAAATATATACTGTCCTCTTTTCAACTAATGTAAAATAAATAGTATAAAAGAGATTTAATTAATAATTTTTTTAAAGAAAAAATTTGCAAAAAAAATTACAATATATGCCAGAAAATATTCATAACGATACAATCGTCTACACAAATAAAAAACACAATCGTTCAATGCGACGGTTATTTTGACCGATTTGCATAATAAGCATCAAAGACGAACAGTATATAGATGTGCTTTTATGCTGTAATAGAGTTCTATGTGGAAATAAATTTTTCGATTAAAATATAGGTCGGTTTTCTGATCGAGGTTTTTTTACAATTTGGTTTTCAAAATATGGCAGCGGTCTTTCATAAATTTTGTTGTTGAAGAATTTAAAGCACATATTACAACTTCTGATTACGTTTTCCAAAAAGGAAGAAACTTTTTATTTTATATATGCGCGATTATACGCAAAATATGTAAAATCGCGGTATTTAATTATCGCAAAATCAATATTTGTTAATTACCGTTTAATCAATTAATGATTTATTCCTAATTAATATTAAACGGTAGTTATTGCCCGTCCAACGAATACGCGATCGATGCTTATCATAATACAATTTTCGATGGAAAATAATGGCATAGCACTCGTGATATTTTCATATTTCGTCCGCGGCGACAAAATTAACTTCGTCGTCGAAATTCGACTGTTTTTTCCGAAAAATTCACAATTTTCCGAGCGAAGTAATGTTGCGTTTGCTCTACGTGGTTTTAAAAGATGTGCTTGCATTTCGCCCCCTTTTGCCTCCCTTCTCGCTCAATTTGCCATCACATAGTCGTTGTCGGTGAACGTCGCGGTTCCGTATAACACTACCGGAAATCAATCACGTCGCTTTGTAGCCAAGCACTTTCGGTATCTCTTTTGACCGAGAGTGACGAATACATATGAGTCGTTTGTGCGACGCAATATTTCAGTTTCCCAAATAGCTCGAAAATAAATGCACGCTCGCTGATTTAGAGAGACTCGTGTTGTATGAATTAAAAAAAAAATGTGGGACCTGTAGTACATCACTTTAAATACAGCTCGCGTAATGCAACTTATGTGCGACTCGATAAACTCGATACATATCGTCTCTGAAAATTCATTTTCAGCGATATTATCAATTATTTCAACGTATATAATTCAAATTGATAATAATTGACTGAAAGAATTGTGAGACGAATATATATGAGTTTTGTTTGTGTATTGGATGCGACGCGATATTTCAGTTTTATAAATGCTCGACTGATTTAAAGATTATATGCGTTATATGCGTTAAAAAACGGGGAAGAGGATTTGTAGTACATCACTTTAAATACAGCTCACGTAACACAGTTTGTAATTTGATAAATTCAATACAAATTGTCTCCGAAAATCCATTTTTACAGCGTTATTACCGTTTATTTTTTTTTAACATGTCTGTATACAATTTAAATTGATAATAAATTGAAATATATTTTTTATATCATCTCTATAAGTTTAACAATAATATATCACGTACGTCAATGCGCATATTTTATAACGATATTGCCGCAATCAATTTTGCTTTCCAATATATGCATGATCAGCGTTTTGTACGTGACATGAAAGATCGGTGAAAAAAATATCGTCCCTGCACAAAGCTGCCCGTGTTTGTATTTTTTCCATGAAAGTCATCTATATAACACGTGTTAGCTGATTCTATTGTTCAACGCTAGTCGCATGGATATTTTCACTACAAAGCGATTTAACTCGCCTTCATATTTTGGTGTAAATATGTATTTGAAATTTACTATAATATTGACGGATTAAACGATCTCTTTCTCCTTCTAAAAT
The DNA here is from genome assembly GCF_030444845.1 of Prenolepis imparis. Classification (NCBI taxonomy): domain Eukaryota; kingdom Metazoa; phylum Arthropoda; class Insecta; order Hymenoptera; family Formicidae; genus Prenolepis; species Prenolepis imparis. Next base: position 4,004,844 of record NW_028141173.1, on the reverse strand, counting down.
AATTTAACAAGTGTTGACAATTTTTCAATACTTGAAAATTTCATAAAATATTACGTTTTTACAAGTTTATAATTTTTCAATCATTTTAATTGTTATATTTTTTTATAATATTTTAATATAATCAAAGTTAAAATAATTTTAATTTTAATAAAATCATAATATAATTTATACAATTACATAATTAATAATATAATTAGTCATACAACAATTACATCAAGATTATTTTAAACAAATCTATATTTTCTCTTTAGAGCCTATTAATTTCAATATTAACATTATATTATTTTGCTTTAACAATAATTTAAAAATATGGCTTTATGATATAATTCTATATAATCGGATTTTTTAAATCTTTGATTCGAGGAAGAATCTACTTAAAAGCGCATGATTTCCACGTACTCTTGAATCTCCTCGGTTCTCGGTGCACATTCGAATCGTTTACAAATTTCCACGATTAGAGCAATTTCGCATTTCAAAAGGACGCAATCGAGAAATTCACAAGTGCATCTGAGACACACAACGAACAAACGTCAGAAACGGGGTGTATATCTCGCCAAATGAATTAGTCGAGATGGCAAATAATGTAAACCACATGCTAGCGCGGTTTGTAAGCTTCAAAGAGGCCGGCTTTTGCGGCTTTTGACCGCTTTTGCTCTTAATTCATACGAGATTCGCCGAGGCAAAGTTATGTCGGTTTCTACTGCGAGTTTACTCTCTGATTAGTATTGCCTCTTTCTTTAATAGATTCCCCAGTATGACCGATTATATATAAATCATTGATTGGAGGAATATTTTTTTTTATTAATTGTGTTGACGAAAATTATCACATATCAATAATTTTTTAATTACAAGCGATTACAAGCGCTCAACTTCTCGCTCAACTTCTCTCACTACAAACCTTAATGGTTATATATTTTTAATGTTGAATAAAATTTTAATTTCAACTAGAAACTTATATAGTGGTTGAAATATTTGACGTTGAAAGAATTGAAGAAAGGCGCGAAGAGAAATAAGAGACGATAACCAATCGAACTTTAGATGAAGAAAAATAACTGCAAATCGTGGCAATTGACCGCAAATGAAAGGGTGCACTCTTGGAAGTTTGCCATCTCGTTTTCGTGAAGCACCCTATATACACTTTCATACGGCAGAGAAATCGTGTCGGAAATAAAAGTCATCCCATTTTACCGAAGTGGACAGCGACGTGCGCAACGATTTCCGGCAGGTTAGTCTCTTCAGCTCTGCTTGAAGAAGAGTCTTGAAAGTGTCTCTGAAAGAAAGAGAGAGAGAGAAAGAAGAGCCGAGAGGAAGTACGTTGTTGTCATTCGACAAGCGGGAAATGCATTTATCGTATTAGCTCTAATGGCCGAACCCGGACTATCCGGCCTGTGTTCGTCCTTCGCGTCTTACCATCCGTCATGTTTACCATCCCTCACGATGGCCAATTAGATTTACTGCTCCCGCCGCCAGTATGGAGGATGCGTTTAATCAAAAGCGACAAGCTAATTGCATCGACGAATTGCGCAGGGGCAATTGAATTGTCTGATGACACTACGTTAAGTGAAATACTAACATCAAATAAGATGTTGGATCAGCGTCATGGTACATCAACTGCTCGTTAAAGCTTTGTCGATGTAATTAAAAAAAAAAAAAAATTTGGATTTTTATAGATGTAATAACTCGATAATCTAGAATTTTTTTAAACAAGGAAAAATTTTATTTCTCTCTCTTTCTATTTTAATTTATAATTATATACGAAAATAGGAAATGAGAGACAGCTAGAGCTCAAAATAAAGAGTGCAATATAAATTCGTTAAATTTCTAATTATATATATATATATATATAATTATTATATATATAATTTGTGAACGTGTTTTTTATTTAGATTGGATATTTCTGGAGAGTCGATGACTGACCATGTCTGAAATTTTATTTATAATTCCTCGCCAGTTGTGGCCAGTTTAACTTGATACTTGGCGCGACTCTGATTACTTCGTCTAGTCTCGCAATAGGAGGCAACTAGCTGCTCCCCATTCCTCATTCTAGATCAATATCTCCTTTCACAGAAGGTTCTTATCACAATCTCTTGTCGGGGATCATAGCGAGATTTCACAGAAATCTCATTCGATGCGGGATAACAAGCAAATTCAGTGGATCGATTTAAGTTTAATTATTGTTCTAACATTGCAAGTAATAACGTCATCGTCCTGTGATAGTTGATCTTTAAAATTCGTCGCAAAAAAGATTAAGTTGACACTTAGTATTGAAGTTTGCATCTCTGGAATACGCTTTTTTTCACGTCTATAATCTATATATCGAATAACACACTTTAATACATATACCTCTTTGAACATTTATAATATACTCAACAGACATCGATATTTTTTTTTATTATTAAGTATATGTTTCATTAAAATTATTTGCGTCTTAACATTAAAAGAGATTGCTTTTATTTATAAATTTTATTGCACAAACGTGCGAAAAAAATTTTTTATGATATATAGTATCTATTTGTTAAAACATTTTAGGAAATATCGTTGATCAAAGATTTGACCAAAGGTTTAAAAAAATATGAAAATATATCTTGATATATTTCTTCAGAAACGTACTTAAAAATCTCATTTCGAGAAAGTATGTAATAGACAGAGTCGTAAACGTCGTTCTAACTTTCGACGAACCTTTTAATAATTCGCAGTTATAAAAAATGCGCGCTGCAAAATCATCTCTCGCGAGTCACACGGAAAATTCTAATATTCGCTCGACTCGCGAATCGTCTCGTAAAAAAAAGGAGTCCGTAGTAAAAGTTGGGCGATCAAGTTGCAGGCGTTTTAATGACCGGTGTCGTTGGTCGTTAAATATATCGTTAGTCGAAAGTCGATAAGAATTTAACGCTCGTATAAATTGGCAGAATTCGCACAATTTTACGATGTAACTTTAATCAGCGCGAGAAAAAACCCCGCCATTTCCGGAATCGATGACTAATAGAAGCGATGAAAATTTTCTAATCCTCGCTATAAGGTGTGAATTATCTCGATCGAGGAAAAATAAATGTTTATGAGAAAGAATCGCGCCTTTCTTTCTGTCTCGTAAAATAAGTGTGCGAGTTGAAACTTTGATTCGCCCGTTAAAATATACAGCTGGGTTGTAAATTAATTTGCGCTCGGCCGGAAAATTAATTTATTCTGCTGCTCACGCGTCATTTTTCATTAGTGTCCATTTATCATCGCATATATAACGCTCGACATGCATGCATATTTTCGAAGCCTTTAATCGAAATCAGCACATTATTGCAAGTACATATTAATGCTATTTCATAAATATCCTATAGATATAGATTATATTATTCGCATTGTCAAATTCATATATACGTAAATCAAAGATGAATATTTTCGATTTATGTAATCTCATTTAATATTGTCGTTGAAAAGTGGAATTTCACTGGCGTTTAGGTAATATAATACCTCGCAAATAATTTTGTTTGCGATCTATAATTATATATAATTTGATATGGCAGCCTTACGTTGCAAAAATAAATAATTAACAAGTTTGGTAATAGAATATTAAACTGTTATGTTTTAATTAAGCTTTAATTAATTTATAATTAAAAAAACACACATTTGAAGATTAGTATTAAAAATCCGTAAAAATTGTTTCGTTTAATATCGTATTTATTTTCAAAAGCATTATTCTTTCTGTGTATTACTATAGTTAAAATATTTTATAAAACATATTTTTATATTAAATATATAAACAATTATTACATGGTTGTTTTCGGTTGATTGCGCATAATATAATTTTAATATAATGAATTACATGTCTGTATTTGTCAAAGAGATATTCTATGTAGGGTTTTACACTATGTACGTACTTGGAAAGCTCGGGATGGTCCAATGATACTAGCTAGCATGTATGTGCTTGGGGAAACAACGAATAATAGGTAACCAGTTGCCAACAAGTAAGTTCCAACGAACAGTCCGCAAATTAGTATAGCATTGTTCACGCGGTCCCGTATTTGCATAAAGAGGAATTTATAATATATAATAGCTCGCTTGCGCAAGCTGTGTCGGCCAAATTGTCAAAACGGATACGGCAAAAAGCTTTTCGCGCAAAAATAAAACCAACGTATAATTGTACATGTATATTAATCTCGTCTTTTTCGCTCCGAGTGATAATGAAATAATTTTTCTTTGCAAATATATTAATAATTTGCGATAAATTTTAATACAACATACATATAAATATCAATATCATAATTTTAGCTAATTAATTCTACGGACATATTTACAGGTATTAGAGACAGGTATAAAGAAAATTACAATGTAATATTGAAAACAAAGTATAAAAAATTCTTCTAACGAAGATTCTTAACAAACAATACATAACATTTCGTCTTTATCTTACTTTGAAATTCTGCTCTATTTTCTGGAATTCTTATCAAGTCATAACAGAGAATTTTATTTTTGACAAATATAAGAAACTTCAGGTATTCAAAGGATTATGTTGCCTCTGGCTTCAATTTAATTAAAATCTTGCAGGCACGTTTTTGCATCAGTCTAGAAATAATCCGCTTCTCAAGAGCCACGTAATCACCGCGACGAACGTTCGTTAAAGGCTAGAGATGATGGTGGATAAAATTCTGCCATTTATCACGGTCGATGAATGGGATCCTAAGGATCCATCGCGGGTGCATGATTATATCCGCTTCGTTATATTATGTAAACTGTCGGGGCCGCTTGCGCGCGCGATTGTAATTTCGCGAAAAGTGATTATCCCCCATATAATTATCTCAGGAAAATGTCATGAGAAACATGAAGTATATTACACGCTCGCACACGTGGCAGCCTGCGCGATTAAACAACGCAGCGATAATAAAGCGCCCAAGTAGTGCACCATATGATCTTCATATTCCGATTCTTGTCTTCGTATTATATACGCTCGAATTACTCGTCTCGCGGTGAAAAATATCTCTCGGTTGTATTTGTTCAATTAAAACCCCGGACCGAGAGAAACTGGATACATGGCTGGAGAAAATATCGAAAGAAATAAAAAATTGTAATACTTTCTCCTTTATAAAATATATATTTATTTCCGTTGCTGCTTTAGTGTACACACACACACACACACACACACACACAATACACAGAAATAAATATAGATATATACAAATATATAATAAAATCTATTAGATATTAAAAGGTAATTAAAATTTATTAAGTATAATAAAATTTGTGTAATTTTATAACAGGGCATAAATTGATGAATTTAATAATTCTTAAAATAATATATAATTATTAAATAATCGCAAAATAATTATTAAATAATTATTTAAAAAATCACAAAAGATTCTTTGATAGAAGTTTGATTAAAAACACAAGATTGCATCTCAAATCTCACGCGTTGACGTCTCTACAGATATATTCAATTTTTATTAAAGTCAGTGCGGGTAATTTTATAGGATTGAAAAATGTGTACTAGAAACGTGCTTCGTGGTTCTATGAAAATTTCCTTACGTCGTAGTTTACGATTTTTTTCCCGGATTTACGTTTCTGATTACCACTCATGAATAAATCTGATTACCCTTTTCTTATGATTTTGATGGAAACGCCGGGTCTTCGGTCCGGAAATTCGCGTTCATATGATATAAATTCGATGTCGAGTGGATCGTTGAAATTTTTACGTCGAGTATAAAGCTTCCGGTGAATCAGTTCCTCTCCAGAGAGCGTCTCTGCAGAGCACACGCAAGCTATTCTTCTATTTTTTTTTCTTTTCTTTTCATTTTATATCGAAACGAATGAAGCTCGTGCGCGCAGACGCATAAAAAAAAATTGTATGGAAACGCCGGAGATTACGGCACTTTTCCTTCCAGGATAATATTGTCGCCACTCGGAAAGAGCGTAGCCGTTTTATTCTTAATCTTTCTTGTGCTCGACGCGCGAATTTCTTTCTCTATTGTGCACTCGAGTGGACGACGCAATATCCCATCTAGAAAATTCTCCCTGCGCTGTTTCTTGACTTGTTCTTCCGTATTTGAATATTTTATATTTTCCACTGGCTGAGGCCCCGAAGATACTCTTTCACGTTTCAATTGTCGCCGTTGCACGAAAAATACTTAAACTGAGATATATTTTGAAGGGAAATATTTTCTGTTGCAAATGGCCGCACGAAAGTCCGATATTGAAATGTAAATATCAATATTGACAGAATAGATAGCATCAGCTGTAAACTGCTGCCATATCAACTATCAATGATGGATTTCGTGACAAAACTCTTCAAATACGATTCTTTTCTAATTTTCCGTCAAAATGTTAATCTGATTGTTAAAATGTCCTCTTAAATCGAGTAATTTACAATTAATTTTCACTTGAGAGGGTTTCATTTTTATAACAAGAAAAATTATAAACAATAAGAAGCTTCCTTGTTTTAAGACTTTTGTACCATTTTCTTGAAATTTTTAATATAAAATATTATTATAATTAGAGATATAAAAAAATAAGAATTTAAATTTATTAGTAGACATTTTTAATTATTGTATCTACATATTTATTAACAGAATTATCTAGTGTATTATTATTTATTTTTTTATTACTTTTATATTTTATGAGATGGAAAGTGAGTGACAACAAGAGTAAACCCTTAGAAAAAATTTGTTGCTCGCTCTGATTTGATCCTAATATATTGTCTGAATTTGTTGCTCTCGAAATATGCAAGTTTCGAATTTGTTGCTTGCAAAATAAGTTTAAATAATGCCCGAAAACCCCCGCTCAGCGTGCAAACTTACAAGAGTAAACCCTTAGAAAAAAATGTGTTGCTCGCTCTAATTTGATCCTAATATATTGTCTGAATTTGTTGCTCTCGAAATATGCAAGTTTCGAATTTGTTGCTTGCAAAATAAGTTATTAAATAATGCCCGAGAACCACACAACGTGCAAAGTTATTATAGATATTAGCGGTAGTAAAATAAGTTTTTGGAACATGAAATTATTGAAAATAATATTTTATTTTTATTGTTTATTTATAATATATATCAATAATTGGGGATCTATCTTATATGTATCAAGTTTTCTTTCCTCTTTTTCTTTTAGATCATCATATTGTATCCATGTCTTATTTTGGCGAAGACATAGTGTGGTAAAATGACCTAATTCGTGATTAGATTTTCTGGTATGACGTGGCCCTTTATATTCAATTCATTCTTTCTTCTCGATTATCGATTATTATTTTAAATTGTGTAGGTAATTCTTTTAAAATAAAATATTTTCCGTTTTGATCCTTACTATAAATTTCTATAAAAATAAAGGGGCCTGAAAAAATATAAATTATTTAAATAAATAAATCAAAACTATATAATTTATATAATAATTAAATAAGTATATGATTAGTATAATAAATAAATAAATATAAATTATGTAATATAATAAATGAATTAATAAATAAAATGTAAATTGGAGGGAAATTTGCTAGACGTACAAAATTAATATATTACATTTACCTGCTGCTATAACTTCAGCTGTAGTGCTCAAAGAATATGTCTGACATGGTTTTAAGATTCTGGGCGTTAGTGCTAAATAATCTTTAATCGCGTTATCAAATGATTTTTCTATCAATATTGTATCCTCTAACAATAAAATATTGATTGTTCTTCGTTGGTTAGTACATCCATTTAAACATGATATTTTTTGTTCAATACTTGGACAATCTATTAATATCTTATTTGTAACATATCCGACGCTAGAATAACAATTTACTAAATTTATGTTGCTTTGTATGCTTGGGGTAAATAAATTAAATAAAATGTTAGCACGCAATCGATATGTTTTTGATGTGATACCTGTGAATAAAAGAGATTATGATCATAAAAAATAATTATCTTATGTAAAAAATTAGCCACCTATTATTGTCAAAAAATTTTATCGCAAAATTGAAGGCTAATACCGAATAACTTTGCACGCTGTGTGATTCTCGGGCATTATTTAATAATTTATTTTGCAAGCAACATATTAGTATCAAATTTAAGCGAGCAACATATTTTTTTCCAATAGTTTACTCTTGTAAGTTTGCACGCTGAGCGGGGTTTTCTGGCATATTTAAACTTATTTTGCAAGCAACAAATTCGAAACTTGCATATTTCGAGAGCAACAAATTCAGACAATATATTAGGATCAAATTAGAGCGAGCAACACATTTTTTTCTAAGGGTTTACTCTTGTAAGTTTGCACGCTGAGCGGGGGTTTTCGGGCATTATTTAAACTTATTTTGCAAGCAACAAATTCGAAACTTGCATATTTCGAGAGCAACAAATTCAGACAATATATTAGGATCAAATCAGAGCGAGCAACAAATTTTTTCTAAGGGTTTACTCTTGTAAGTTTGCACGCTGAACAGTTTTCAGGTATTACTTAAACGTATTTTGCAGGCAAAAAATTAAATATTTATAGAGCAACAAATTAGCAACAAATTCTTAGATTATTGTTATGACAATTTTATTGATATGTGTATATTGTTCCGCTAACTTAATCTTCCTTTAGCGGAACATCATTTTTTAAAAAAAGTAACAGAGCAACAAATTTTTTTTTTGGCAACTTTTGAGCAACAAATGAGCAACAAATAAAAATATTAATTTGAATCGATTCTGCTCATTTTGTTCCGCTAACTTATAAGACCTTCCCATAATTTTCAGGGTAAATTCTAAGAGAAAATTCTCTCTGTGTCATAGTTATATAATGTTGCAATTTATAGTGCAGTGTTTGTCACTGAACGATTTTAGTTTATTAGAAGAATGGACGAAGTTAATTAGTGGCTCGAAAAAGGAGACTTAGCGACTTAAGCGAAGTATTCACGAGTAAGTAACGTGTAACATAATTTAATTTAATCGTTTAGGACCCAGGTCTCGTACCTCACGCTCGGTTTATATATACTATGTCTATGCTTTGTTTATGATCTTTCTTTACCTATATACTGTAAAATAATACATTTTTTGTTAATGTAAAGATAAATCCTATTTTGTCTACATTTTTATAAATTAAAAATATTTGTTTTTAATCTTTAGAAGAGGATTCTCCTCTTAAAGTATAAGAGGATTTCTTTTGGTGCATATTTTAGAACAGGATATTCTGAAAATAAGTGAAAAATTCTTAAGAAGAGACTACAATTTTTTCAGTCAGGAAAATAAGCTCGTAGTTCATTTTCGCCAAGATCAGCCGCGATAATGGATTTAAGAAAACGTGATTGATCCGCGATGTTGCTTCCAACGTAACCGGAGGGGTAAAGTTTTACATAGGTGATACGCGTGCATGCATATATCTCGTCACGAGTGCATGATGAGAGAAGAGGAAGAGAAAGGCAGAGGTAGAGATCGTGATATATGAATTTACGTAATGATAATTCATCATTGCGCTTATCGTAAATGTGTTACCCGCTCCGGATTGTACATCATTGTTAACGGAGGAACGTCAGAGAGTTTTCCTTTTAATAGATTGCATCGGCTTTGGGTAACACGATGTGTTTGCATTTTACGCGAATCGCATTCCCGGCTCTCTCTCTCTCTCTCTCTCTCTCTCTCTCTCTCTCTCTTTCTCTAATGCGATACTGCATTACCATAATCGAGACAGATCGCGCAGAATCTTTCGGAAAAGTTATGGGATTTTATCCTTGGGAGAGAGAAACGTTGATGGTACACAATCCCTGGAATTAACGAACGCACACGTATAGTAACTATTCGTCCCTTTCTCTCTCTCAAACTTTCGAGTTTTATTCCGGGCCGCTATACATCTTTATTTCGCGCAAAGTTTTCTGCAGATTTTCAACTTTTAATTAACACGCGCTAAATACCAAATTTAATGTTTCCTTCGAAATTCTTCGCGAGGAAACATTGTCCCTTTTTGCGTAGCGGAAAATTAATTGAATGACAACACAATTAATAAACTTCAAGATTCTCCGGAGATATATAATTATTTGAATTTTATACAAACTTAAATTAGGTATGATCGAAAATGATTTAATTACAGGTAAGGAAATTTTGATCGGAACGCTTTCATCAACTAGAGATAATCTGTGCGCAAAGTTAAAAATATATAATGACATATATGAATATGTATATACATAAATAGTGTATGTGCTTAGTGAATTATCAGCAAACAGTTTAACGCAGCTAATGGACATTCCAATTAATTATTGATTTATTCACGTGTATTAATGGAATTTGATACAATTATAGGATATATTAACTTATCGATGAATAATAATTCGCGATGGAGGGCGATATCAAATTTATTTATTTCAAATTTATTTATAACGAGACTCACAAACTTTTCTCACTAATGTCGCAAAATCGAGAAAAAGAGAGAGAGAGACCCGCCTCCGCGAGTCGTAAAACAGCCGAAGTTCCGCGCGTCCTAACGAGAGGATTAAGTACCCCGTCCGCGGTAAAAAGCCGACGCGAACGATCGAAGGGACAATCGAAGGGCGATTTTCTCGAGCTCGGTGCATTTTGCGGCGCATCAAGATCCCCCCTTCCCCTCTTTCGCTGAGGGAAGCTGCACCCAATGACGGTGCACGACGATCCCACGAAACGGCGTTACTGGGCCACGGGGTAAGAAATCGATGAAGCCCCCCACCTACGTTTCTCTCACCCTTCATTCCTCCCCCAACCGTCCACCCTTTGCACCGAGCGTAGCCCCGACGACGCCGAGACGAACATTCGCTTCTTAGCCGCACCCTGCAACACTCGATTGGTTCCTATAAATACGAGCACCCTCGAGGCTTTTCGCCACTCTCGATCTCGAGGCGACGAGGGGGTGGGTCCGTTAACGCCGAGACGGCTCCCTTGAGACGCTCGTCTCCGGTCCAGGAGTTGTACACTAGTGAATTAAAGCCCCCCCGCCGACCCCCTTTGCATTCAGTGTCACTTAGTATCATGACTGCGGGGAAATTCCGCTTCGATTAATTTCGAGAAATTATGTTAACCTCAGAATCACCATAATATCCCTCGATGCATCTGAGATATGTATATCGCAGATGCACCTCGAAGCATTTAAGCATGGTTTCCACACATTTGTTTATTGATATTTATTAAATAAGAAGTCATATATATCATATTTATATTCGAGATAATTTTATATCAATTGACGAATTTAAAATATTCGAATATCCCGTGTTTACCATCGTAATCATCTTGATTTTTTTTATCGTCTTGTTGCAAAATCTTTGAAGAAAGCAATGATTTATTCAATGAATCAAATAAAATTATAACAATTAGGTATATATATGTGATCAATCAATTATATTTATCTTTTGACAATTTCGTTCAGAAAAAAATACAATTAGATTTATCAAAGGATCTATCCAAAGGGTTTTTGTGGTTAATCTAGAATAACCTTGATACTTTACGATTTCGAAGAGAGACTCACGATGCATTTTTATCCGCTCGCCTCTTGATTGCTTTATGGCTCATAATGCACTTTGTACCTTGTCAGTGTAATAAAGCGAATGCATTGACGGTTTTATGCCGAGAGAGAGAGGGAAACGGTTTACCGCCTCTAGTAAAGTTTTATTACTGTTCAACTTTTTGTTCTGTTATCTCGAACAACATAAAATGAATATGATGAATGACTAGTTAAAGAGTATCGTTGAACATAACACTCTTCAATTTTTTTTAATAAAAAAATGTTATTTTTCCCCATTTCCATTTTAGCTATCAATAAAAGTTTTTTTTCCAATATCAATTTTATGTAGAAAAGTATTATTCAAAGCTCAATCAAATAATAATATAGCTATTGAAATATATTTGAAATAAAAAAATTATTAAATATTTAAAATTAGTAAAATTATTAAATAATTAAATATTTGAAGTAAAATAAAAAACATACTCGCTCTCTCCTTTTCTCTCTTCATATTATTATTTTTTTTTTATGTGATTGCATATCCATTATGATAAAAATTATGTACGAGAAATGTAGTTGTGAAAGTATAAATGTCAAGTATACAACATTCGAATTTAAAAGCGATTTAATTCTGCGCAAGTTAATCTTTTCGAGGAAAGTAAGACTTTTACCTCTTGATGCTGCTGCATCCTCTGATTGTGTTTAATTGAAATCGCTATTGGATTATCGAAACTCTGGAGGAACGGTCGCAACATCGATTAGCGTGAATCCTAATTAATTCAATTCTCTGTTTTTTCAGTTACAATCGATGGCAAGATTTAATATTTTTTTCGATGCGATTGCCACGAGGGAAAATTTTTTTACTCGAGTCTCTTTTCGAGCGTGATCGCGTTTCAACGATCTACAAAATGCGGGCGGATAGATGGGATTGGAAACCGGCCAATTAATCGATTAACGCAAATTACAGTATATACGTATCGTCGAGAGATACCACCGCGGAATTTCGCCGCAAATTTATAGTGATAGCACCCGCGATGCAAATTCATTATCCAGATGATCAACTCCTGCGTTGCGGGAAGTTTATACCATCGCGGAATGGAGAAAAAAAATCAGCTCGAAACTTCGTTCCACTCGTTAATGTAATTGGGATACGTCGCCGTCTCGTCGCTGACGGTAACCGCATTATGGCTAATTCGCGTAATAGCGAACGTTCTGTGCACGCGGTTTTTCGTGGGTATACCTTTACTTTATACGTTTATTATACACTATAATAAAGACGTAGAGAAAGAGAGAGAAAGAGAGACACAGAGAGAGTTAATCTAAAAATGAGCTTAATCGATTAATGAAGCTGCTATTTAATTAGAGTTAGAGTAACTCTGTTATCGCAAGAGAGAGAGAGTGGCCATTTTTCAGTAAAAAAATAAAATTAAAAAAAATATTTTTTTTCTTTCAAATAAGAAATAAATTTTAAATAAATTAAAATAAATAAAAATAAAAAAAAAATAAATTTTTAAATTAAATAAATCATTTTTTTTAATTGTTCAAAATCAGTAAAAATAAATAAAACCAGCCATGTGGTTAACATTGACGTGTAACGCATTTTATTTATTAATTTTTGAAATTTAAAATTTGCAAAAATCAATAAAATCTCATTGAGAGATCATCGCGATGTAAATACTTACAACCAGTATGGCCAATTTTTTATTAGCAATCATATATTTCTCTGTAATTAAGTATACATTCTGCTTTCTGATAATTTTATTTACTATATCCGCATTTATCCGTATTATTACATTTATTTGCCAAAAATGTTATCGTTATATCTTGTGGGAGATTATCACTAAAATATGCCCCTCTCCTCTCTTTCTAAACCTTTTGCAAAATTTCTGAATTATTTGCGATATTAGTGATATCGATATAATTAACAACATCGTTACTAACTTTCATAATCGAGAATCTAGGCAACAATTCCAACTACCATCCTACGCTGTGAGCTTATTAATATCTCGATCCCCCTATACCATCCTATGTAAAAGCCAACAGGACGATTAATTAGTCTTCCGACGTTACGTGCGCAACACACGTAGTTATTAATCCCGCACGAGCGGAGATGCGGAGAGATAAACGATCGATTCTGACAAAATATCGAAGGCGAATGTATGACTTCATGAGACCGACGGATTGTAACGAGACAGAGATTGATTTACCGGGATTCACCGCAACGTCATTCGACATCTCTCTTTCGTCATGTCTTGGTGAAAAATCGACCTATCGGGATGCGGGATAATCCACCGCAGCACTTCCAGCCATCTTGCTCTCGTTTCCTGCCTTCCGTGAGGATTTGGCGGATTGAAAGGCGGAGACTTGGAAATTCTGTTCTTTGCGCGACAAAAAAAAAAGAAATAAAGAAAAAGAAACCGCGAACAAGAACGAGTTCGCAACGGAACTTCCGTCGTCACGAATGACATCATATAATCCCATCGCGACCGTACATTGCAAACTTTTTCACATCTTTTTAACTAAGTATAACTCTGTACATCTCTCTCTTTCTCTTTTTAACTCTATTTCGAAGGTATATGTGTGTCACACATCATTCTGTTGTATATATGTATTACTGTTTTTTAATTTGATGTATCTTTGATACTTTGATAAATAAATCGCAGCTGTTTTCATTCTTTTAACAGAGAGATTATCCGTCTGGATTAATTTGTACAGAAATATTGTCACAATGTAAAGAGCGGCGTTGAGTGGCGGTAAATTTGCGCTCAGTTTACCGATTTTATCTGATCTCTCTAAAGTAAAATTGCGAAAAAGAACGAGGTGTGAAAACGCTCGAGAAACTGACTTAAAAATATCTTTCCTCTCGTCTTAACGCTTTTTCGCAGTTTTCTGTTATACGTCTCGGGTGAAACTGCGTGAAATAAAGAGAAGACATAATCCACACGGAAACGTCCTTAAAAAGAAATCCCGTTCTCACGGCAAAAAAACATATACAAGTTAATTATTGGGTTGATTCATAAATAAGTTCTATTTTACTTAATAAATTGAATTTTTATATTTAAAATTATTTGCAATAAATTCTAATTCGTTATATATTCTCCACTATTAAATGTAACTTGTTCCCATTTAGATGGTAATTTGTTAATTCCTTTCTCGAAGAATTTTGAAGATTTTAAAAAAGAAAATTTTTTTAATTTCATCGATTTCAGCATCATTATGAATTTTTTTGATTTAATGAATTTTGGAGTGACTTAAACAGATGGAAATCTGATGGGATAAAATTCAAAAAATAAAGAAGATGAGATAGAACTGATTACGAAAGTTCTAGAATTTTTTCCTGGATTATTTCAGTCTGTGTGTGTGTGTGTGTGTGTGTAATCGGATAACAATATTTTTGTGATTGACAAGAGCTAGTCGTTTTTTTTGCAATTTTTCTTGTACTCGCCTGCATCCGCTGCGATTGTTTTGTTTCTATTTAAAAATTCATGGTTTCTCAGAAAAAGTGTGATTCAGTAATTATTATCTATAGCGAAATTTATTTACGAATCAACCCTAAATCTCCCCTCTTCCCCTTTCGCGACATAGTGCGGAATAAATCTCGAACGGGAGAAACACGACGATATATCGCTACGAAAAAATGGTGTCGTAGAATCGCGGGATCCACGTGGTATCGAATCCACGCGTGGTATCGGATCCATGCTTCACTGCGAGATTCTACAAAAGAGGACAAGAGAAAGAGAAAGAGAGAGAGAGAGAGAGAGAGGAATCGGATACTCTCGTGGAGAGGATGCCGACACAATGTCGCCCATAATTCGCCCTAGCAGCCCTAGCATCTGTCCGCCCGCGCGACTTGAACAAAACGCGCGGATCTGTTCCGTATTTCACTTGTCAGTCTACGCGAGACTGTATCGCTGTGCCATTACTCGTTGCCGTTTTGCTCCTTGGGATATAAATCGCGGGGAACGATGTGCGTATATACACCGGCTGTCTCGACACCGGTCGTATCTCCTTGCGGCCGTAAATTTTTCTCAGGATTAATCTTCCGGGATATAGAGTATATCCCGGATCACGGGGCTATCCCGGGGTTCACCAGTCGTGATACTACTTGGCTCGACTCTTTGATTAATCCCGATCGATCTGTTCTCATTAACGTTGTGTCCACCAACGTGTCGCAGATGCAAATAGCAACCGCGTCAGAAATACACATTGTCAAGATTATTTGTCAGAATTAATTATGGGAAATCGCCAATTCAGAATTAATTAGAAATAGTTCAAACTTTCGAATATTTTATAAGGAATTTAGATATGAAAAAAAAACTAATAAGAGCCAGGCACATATATTAAGTGCATCAAAATTGTTTTTAAATTCCTTTATATTTATTTTGAACGTTTAAGAAGAACTGAAACAATTTTGATGGACTTGATATCTATACCTAGCTCTTATTGGCTCTTCTCATACCTGATGAATTTGTATTCATGCATTAGAATCATTTCAATTTATTATTTCCATAAAAAAGTTTTTATATCTCATACAGATATAAAACGTGTCTCTTACGCTAACAATACTCTTTTAAGAAAAAAGATTCATGATAAAAAGAGTTAAACGATCTCACGTGCCGCAAAGTTATCGTCTAGCCACGTGCAGACGCGTATAATGGACGGATCGTAAAAAAGCCCTGAGAAATTGACGGAAAACGCGCGCTCGTCCTCTGGACGAGACAAACTTTTTTAAACGCGACAGACGTGGAATTTCAAACGAGTCTCGCGACGACGAGAAAGAGATTTACATCCATCGACTCCCTGGCCATTACTCCGAAATTCCCCTCGCAAGTTCGTTCTCGCCGAAAATATTCGATATTTTTCCCCCGTTTTACGTACAGTTGGTCCAGAGAAGATGTGGCGAGTGGAAATTTATCCGTCGACTTTGGTAACTCATGGGAGATGGGGGAGGGAAAGGGTGGGAGAGAGGGTGTTAGCGAAAGCCATATATCTCTCTGGACCGGGCGACGTCAAACGCTCGACCGGGACGATATATTTTGCTTATCGGGAAATGTTAAACCCGCGCGCGCACGCGACGAGGATTATTTCAGTGGTGAAGTCACTCGACGAAGTGAAACGCCCCGAAAATATCGCGGTTGAAAATGTCGTCCACGAGAATCCCGCGGATTATTATTACCATTTTTTCCCCCCTTTTCTCTCGTTTATTTCGGGACTGGTTCGCCAGAGTTTCACCATCAGCTAAAGATACTACGTTGCATCGTTGCAAATCTCCGGTTAAGCAAAGCTTTTTCCTTTCGCGCCAACCATTCTCTGAGATTGCATTTTTGGTTTTACCGGGTGTATAATGCAGAAAGAGAGAAGGAGAATTAGTTGAAGCTGGCAGCGAGTTTACTTTATCTTCGCGCTGCAAGTAGTAGCTATCAGTGAAGCAAGACGCTAAGTAGTTACTGCGTAGAGGAAGTAAAACAAACTTCAATAAAGTATCTTATTCCGTGGATAAAGTGTATAGCGTGGGAGAAATCAATCTTTATATTTAAATATTTTTACATTTTTTTTAATTTAGTAAAATCTTATTCCGTGCATAAAGTAATAGTGTGAGAAAGCAAATATTTTCATATCTTTTTATCATGTGAAAATGAGCGCGATAATTGTAATTACTGTGTCAATTTAATGCTTAATCTAGAGATGCGAAGAATTGTTTTCATATTACGACAGAAATTCTTCAAAGATTATTTTATATCTAATATCCTTTTTCTAAAGTATATATGCTCGTGAAATTAAACAAACGATGATATATTTATAAATCGAATAAAACTGAATCGGGAAACATTATACATTTATATTTACTGTATGTTGTACAAGACATCGATATAAATTTCTGTTATTTTATATTATATCGATTATACGTTTCATCATATTGTTCAATTTCGTTCAAATAAATTGCTTTCTAAAATAAAAAAAATGAAGCATTCAGCACTATATCAATGTTATAAAATTTAAAAAATGTATGAAAAAGTGTTTCTATACAATATAAGAGAATTATATCTCCTTTCTATTTTCTCTATCCATTACGTACAAAACATTTCAAGATGTCGCGAAAACTTTCCTTCGAAAAGGCTTTCAGTCTCTTCAGTCTGTCAACTTAAAATCGATCTTTCTTTCGGCGAAAGTTTCGACTATCTTTTGTGTTACTCGACATACAAAATAATAAAAGCATTACATTGTGAAGTGCGCATCATCGTTCTTTGCCCACGTGTTTATCGAGGATACTCCACGTGCTCGTATATATTCGAGCAACTTTCTCGAGGTCCTGTTTGCGTAAAGATTTATCGACACTGCTCGAAAAGAACTTCTTTGTGGGTTAAAGTAGAATAATGTTGCCAACGAGACTATGCAGCGCGGTGACGTTGATCCACGATCGGAAGCGTGCAAAATCGGGAAAATGTTCCGCCCCGCACATAGAAATGTTTGTATCGAGTTGAAAATTTGCGCGAGTGGCGAAGAAAGGCAAACAAACTAAGTTTTCCTTACGACTATCATTAATTCTTATCTAACGTGGCCGTATTTCACGTCAATACCGTATTCAATATTCGCGTTAGATTGACAAGTTAGCGTTCAAATACGTATAGAGATAATTGAAAAAATAAGATAATAATTTTACAAAAAATTACTGTATTTAAAATATAAAAGTAATAAAAAAATAAATAATAATACACTAGATAATTCTGTATTGTCCCATCTCATGGAAAGTGAGTTTTATGAGATGGAAAGTGAGTATGGAAAGAATTTTATGAGAATTTCTCTGATTAATATTTATCACAATAAAAATAATAATATCTATCACAATAAAATATAAAACATGTTTGATTAATTTTACTAAACTGCATAGTAAAAGTAATCAAACATATTTTATATTTTATTGTAATAGATATTATTATTTTTATTGTGATAAATATTAATCAGAGAAATTCTTATAAAATTCTTTCCATACCATATTGCCCCACGATTACCATGATTTTCAGGGTAAATTCTGAGAGAAAATTCTCTCATCAAATAAACGGTTTACATGAAAAAAAAAAAAAACATACGACCATTTATTATCTCAACAAAGAATATATTCTTAATTTTGGAGGATGTTCTGTAAATACTCAAGAATATCTGTTAAGAGGAATTTTGTAGCACAATTCTTTTAGCTCAGGTATACAATTTTTTTTCGATGCACGAGTTGTTACGTCAGTTACGGCCGACGCAAAAATAAATTTCTTGCCTCGGGTACGGTTTAATAACGATCGACGGATTAATAACGCGCCCCCGGAGTTTAACGGCACTCGGTGCGATAACAAATTTTCTCTCGCGTCAGATCGGTCTATGTAGCCGCGTAATTGTGCATATTGATGATGCGCGCGCGAGATAGATATCATATTATACACATTACTTTCCCTGCATTGCTTTCTGCGAGTTTATTTACATAGGGAAAATTAGATTAATGCAAGCTCCAGTCACGTTTCGCGATAATATTTGAATCGTATTACATATTCATGTAATTTACAACAGTTTCCCCTGACTGCTCTCTATTTGAAATCGTCATTCGAACGGAGTAAATTATTTATTTAGTAAATGAAAGAAAGAGAAACTCTCGGCAATATACACCGGAGCTGTCAATTGATTTATTCTTCGGACGCATTTATTGTGTCATTGTGTTAAAAAATTTAATAATATAATTACAAAGAAATTATGTTCCTTGGAGTATATATTAATCCTTGCTGAGATATATAATAAATTTGTTATTCGCGGTTTGTGAAAAGAAAACTATCTAATCTGTATTAAAAATATAATCATAGTAAGAGATTTTCTTTTGGATATAATTAGTTTTCTTAAGTAAATTAAGCAAAGAGCTCATACAACACACACATACACACGCACACAATCGTATTAAGAGATTCACATATGCTCCTCCCTCTATTTCTCAACTATTGCACTTTGTGAACTAGCGAGAAGGAGAGAGACTCGTGTCCGGATTAAGTTAATCAACTGAGTATTTGTCGAGGAAAGGAAAATGGTCTCGAGTAAGATGGAGAGAGAGAGAGAGAGAATTGTTGGCAGGATATACTCAGAGCGAATTGGCCGCGGTTTGCAACATCACAGGCGTCATGCGAATGGACTTTTGCGGAATACATTTTAATATAATAGATTTTCTGCTTAACGCGCGCACCGTTCGATGCACATAAACACCTATCAGTAAATTTAATAGTAAAATTATTAAACTTATAAAATATTTAATTTTATATATTGATAAAAATTGTTGCATCAATTAATTACTTGTACACTATTTCCAAAACCTCTACTTATGTATATACATAATTAAATATTTAATTTAATACACTCATCTGTCAAAATAATTTAATTGTATATACATATATATTGATAAAAATTGTATATTACTATTTTCAAAATATCTACTTGTATACATAATTTAAAAAATTCTAAATTTAAAATATACTTTTTAAAATATATCTGTCAAAGAATTTTTTTTATTTTATTCTCTAAATTAAAAAAAATTTAACAAAAAATCCTTTTGTACCAAAGTATTTATTTTTACATTATAGAAACTGAGCTGTGGCTCTCTCATGTCGATTCAAACTCGTTCATTTTGTGTCACGTGTCGGATAATTTTGCTAAATAAATAGACGCTCGATTTGCACCGCGTGCTCTTTTAAACAGCTTTTCCCTCTTTCTCTTCTCTTCCCTTCTCTTCGACACAATGAGCGACGGACGTACATATGCGTCGGATAAAACGCGACTATTCCATTGATTTAATTCGGCGATTAATTAGAGGAAATTCGACACGCGCGGTTCATTAAATGGCAGCGTTATATACGGGCCTCTATCTGAACTTTTAATAAGCGAGAGCGATGCGTAATTAATCGTACGTTCCGTATAAATCTCCTCATAATGTACCCCATATCGTATCGTCGTATCGCGTTGATAAAATGACAAATCCTCGTTATATGCATTATGCAAAATTGATGCGGAATTTATCGATGTTTGCCGGCTCTCTTCTTACCACCATAAAATGCGGTTAAGAGCTTAATGTACCAATCTAGAGAAAAAGCGTCCGCAATTATACATTTTTCTCCTAGCGGCCACAACCTAGTTCCATCAATAAATGTCTACTTCTGGAATGAAGTGCCGTTATCTGAAACTACTTAACCTTCTTGCCATCGGCGACCGGTAATTGCCCATCTTAAATTTCTGTAGCGGGGCGAAAAAATGATTAACGGTCCCCGGGATTCTTTATCGCTCAACTTCCATACTTTAGCGCAAAGTACATTAAGACCGATATATAATGCGTAGAATAAAGTCAGGATGGGCGAGTTTCGAAAAACTTCGCTAGGAGATATTATCTCCCTTTTGCATTATTTATAACATAGCAATGCTCTTTTTTTAATTATTTGATTATACCTTCGATACATTCATTATTAATCGGTTATTTTTTATTTTACACAAGATTCAACATCATAATCATCGTAAATCATCGTAAAAAAGAAATCAATTTTGAGCGAAACGTAAGCAATTACGAATTTTTATTTATAATCATACTCCAACTCTTTAGAATATTATAGAAGAACTTTCTCGTGTATTATAATATGAGTTTTATTACGTGGTATAAGAGAGTCGTCACTATTCAGTCAAGATTTTAATATATAATTGTCTGCGCGCTCTTCTGCAGAAACTCACAAGTTTCTTGACAGACACGATGGATGTAGAATATCAGCGAGGTTCTAGTGGAAATTCAAAAATATAACTAATACAGCTATGTGAACCTAGCACTCGACTTTTTAAAAATTAATTTTTTTAAACGGAAAATGATAGCATTTCGTTTGTAGTTGTTTGTAGTAATTTTTCTTTCGTTTGTAGTTTTATCAATTAATAAATAAAAAAAATTTTTTTAATGACTCGCAACCGACATTGAGATATCGCAAATCCGCTTGCGCAGTCTTCTTTAGAATCGTTTGCAGTTGTTTGTAGTGATTTTCCTTTCCTTTGTAGTTTAGCGGTTCAAAAGTTAAAACAATTTTGTTTATAACTTTTGAACCGCTAAACTACAAACGAAAGGAAAATCACTACAAACAACTACAAACGATTCTAAAGAAGACTGCGCAAGCGGATTTGAAAAATCTTAAAAATTGACAAAGTTAGCTTTTGGACGAATAAACAATTTGTTTATAACTTTTGAACCGCTAAACTACAAACGAAAAGAAAATTACTACAAACAACTACAAACGATTCTAAAGAAGACTGCGCAAGCGGATTTGAAAAATCTTAAAAATTGACAAAGTTAGCTCTTGGACGAATAAACGATTGTTTATAACTTTTGAACTTCTAAACTACAAACGAAAGAAAAATCACTACAAACAACTACAAACGATTCTAAAGAAGACTGCGAAAGCGGATTTGAAAAATCTTATAAAATTGACAAAGTTAGCTTTTGGACGAATAAACAATTGTTTATAACTTTTGAACCGCTCAACTACAAACAAAAGGAAAATCACTACAAACAACTACAAACGATTCTAACGAAGATTGCGCAAGCGGATTTGCGATATCTCAATGTCGGTTGCGAGTCATTTAAAAAATTTCCTTTATTTATTAATTGATAAAACTACAAACGAAATTATTGTTACTACAAACAACTACAAACGAAATGCTATCATTTTCCGTTTTAAAAAATTAATTTTTAAAAAGTCGGGTGCTAGGTTCACATAACTCGTCGAGTGCGAATAATATTTTATTACTTTATCAATCGAATTTATTATTTAAATATTTGTAAATGAAATTTAAAAAAAATTGTAAGAAATGATAACATTATTAATGCTATTATCGCGATATTTGTCGAAATTATTCGAACGAGGAATAAAAGCGTGCAGGGATGAAAAGAGTTAGACACGTTACTATTGTCGCTTATATCGGACGGATAATCACTGAAATCGGTTGACCAGTGCTACTTTCTATCCCTAAAAAGTTTTATATATGACATCATGTATATATGAGCGTTTCGACAAAATTATTTAACAAATCTCGCTCAAATGAGTCATATTATACGCGCATATAATATGCAATATAATGTACATATGCAATAATAATGAGAAAGTGATTTTTTCCGAGTTTGGCGATTAATCAGGGATAGGAAGTAGCACTGGTCAGCCGATTTCAGTGATTATCCGTCCGATATAAGCGACAATAGTAACGCGTCCTAACTCTTTTCATCCCTGCACGCTTTTATTCCTCGTTCGAATAATTTCGACAAATATCGCGATAATAGCATTAATAATGTTATCATTTCTTACAACAATTTTTTTTTATTTTATTTACAAATATTTAAATAATAAATTCTATTGATAAAGTAATAAAATATTATTCACACACGACGAGCTATGTGAAGCTAGCACCCGACTTTTTAAAAATTAATTTTTTTAAACGGAAAATGATAGCATTTCGTTTGTAGTTGTTTGTAGTAACAATAATTTCGTTTGTAGTTTTATCAATTAATAAATAAAAAAAAATTTTTAAATGACGCATCCGACATTGTGATATCGCAAAGCCGCTTGCGCAGTCTTCTTTAGAATCGTTTGTAGTTGTTTGTAGTGATTTTTCTTTTGTTTGTAGTTGAGCGGTTCAAAAGTTATAAACAATTGTTTATTCGTCCAAGAGCTAACTTTGTCAATTTTTAAGATTTTTCAAATCCGCTTGCGCAGTCTTCTTTAGAATCGTTTGTAGTTGTTTGTAGTGATTTTTCTTTCGTTTGTAGTTGAGCGGTTCAAAAGTTATAAACAATCGTTTATTCGTCCAAGAGCTAACTTTGTCAATTTTTAAGATTTTTCAAATCCGCTTGCGCAGTCTTCTTTAGAATTGTTTGTAGTTGTTTGTAGTGATTTTTCTTTCGTTTGTAGTTGAGCGGTTCAAAAGTTATAAACAATCGTTTATTCGTCCAAGAGCTAACTTTGTCAATTTTTAAGATTTTTCAAATCCGCTTGCGCAGTCTTCTTTAGAATCGTTTGTAGTTGTTTGTAGTGATTTTTCTTTCGTTTGTAGTTGAGCGGTTCAAAAGTTATAAACAATCGTTTATTCGTCCAAGAGCTAACTTTGTCAATTTTTAAGATTTTTCAAATCCGCTTGCGCAGTCTTCTTTAGAATTGTTTGTAGTTGTTTGTAGTGATTTTTCTTTCGTTTGTAGTTGAGCGGTTCAAAAGTTATAAACAATCGTTTATTCGTCCAAGAGCTAACTTTGTCAATTTTTAAGATTTTTCAAATCCGCTTGCGCAGTCTTCTTTAGAATCGTTTGTAGTTGTTTGTAGTGATTTTTCTTTCGTTTGTAGTTGAGCGGTTCAAAAGTTATAAACAATCGTTTATTCGTCCAAGAGCTAACTTTGTCAATTTTTAAGATTTTTCAAATCCGCTTGCGCAGTCTTCTTTAGAATCGTTTGTAGTTGTTTGTAGTGATTTTTCTTTCGTTTGTAGTTGAGCGGTTCAAAAGTTATAAACAATCGTTTATTTGTTCAAGAGCTAACTTTGTCAATTTTTAAGATTTTTCAAATCCGCTTGCGCAGTCTTCTTTAGAATCGTTTGTAGTTGTTTGTAGTGATTTTCCTTTTGTTTGTAATTTAGCGGTTCAAAAGTTATAAACAAATTGTTTATAACTTTTGAACCGCTAAACTACAAACGAAAGGAAAATCACTACAAACAACTGCAAACGATTCTAAAGAAGACTGCGCAAGCGGATTTGCGATATCTTTAAAATTAACAAATTTACTTCATGGACGAATAAACAATTGTTTATAACTTTTGAACCGCTCAACTACAGACGAAAGGAAAATCACTACAGACAACTGACTTTTGAACCGCTCAACTACAAACGAAAGGAAAATCACTACAGACAACTACAAACGATTCTAAAGAACACTGCACAAGCGGATTTGCGATATCTCAATGTCGGGTGCGAGTCATTAAAAAAATTTTTTATATTTATTAATTGATAAAACTACAAACAAAATGCTATCATTTTCCGTTTTAAAAAATTTATTTTTAATAAGTCGGGTGCTAGGTTCGCATAGCTAACTAATACATCGTATGCATTTTACATTCGCATTCAATAGTGCAAAGTAGACGCTTCTAGTTGTTTATTGCATTTGCCATGTAAAGCGTATCATTCCCTCAAAAGGAAATAGATTTGAAATGTATTTGATGAACTTGATTCTTGTATCTAGTTTGCTTCTTTTTATTTTATTGATAGACTCTCTAGTTAGATGTAAATATATGCATTCACTTTATTATTTATGAATCATTAAAATCATTTAAAATCAAAGCTGAAAAAGTTCTCGCGATTTTTTCATCTCTCGAATCGGAAATTTATAGATTTTAAAACAGGTGATAATAATTTTGAGATTAATTTTTTGAAAAAAATATTTTTATGCCACAACATAATTTATTTGACATGAGAAACGCTCTAATCTAATCGCAATAAAATTTCTTTGTTACAAGTAACGAAATTCATCCGAATCGGAATAGCCGACAAGAACGATAATCCCCCATACTTCGACAAGGGCCTCTACGAGGCAGAGGTAGATGAAAATGAAGACATTCAGCACACGGTACTCACCGTCACCGCCAAAGATCACGACGAGTGTAAGTACATTTGCCGTATTAATCGCTTTCATTACTTTATACTTTATATTATAGTCAAAGTTATAATACAATTTATAACCAACATATACTTGTAATTATTTTATATAATATACAATATTTACAATTAATTATGTTATATTTAGACAGATCGCTGAAATATAGATCTAAGATAATTTTTTACATTTTAAATAATATATATTAATTCTAAATATACATAAAAAAAACATGCGCGAAATAATTAATACTAGAAAAGAGAGTTACTTCGAATTGTGATTTTTGTTTATCGCAAGATGACAAGTTCAATGTGATAAGATGCAAGTATGAAGTTTCCATTAAATTATACATCGCTTTCAACTATTATATTTCATACGGAAGGAGTATCATTTCTGAAAATTCGAATTATTCCATTGTTCTCCAACTTATGGTCTAAAATTTACAATTACATTTGTATCATGGAAATTTCGACTCTCATTTCGGTCGAGGCACTTCAGCTCGATAATAAAACGCGAATTATGAGCGGATTGTATTTGCAATATGCTCTGTACGTAAATTAAACAAAATTCCCCTGGTGCATTTAATTTATTTCGATATTTGATCTTTTCGAGTGCGGTGAAACATACCGTTAAACGAATTTGCACAGTTTTATAGCCGAAAAACGTTTCGCTCGTGATTCAATAAATATTAATGACGTAAATGAAATTAATATCTGTATTCCTCAATGTATAAAATAAGCACACAAGAAATGTTTAAATTTTATTCAGACTATCCTTTTTATTAAACGTAGCTCAACATTGTGTAAACACATTAACGTGACGGTACGTGACGGGTGATGCAGGCTCTATGCAATTAAAATCTCGTATAAATAAATGCATCACGTTCTCTTCTATGTGCATGTATGTGTGCACTATTTTCTTCCATATTTATTGTTCCAATTAAAAATCACGCAAATAACGCTACATAACTTAAATTACGTATCGAGAGATTATTAATGACGGCGGATGCTGAAAACTAAATTCTATTAAAATCAAATTTGAATATGATATGATACGCAATATATAAAATCGAATTTAATGAATATTATTTTGTCAACATTTTGTTGGAAGCTCGTATTTATATCACGGCGAAACGAATTCGAATTATCGGTGAGTTAGATCGAGAATAAAGTTGAGATGGGGCAAAACGATCGAAGGCGACACCCCCTTGTATCTCTGAAGCACCATCCGAACTTTGTTAACGCGATAAAACTCGCTCGCAGAGAAAACTTTTATCTTGAAATTCATTCGATTGCAAGCGAATGTTGGAGAGAGAGAGAGAGAGAGAGAGGAAAAGTCGCTCGACTTGCTTTTATTAAAAGCACACCCTCCTTTCTCTATTGCAGCCTCGCGTATTCGATACGAGATCACGAGCGGGAACATAGGCGGTGCATTCGCCGTGAAAAACATGACCGGCGCCATTTACGTCGCGGGTGCGTTGGACTATGAGACGAGGAAGAGGGTTGGTATCCCCATTAATGTCATTCGAGCGTGCCGGCTCGACGCCTTTACTCCGTAGCTGTTCCTTTACTTTATAAGCTTAACGTCTTTGTTTACGTCCAGAAATTATTTAAAGTGTCACCCTTTTTACAGAAGAATAAGTCTAACAATAAATCTTTCTTTTTTGCATTTAAAAAAAAATCATCTCTTTTGAAGGTAATTAAGTGTAATTATTTTTAATTATTTGGACAATGTAAAAGAGAAGTTTATTAGTGTCTTTATTTATGTTTAAACATTATTTAAAGTGTGACTTGTTACAGAAGATAAGCCCAATAATAAATCTCTTTTTTTTTGCATTTATAAAAAATAGTCTTTTACAGATAATTAATTATAATTATTTGTAATTTTTTTGGATAATATATTAGAATAACACAAGCGGGTGCTACGGGCGTGCCATTCCTCAATTTTATATAAAAAAGAATGATATTTTTATATAAAGGTCTTGTTTAAACTTGATTAATATTTTTTGACAGAAACCAGCTGATTAAAGAGTTAATTTGTGCTAATTAATTTTTAAAATAATAATATGTTTTAAATAATATGTCATAATTCTTCAAACTCGATTAATATTTTTGACAGTTATCAGCTGATTTCTATCAAAAAATATTAATCACAGATAAGACATAATAATAATCTAAAAATCGTCTCTTTTAAAGATAATTAATTCTAATTATTTTTAATTATTTAGACAATATAAAAGAGAAGATAGTTTTACATTACTTATACATGCAAAATCAAAATAGGCTTTTGATAACTCTAAATAATCTCTATATAATGTAAAATGTGTAATTGCAATTTGATTAATTATTTTTCTTTAATTTTTTTGTACATGTAGAAATTGTGTATGTAGCATTTAATATATGAAACGTAGAAGAACTCGAAAGAATGGTATATATTTTTCACGATAAAATTCGCGCGTGCATTTTTGCAGTACGAGCTTCGGCTTACTGCCTCGGATAACTTGAAGGAGAATTACACGACGGTTGTAATTCATGTGAAGGACGTAAACGACAACCCGCCTGTCTTCGAGCGACCAAATTACAGAACACAAATTACGGAGGAAGACGACAGGACTCTGCCGAAACGTGTGCTCGGGGTAATTGCTCTCTCTCCTTATGTAACATCGAACTTGCGAATTGTGTATTCTGAATGAACATTTACCGCTGACCGCGACGCATTTACGGTAAATTTGCAATTAATATTTGATCCTCCAGGTAACTGCGACTGACGGGGATAAGGACAGACCGCAGAACATTGTCTACTTCCTAACCGGGCAGGGTATCGATCCCGATAATCCTGCTAACAGCAAGTTCGATATCAACCGTACGACCGGAGAGATCTTTGTCCTGAAGGTTTGTTTCCAAATTCATCAATATTATTTTTTCTCATAGTGAATGTTATTGTTAGAAAAAAAAGTTCTCGCAATATATAGTAATTGCACAATATTATCAACGTTATTATTTATATTTGTACAGCAATTTGATTTTAGCTTTTCAAGATATAATTATTAATATAAATACATATATATTAATGCATTTTTGTGCATTATTATTATTACATTCTCCAGTAATCGAATTAAAAGAAATGTCATCAGTTCCT
This sequence comes from Prenolepis imparis, assembly GCF_030444845.1. Lineage (NCBI taxonomy): Eukaryota > Metazoa > Arthropoda > Insecta > Hymenoptera > Formicidae > Prenolepis > Prenolepis imparis. The sequence goes on along the minus strand of NW_028141173.1, from coordinate 3,976,651 downwards.
TTCATCAATAATTACAAAATAAATTGGCATAACAGAATTAAATGACTTTATTGAATTAATCTTCAAGATTGTCATTAGGTAACGCTATTATATTTTTCAAGTAATCTCAGATGGATTTTACTTTAACAAAGGTTTGATTTGAAATAAAAAAGAAATATTATCTTTTCTCATAATGAATATTATTATTAGAAAAAATAATTTCTGCAATATATGACTATTCCATAACTGTTAATGTTATTATTTATATTTGTATAACAATAATTTTAGCTTTACATTGCGTCACACATTTTTCTCGAATAATCAATACTTGTAATCGAATTAGACAAAAATAACACCGGTGTTCCTTTCACTAATAATTATAAAATAAAAATTGATGTAACAGAATTAAATAGCTTTTATCGAATTAATTTTGAAGATTGTCATTAGATAACGCCATCATGATTTAAGTAATCTGAGATGAATTTTACTTTAATAAAGGTTTAATTTAAAACAAAAAAAAAATAATAAAATAGTGATCCCCTCGATCATCTCTTTAGAAGTCAAAAATCAAATTCAAATCGATATTTAAACACCTGACGTAATCCGACAGCTGGTCGACGCAGAAATTAATTCTTCCTTGACTATATAGAATGCACGTATTTGTGCACGTGTGTGCACTATGCAATATCGCGATGGAATAATAATTCAAATATCGGCTCCGCGACATGATATTGAGTTTCGAGTAAAGACCGGGTCAATATATAACATCCTCGTTCTAGAGAATCCTACGTTTGACTGGCTTCTCCAAACGATCCTTATGTGACTCTCTCCTTTTTCTCTCGGCAGCCGCTTGACAGAGATCAACCGAATGGTCGACCGCAATGGCGATTCACCGTATTTGCTCAAGACGAGGGCGGAGAAGGTCTCGTGGGTTATGCCGACGTTCAGGTTAATCTCAAGGATATCAATGACAACGCTCCAATATTCCCGCAGGGAGTCTACTTCGGCAACGTCACCGAGAACGGCACAGCAGGTTTGTGTGGAGAAATTGAAACAGTCCAATAAACAAAATCCATAAAAATCTCTAAGAGACATAAAACTTCAGCCTTAGCATATAATGAGTTGGAGACATCGAAAAATTATTTTAAAATATATTGATTAAAAATTCAATTTCTTGTTCTTATCAATACAGAGGGGTGGAAATTTCATCGATGCATTTCATTAATGCTTTTTATTTTCTTTTTTATTAGGAATGGTTGTGATGACGATGACAGCCGTGGACTACGATGATCCGACCGAAGGCACGAATGCAAAGCTCATTTATTCCATCGAGAAGAATGTCATCGAGGAGGAGACTGGCTCGCCCATTTTCGAGATTGAATCGGAAACTGGTGTAATCAAGACCGCGGTATGCTGCTTGGACAGAGAACGCACACCGGATTATTCTATACAAGTCGTTGCAATGGATGGAGGGGGGTTAAAAGGTAAAATTGTCTTTTAATTCTATTTTAATTTGAATAACTCAATTTCAAAAATTTATCACACAGTTGCATTTCGATTTTTTTTATGTCGGGTGATGTCGAAAACAAAGAGGATTTAATAATATAATCGTGACAAATTTTATTCAGTAGAATATTAATCGTAAAAGAGAGAGAGAGTAAAAAGGCATTGGTTATTTCTACATTTTATACTTTTGTTTTTGTTATGCTTCACATTTCAACGGGATAAGAATTGTTTTGCATGTCTTTTACAAGTCACGTTCTGGTTTCAAGTATTCATTCGAATAAGTTGGAAGTCCGCACCCGCCATGTGCATAGAACTAGGCCATTTCCGGGCGGATTTTGCATATTTTAAGCATTTCCGCGGGATATTTCCATCGAGAACATTGTTGTAGAACATTGCATATGCTTTTTCTCTTAGGTACCGGGACGGCATCGATACGGGTAAAAGATATAAACGATATGCCGCCAGCATTTACGAAAGAAGAGTGGTTTACCGAGGTGGATGAGACGGAGGGGCCAGATCTGCCGGAAATGCCGATACTCACTGTTACCGTTCACGACGAAGACGAGACCAATAAATTCCAATACAAGGTATCTCTCGCATTTGTGCGATATAACTGTTTTCAATCAGATAAAGTTAAACAAGAATGGATACGATAAAGTTTGAAAGAAAAGTGCTATTATAAATATTAGAACATTGTTAGTAGTTTCGCAAAGTATTTTATCGCATTTATTATTCTTGTCACTTTCGAACTTTAAATAATACAATCATCTTCTTCTGTTGCTTCAATGCTAATAAGTAAGTCGAGCAAGTAAAGAGTGAATATTTATCGTGGCTTCCAGGTAATCGAAAACAGCGGTTACGGCGCCGATAAATTTACCATGGTACGAAACAACGATGGCACAGGATCGTTAAAAATTGTACAGTCGTTGGATTATGAGGACCAACTGCAGAGTAACGGCTTTAGATTTAGAATACAAGTGAACGATAAGGTGAGCAATGAGGAAATTAAAGGGATATATAAAAAAAATTAAGAACTCGGATACAAAGAACTTATGGTATAATTTTAATTAAATATACCTTTTCTTTCTCCAAAACTTTTCTAATTAAATTCTACGAAACTTTTTAAGAAGACTTCATTTTTATAAATTACGAAAAAAATATTGAATAGAAGTGACTCTTCATAATCATGATCTGAGCTGATCAGCAAATATTTTTTCAGGGCGAAGACAACGATAATGACAAGTACCACGTGGCCTATTCTTGGGTAGTTGTGAAATTGCGAGATATCAACGACAATATACCACAGTTCGAGAAAGCCAATATCGAGACTACTGTCCCCGAAAACGCCCGCATAGGTAGCAGTCTGGAAACGTTCAGGGCCACTGATCCGGACCAAGGTGGAAAGAGCAAGGTCTCCTATTCTATCGACAGAAGCTCCGATCGAAAGAGGCAGTTCTTCATCAATGAAAATGGCACCGTATCGATACAGAGAAGTCTGGATCGCGAAGAGACTCCTCGACATCAGGTAAATTATAAGATGTCGATGTAAATTAACAGATTGATATAAATTATTACATATACATTCAATTATTATAAAATAATCGTAATAAAAATTGTAAACGGTTTGCTACCTTTAGGTTAAAATTTTGGCGATCGACGATGGAATACCACCTAAGACCGCGACAGCCACCTTGACAGTCGTTGTACAAGACATTAATGACAATCCGCCGAGATTCCTCAAGGACTATCGACCAGTTTTACCCGAATACGCACAAACGAAAAAGGTCGTCGAGATTCTCGCTACCGATGACGATGACCGCTCAAGGAGCAACGGCCCTCCATTCACTTTCAGGATGGATCCTAACGCAAACGATGTTATCAGAGCTAGCTTCAAAGTTGAAAGCGATAACAGTAAGTTTGATTAATACAAATTTATTATAATATTACAAGTTATTTGTTAGAAGAGTATTTTTATGCTCTTAATTCTTTTTTGTGTTATTTGTACTATTTTATAGTAAAATAATTATAGTAAAAATATTTTAATTATTGAAAATAATATGTCCATCATCTCATATTCTTGCTATTTTGCAGAGGGAGCTAATGGAGATGGAATGGCTGTAGTGTCATCCTTACGATCCTTTGACAGGGAACAACAGAAGGAGTTTTTAATCCCCATCGTCATCAAGGATTCTGGAAATCCTTCTATGTCTGGGACCAGTACCTTAACGGTTATCATAGGGGATGTTAACGATAATAAAATGCAGCCTGGTTCTAAGGAAATCTTTGTATATAATTACGCAGTATGTATTTACATTAAATTTTATTCAAATTTTAGTTGTAAATTCTAACTGCACTTATTGTTAACTGCGGTTTTTTTTATGTAATATAAATAATCTAATTAATTTATAATTAATTTCCAGGGACAATCGCCAGATACCGAAATAGGTAGGGTGTACGTGTACGATCTGGACGACTGGGACTTACCGGATAAGAAATTTTATTGGGAAGGACTGGAGCACGCGCAATTTAGGCTTGACGAGGATACAGGAATGATTTACATGAAGTCCGGCACGCACGACGGCAAATATCATCTACGGTTTAAGGTCTACGATCGGAAACACACGCAAACGGACGTACCTGCGAACGTGACTGTCACCGTGAAGAGTATTCCGCACGAAGCAGTATTAAACTCAGGGTCGGTTCGAATATTCGGGATAACAGACGAGGATTTTATTCGTGTCTGGAATTATCAGGTAAGAATCTACAAGTTTGCTAAATATATATATAAATAGATCTATGTATAACTTATTAATATATTTTACTAATAATATATTAAAGTTATAATTCTTAAATTTTGCACAAATCTCTTTGAATTTATTTTAATCAGTGGAAGAATAGTATATGAGATTTTTTTCAATGTTCACAGAATCAAACTTTGTCGCGGAGCAAAGCGGATCTGTTTAAGGATAAGCTGTCGCAACTGTTAAGCATAGACAGGGATAACGTAGACGTATTCAGCGTCCAATTAAGGAGAATACACCCACCGTTGACAGATGTTAGGTTTGCTGCACATGGTTCGCTGTACTATAAACCAGTCAGGCTTAATGGCATGGTACTTATGCATCGTGAAGAGGTAAATGTCATCAATAAGGCTATTAATAAAAAAAAATTCAAACAAGTTGTTGAACGATGTCGATTAAAATTGCATTTACAATTGACAGATCGAAAAAGACGTGGGTATCAATATAACTATGGTCGGCATCGACGAGTGTTACTACGAGAACGAGATGTGTGAAGGTAGCTGTACGAACACCCTTGACATCAGCAACCTGCCGTACATGGTGAACGCGAACAGGACTGCCCTTGTCGGCGTACGAGTAGACGTGATAGCTGAATGTACCTGTGGAGCGCGAAACTTCAGTAAGGGAGAGTCCTGCAGGAACAGTCCTTGTTACAATGGCGGACGCTGCGTGGAAGATCGGTTTGGATTATCGTAAGTTAAATTCAATCAATTTTCATATATCACTGACATATGTATTTATATGAATTATGCGTTTTAAGAAGAGTACTGTTGTTTTGTTGATGATAAAAGAAATTGAAAAAAGAATATTAATATATTGGATTAATAAAAATTATTTTGTTAAATTGTTCTTGGATCGTCAATGATAGCTCATGCGTTTTTTTCTTTTACTATTTTAGATGTCAATGTCCATCTGGCTATAATGGTCCGAGGTGTCAGCAAACGGCCAGAAGTTTCCGAGGCAACGGTTGGGCATGGTATCCTGCTTTGGAGATGTGCGATAACAGTCACTTGAGCTTCGAATTTATTACGAAGAAGCCCGACGGGTTATTATTGTACAATGGTCCGATCGTTCCTCCCGAAGTCGACGAAGTAATGGTTTCCGGTAAAGTTTTCATTCTTTTACATTTTAATTATGCAGTTAATTAAAATTAACAACGTCTTAATCTTTTCTTATTGCGCCAACAGATTTTATTTCGGTCGAATTGGAACGCGGTGCACCGAGGTTGCTGATCGATTTTGGATCCGGCACTTTGGAATTGAAGGTGAAACCAAAGCAACCCTTGGACAACGGCGAATGGCACCGGCTTGATATTTTCTGGAATACCGAGGTAAAAATAATGATCCATAGCTCTTTACAATTCTTGTTTCATAAATTCGAAGCGATTCTAAACGCGAGTCTTTTTGCAGACCGTAAAACTCATCATCGATTACTGCAAAAGCGCGAATATATCCGAGATGGAGGACGGAAGCCCGCCGGAATTCATCGACAGCAGTTGCCAGGCAACAGGAACAGTTCCACCCTTCAATGAATATCTGAACGTGAACGCGCCACTGCAGATCGGCGGTCTTTACGTGGAGCAATTCGATCCTACGCATTACAAATGGAAACATATGCCAGTCGGCAAGGGCTTCGACGGCTGCATTAAGAACCTCTTCCACAACAGCAAGCTGTACGATCTCGCTCATCCGGGTCTGTCGCGAAACAGCGTCGCCGGTTGCCCGCAAACGGAAGAGATCTGCATTAATCAAGAGTCGACGTTCCGCTGCTGGGAACATGGTACTTGCGTGGGCAGCTTCACCGATGCGAAGTGCCAGTGCAATCCCGGCTGGACCGGTCCCGGATGTATGACACCGACGATCCCGACGACCTTCAAGCCGCAGAGCTACGTCAAGTACGCGTTATCCTTCGAGCCGGACAAATATTCTACGCAGATACAACTGAGATTCCGCACTCGCGAGATTCACGGTGAACTCTTCAGAGTGAGCGATCAGCACAACAGAGAATACGCCATCTTGGAAGTGAGTGTTTGCGACGTGTTTTAATATTTTAAAATTGCAAAATTAATTATTCTTTAATACAATTTCTCTGAAATTTATTTTTATTTAGATTATTTAAATACCGAGATGTATTTGTCATAATTTGACAAATCAAATTAAATCATTGAAAAAGAAAGAACGAAAAAAAGCTGTCACATCTATCCTTGTAATTCCAGATCAAAGACAGTAGACTGCACTTCAGGTATAATCTGAACAGTCTCAGAACGGAGGAGCGAGACATCTGGCTCTCGGCGATAGCCGTTGATGATGGACAATGGCATACGGTGAGAGTATCGAGATATGGATCTGCAGCGACCCTGGAACTGGACGGTGGCGAAGGACGAAGATTCAACGAGACCTTCTCCTTCGAAGGACATCAGTGGCTCCTGGTGGACAAACAGGAAGGTGTCTACGCCGGTGGCAAAGCTGAATATACTGGCGTTCGCACATTTGAGGTTTACGCAGACTATCAGAAAGGTAAGTTGGATCATTTTACAAAGAAAATAATTATAAATATGCCTATTGCATTTAATCATCTCTATAATTTATAATAATATCTTGGCTTCTTTTAATAAAAGAAAGTTGCTACACGCGTATAATTTTTTAAATAAAAATTTTAGGTTGCCTGGACGACATAAGATTAGAAGGAAAACATCTACCTCTACCACCCGCCATGAACGGGACACAATGGGGTCAGGCAACGATGGCGCGAAACTTGGAAAGGAACTGTCCATCGAATAAACCGTGCGCCAACGTCATTTGCCAAGATCCTTTCGAGTGCATCGATCTTTGGAACGAATACGACTGCACGTAAGTATCACGTTTATATAGTTTCTCTATCCTTTTATTTCCGGAACGAATATATATATTTTTCTTTTTCCTTGCGCAGTTGCGGAGAAGGAAGAATTCCGTCGCCGGATAACAAAGGATGCATGGACAAGAACGAGTGCATCGACTATCCCTGCCTGAATGGTGGCAGATGCATCAATCAGGATCCGCGATTCCGATATCGATGCATCTGTCCCGATGGTTTCTGGGGCGAAAACTGCGAACTGGTGCAAGAAGGTCAAACGCTTAAGCTGAGTATGGGCGCGTTGGCGGCCATTCTCGTCTGTCTTCTGATCATTCTTGGTTAGTATATTAAATCTGGTCGATTATCGAATATTCTGAATGCTAAATATACAATTTAACGCCTTTATATTATTTTTATTATTTTATTATTATTCTACGTTTGTAAAATATATAAAATATATAAAATTTTTTTATTTTATTTTATTTTTGATTTTATTCTTTTATTTTATGTTTGAGCACGTCCAATTATGTTTCAGTTCTCATATTTGCGGCACACATACAGGCTGATTGATCAAAAAATAAAACAAGTTGCATTACGAAAGCTTATGTTTCTTTATTTTATTCCTTTTACATCATTTTCTCTTCGCACTCTCTTTGAAAACTGCTTTAATTTTTGTCTCACGCTAATAAAAACTTAATAAGCTTTCGTTTTAAAAAAATGATGTTTCACCTGACAAGACTGACACCCGCTTTGTACATTGCAACATCGTAAAACTTAAGATTCCGCGGTGGACTTTGTTACACTTTGCACTTGCTTGAACTCCTTGAATGAAAAGAGAAGTATTACTTTGACATTGATAAAATGATGAATTTTTTGTACATTTGATAATATGAATTATTTTGTCGTTTATTCTAGTTCTGGTGTTGGTGTTCGTCGTCTACAACAGAAGACGAGAAGCTCACATAAAGTATCCTGGTCCGGATGACGATGTGAGGGAGAATATTATCAACTACGACGACGAGGGTGGCGGAGAGGACGACATGACCGCGTTCGACATCACACCCTTGCAGATCCCGATCGGTGGCCCGATTCCGGAAATGGGCGGCAAGATGCCCCCGTGTAAAGTAGCCTGTACGTAACTTATATTTTTTATTATTTGCAGGACGAGAGGTAATTTATGAGAACTGACAATAACAAGAGTACATCTCGTTTCTTTAGATCCACTTGGACCGGAGCCGAACGTCGGCATCTTCATCGAGGATCACAAGAAGAGAGCCGACAGTGACCCGAACGCACCGCCCTTCGACGATTTGCGGAATTACGCTTACGAGGGTGGCGGAAGTACCGCGGGATCTTTGGAATCATTAGCCTCCGGTATGTGAAAAGGAGAATTTCCGAAATATTTATTTTAAGCATTTTATTTCGAAGGAAGTTTCATCTTTCAAAAGATTTCTTTTCCAATCTTTTCTTTTATTCTTAAGAATACATTTTATTGTCGTACTACATTCGCAAATATATAAATAAATACACTATAAATAAATTGAATATATAAATATATAAATAAATATACTATAAATAAATTAAATATATAAATAATTATACTATAAATAAATTAAATTAATTATTAATAAATCAGGTACGGATGACGAGCAACACGAGTACGAGTATCTAGGCGCCTGGGGTCCGAGATTCGACAAATTAGCCGACATGTACGGTCCCGCGGAGGAGAGCGAAGAGGAGGACTAAGTTAGCGTCCAAAGAAAAAAAAAACAATACAGCCGAGTAGTCTCTACATCACACCACACCGAGTCACGCGATCCATATCATCCGAATGAGTAGTGCTGCGATCTTGATCGAGGCGACCTGAATCTCGTTGAAATCGCGGGGTCAGGGACAGCTACATCACGAACATTCGGAGGATCTCGAGGGATGCACGCGCGAGAGTGATAAATTTCTCGAGGAGCGGCAGCATATATCCTCATATAGTTGTGTGCGGTTAGTGAAAGTACTATGATCCGCGACGTTAAATGTTACGTCACACGTCGCGGTGTCATCCGCGGTGCGTGCACAAAAAAAACACATACAACACACGCACATATTATATATACATACATACTCGGGATCGAAAAAAAAGCGAACGTTGCAATAAAATGCGATGGTTAAGATGAATGGTAGAGATGTTTAATGAGAAGGCGGAGAGAGAGAGAGAGAAAAAGGTCGCAGCATACCTATCTCTGTATAGTACATTATGTAACGTAAAACAACGTATAGTGAAATATCCAAAGATACAAAGCGACGAAACTTTCTAACGGATCCTCCCCTTCTCCACCCCCCTCATTGCATCAATTCCTCGCTCATCGATCACTATCGGGGTAAATTACTCCTCTCTTCCCCCCTTCATTCACCTCCTCTTCCCCCCCGCGTGCGTACACTTATATATACATAATACGTGTAGGTGTATATCGCGTTGTTGTCATCAGTGTTGGATCTTAGATCAGCGTGTCGTCCTTGCGCAACCGGGATCGTTTACTTATTTATTTATCGTCGCGATTCGGGCGAACGCGTTAAATGTGTTGTAACGACATTAATCAAGGGCATTCACTCCCACACACACACACACACACATACACATAGATCACAACATATGTAAACACGATTATCTCAGCATGTCATGATTTATCGGCGACAACTTCTGTCGCCCAAATCTTTCATTTCTTCGTTCTTTTGCACGAGTCCCCAGGACGTATCCTCGACGAGTACATTTCTTGTTGTCCTGAACGCGAAGGAGTCCTAAGAACAGTGCACTCTCGTTCGTGACGGACGATCCTACCGTAGATAGTCTGCCATAATAGGAATTAACGTTAAGGTATCGTTAGTTGTCGCGACATCGGCTCATTGTCGTCATTGTCATCGTCATCGCCATCCTCATTAGTGATAGTATTATATACTATTAAATATTATATAATATATATATTATAAATATTTATATATATAGAAGAGCGCACGACGAAGCGGAAAAGGGAGAATGATTAACGAGAAAGTCCAAGAAAGGAGAAAAGAGGGATAGGGAACTCGCATAGAAAGAGCACGAGTTTACCGTGTGCGTAATGTAATTATTATAATTTTAATATAGCGAACGTAAAAAAAAGTAAGTATAAATACAAATATATATATAAATATATAAATATAAAAATACAAATATATATTATACATACAGACAGAGGACACGTACGAACATACAGACAACACGAGAAAAATGAGATGAATTAATACGCATCCGCTAAACTATGCTCACGTTGATATATCTCGAAATAGTTTTAATATTTATTTTATGTCATCGAAGAGAGAGGGGAGATATAGGAGAATTTTCGGAGCGCGAAAGGGCACGACGGGGTACATGAGACAATAGACGTGCATGAAGAGGGAACCGAAGAAAAACATGATAAGAATCCGAATTCTAGTCATACCGAATTGGATTTCCTTAACGTTCTTGAGAAAAATAATACTAGCGTGTTAAAATTATAAAGTTTCTATCTAAGATTCATCAGAGTTTCTACGAATTTTTACGCTAAATTGCCAAAAATTCGTGTTTTTTCTTTTACTTCGATGTGACTTAAAAAGATATAAAAATCAATGTATAAAAAATAGAGGAAAAATGTCAATTTTAGATCAGATTGAATGTAAATTAATTAGCGAATTAAGAAGGATATTTCAGATTTTTTATCTCGACAAAGTTAGAAGAATCGAGAATGAAAGTGAACAATCGACCTAAAAAAAGGGATCCTTAACAAGAGGCGAAATTCTCATGCACGCTCGATTATGTCGTCGTAGCCTTTCGCGGAAAAGACTTTCCACGCACTGAGCCCCGACTGAAATCTGTAAAATTCTCAACGGGAATTATTAATAGTCAATTTATTACCAGTTAGAGAGAGAAAGAGAGAGAGAGAGAGAGAGAGAGAGATATGGCGTTATAAAGATGTACGTCGTAAGCACTTGTACGAATATTGTAATTAACATGTGTATGAGTGTGTCGGCGCGCGCAGTATCTGCGTCACTGCGCAACGCTGTATAATTGTCCTACCAATGATCGTGTTTGCGTATGGTTTCTCAACGAATTTGTGATATTAAGTTGCGTATGTCTACTACATCTACCTATCTACCTATTTAAATACACGTGCCGCGTACAAGTCTTAAGGACTGCGAGCACCGAGCTCTGACGCATCCAACGAAGCAAGAGAATTTTTTAAAACATTTATATGAGTAATAATATTTATATATAATTATATAATTATTTGTCTGAGTAAAATAATAGTAGTTTCAAGAAAAACGTATAAAATAGCTGTTGCAATTTTCAATTTCTTTATTTCTAAATTGGCGAGTAGATTAATGATAGAGAAGTTTGAAGAAATAGATTTTTTTTTTCGTATTACAACGAATGTCCGAACGTAATTTTATCATGATACGGCAATAAATCCTATGCGAGCAATAAGTTCACTAGCAATACATACAATTTCAGTTTCATGTGTTTGATCATAAAGTTTTTAAGCTTACTTAACTCGTGTGTATTCACAATAAAAATCGATTGCATAAAGAGGAAATCTCGAGAAGAAAAAGATATGTATCTTAATGTATTAAAATTAAAAAAAATGTATTTACTTATTTTTCGAGACAATAGCTTATTTGAGAAGCTTTAAAGAAATCGCCGAAAATCTTTCCATATGTTAAAAATTTTAATTAATTATAATCTTATATTTTTTAAAGACTTTTATATATATACAGTGTTTATTATTTGAAGAACTGTCATGATCTCTCGGTGCTCGCACGCCCGGCTCATCGAAACCCGCCGTTCATCCTAGGATCCTTTAGTTTATTCATTCCTTATCATGTGCTCGAACCCGTAGATTCTAAGCAGAGACAGTATTTGAATGGGGATTATTATTGAAAAACGAAAGAATTATCGTTGAGTAATTATTGAGTAGCACGCGAGCGCGTGTTGCGTGTGTGCAGTGGCAAAAAAGAAGAAAAAAAAGACAGTCCGATTATATACAAGTGAACACACGTCGATGAAGATGCGATCGACTCGAGGATCAAGAAAAAGGTATATAAAATTCTTGTCCCTTTAATTTAAACGTATAATCCAAAACTATATGAATACAGCGATCGAGATTTCGCGTACCCTTTCGTTTTACGCAAAGATTTTTGCGATAACGGTTGATCTGTGCATCGACGAGGCATCGAAGTCTCCTCCGTTCGCTCGACCCAAGTACACCTCCGATAGTTTCGTGTAAAAACTTTGCGAAGGACTTGTGCGCTTAGCTCGACGATGGCAAAAGATCGGAATCTAAAGTTCCGAAGTGATGGCTGAAGGAATGCAGAGATTGAAACCGATACTTCAATAGCACAAAGATATTTCTGACATGTGTCTTCAAGACATTTAAAATACACGTCTGAAAGATTAAATATTTTTTCCTGTTCTTTTGACTATCTTCAAATATTTTCATATGTTTAATAATATTTTTAAATGATTTCAGTATAATCTCGATAAATTCAAAATTCTTGATGTGATAGACACACAAAAAAGATAATTTCTATATATGTAAATAATAATTTATATATATATATATATATATATATATATATATAATAATTTATTTAAGTAAAAAATAATTTAATATTTAATATTAAAATTTTTTATATATTACGTATAAGATTATAAATAATATCCTTATTAAGATCATGAAACATTGTATCATTCATAAAAATCGACGATTGACGTATAAAGTGTGGCATTGAAAATTGGTTTCAATTTTTACGTGAGATCTTCAAGAAGTTTATGAATCAGAAAAGAGAGAAAAGAAACACGATTTTATTTGCGATTGACTGACTTACTCGTACTTACTTTTAACGAGCAGTGTTGAAGATTTACAATGAGAGAAACGCAAGAGGTCGAAAGAAAAATAATCGAGGAAAGAAAGAAAGGAAGGAAAATTAATAAAGTAACGACACGTTCCTTAGATTCATTCCAAAACGCAATCTCGTGTTGCGATTGATATAATTAATAGTCAAAAAGAAAAAAAATTCGGCTCAAAGTTATTTATCGTCGTTTAGATTATAGTATCTGTGCTTGCTTGTAAATTAAAAAAAAATTGGTAATATAAACGAAGGCGCGAATTAATTCGAATGTTTCCCTTTTTGTAATACAGGGAAATTTATCGTCTAAGTATCGTACTTATAAAATTTTTTAAAAACGGAGATCTCATTTTTTACATTGAATTTTATCGAGAGATCGTTACTCTCCTCGATACCTCCATTTCTCGCGAAATAAAAAAAAAGGAAGGACAGATTATGCTCATCCTACATATCCTCAACCCTTTCTCTGAGCACTGCCCAATCGTGCACAAAGATTATACTTTGTAAACGAGGTATTACAGGGCCGAGCGCGAGCGAAACTCGTAATTAATGTAACCGAATTCCGTTCACAGTTTCAAAGAGAGATGAGATGAGAGACAGATGACAAGGAAAGACATAAAAATTTGAAGAGGCACTTGTCCAAGAGCAAGAAAGAACACTTCGTTTTTATTAATTTTTCATAAAATTTCATATTTTTTTGCAAAAATAGTATTTACTCGAAAAAAATTTATTATTTCTATAAAAATTAAATACTGTAATAAATGATATTGAAATTTTTCTTCTCTCTATTTTATCAGATTTTTACTGTATAAGAAAATAGAAACAAATGCAAAATGCATCGATACAATTGCGAAAAATATGTTCGATATAGAGAGAACAAATTTGGCAAGATTAAAAATTTATTTATTAAAATATTGCATTGCGCAATATTAAAAAAAAATGAAGTTCGAATAATAATCGATTTTTACAATTTTAAGCAATTTATTCATCCCTATGAGAAGTGTTCTTTCGCAATGTCATGGATTACATAATGCTCCTTCGGAGCAACGCAATTAAACAATAATCGTAGAGTGAAAGAAAAAAAAAGAAAAAGAGATGACATTATCTGTCGATTAATGAAAAGAGAGATCACTGTAAGATATACATATTATATAATGTAACGCTGCCACTGAACACATCCCATTAGTACAATTACCGTATATATAATAATAATAATACTAATAATAATATTAATAACCTGCAGTATATACTGGGACACACCGTATTATTAATTAAATTGATATTTATTAACGATTATAATTATTACATTATTACCACTATATTATCTATACCATTTGTACTTTACACTTCAGTTCGAACGAAATAAATGCCTTCTTTTTCATAAAACGGCCGATGGAATGATGTGAAAAGTGTATTTATTTTTATTAGATCGAAATATATTATCCCCCTCTCCTTTTTTACAATTGTTATTCGCAAGAATCATATCAATGTCCGAAAATTACTGTGAAAATTTATTATATAGAGAACCTTGTGAATAGAATATAATTTCCATCTTTTGTTTCGCAAATCTTCAACGAATTAAAACGTTATCTGCGCTGATTATTCGCACGATTTTTACTACGGTATTTCCGTCTGTGATTATTGAAACGATATTCATTTTCTCTGTTATTCTCAGCTTCTGGAAGTTCTTTTCGTATACGTTGCCACAATTTCATTCTCAAGTGCGATAAGAAATACATTACTCCGTTATCCCTGAATTTACGATTAATTTGTTACATTTTTTAAATAATATATAATAAATTAAAGTTCAAAAGCATCTATTAATAAGAGCGTCAACGTTACTTATAATTAGTAATTTCCAAAATAAAAAGAATTCTGCATATTTATACTACAATATATTGATAAGATGAATTTATTTGAAAGAATGCGACTTCAAACTCACGTAAGCTCCTTGAAATCAACAGCTCTTGTAACATGAAGAGTAATGAGAAAAATCGTTGTTGCTATTCCATTTGTAAGAATCGTCATGGACGATTTGTTCACATTCATTATTTCGGCTGCGTTTTCCAATCCCAATTGTCTAAGTGTCTGCTTAAATTAAGTTTCAGTGAGTATAAACTTTGGCATTAATTGATTATAAAAATGTAAGTAAATATTCATGCATGCAAATGTTACGAATCAGAAGTATAATTTTAATAAATAAATAAAAAGTTGAAATATAAAATTTATATTAAATTTAAAATATAAAATAATTTTATTAAATATATTTTATCATTTTATTTGAGAAGCCAGATATATTTTTATATATAAGCCATCCGCGTTTTGTTAATAATTAAAATTATGATATTAAAATTAAAATAAAAAAGAGTAGATATCATTACATGACAAATTTTCTTCGGCAACGTGCTTAAGATGAGTACGTCTATCGGCGTCCAAATACAAGTGATTGCAAATTCCAAAAAGAACGCTGTTACCAGAAACTGCAATCGAAAATGAAGACTCCAACTTAAATTTGCGAAAAAAAAGGATAAGGAAATAGAGCATTCTCATTGTCACTAACCTCGTACAAACACATAAAGACGGGTTTTGGTTGTCGAAAAGACTGCGGAAATATCGTGGAATTGACGACGATAATATAGACACTTGTTGCAATTAAAAATATGGTAATCGGTGGACTTGATATCAAAGGTAAACCGAATTCGTCTTCCAAAGCGTTAGCAAAGCATGTTTGAAATGTTGATATTTTTAAGCTGTTCAGTATTAATGCCCATATCGTACACAACAAACGCACCATGTTGTAGAACGATAAATAATCGTGCTTTACCCATTCGAATTTAATTTATTAATTATATTGATTTCCAGAAGAGGAGCAAATATTTTCCAATGACATTTATGATACGAAGTCAGCTTTGCAATTTCCAATTCGTCAGATTGTCGAACATAAAGCTTTTCAAATAGAAAATGGAAAAAAAACTTGATCAAAATGTATATATATATTTGTCACAGAAAGCATCGCTATATATATTATAATAGATAAACTAAATATAAATCTATGTAAAATAATACCACTCTAAAAATTGCTGACATAATTTCTGACTTGTTTTGGAATTAAATGGATAAAGTCTAGAGAAATATGGTTTATTCTTATACATATTTATGCAACGCATAGATAATAACAAATGTAATAATTTAAGAAAATTTACAAATATTTATTAAACACAAAAATGTAAATAATAAAAATTATAACGGATTAGTTGTAACTTCTGTGATTTGTCATAAACGAATTCATTCGACAGAGCCGATAAAAGAACGATTGGGTCACTTCAGGATTGCTGAATGTAATCCTCTTCTTTTTACGTTTGCGACTTTTTGTAACATTCACGAATTGTAAACGTCTTCGGAGAACAAGAGAAATAAGAGAAATTGTTATTTGATTAAACAATCGTGGAGTTTATATTTTTGTTACAAATAATAAAAACTTTAATAAGAATATTTTAATAAGTTTAATACATATTTTAATAAGAATAAAACTTTTCACTGGGAAATTCTAACGAAATATATATATAAGCATTATTTTAAATATTATAAAGTATCTTGAGAGAGGCAAGATTTCTTTTTTTTCATTAAAACGAGAAGTTGTGAAAAAAAAATTACATTGTAATTTTATTACATGTCAGTGACAATTTTGCGGATAAGATTTGGAAGTTGTCAGGATTCACTACTTGCTCCACGTATCCAAAAACGTGTCCAGAGATTCGGTGGCGTCCAGCATCCATACGAAAGATAATAATGACATGCAAAACGCCATATAAATCGCTGCACTATCGGTAGCCATGTAATCCGCGATCGAAGTCAACCAAGAATAGCTATCCAGACCCATCGTGTCATTCAACCAAACCAACTAAAACAAATATATATATTCTCTTAAATGAAATAAATGTATTATCACTGATAAGCAGTAGTTTCACTTATGAATATAGCTATAAAATCTCACTGCAAAGAATTACTTGATGATGACTTAATTTTCAATTAAATCTACTGCCATAAACATGAGACGAAGAAGGAAAGTGTGAATGTTTTTTTATTGAAATGTCACTGCATAAATTAGTGGCACTTTCACTGATTAAGTTTAAGAGAGCGCGAATTTTATGGAACTTTTATATATTTGTGTCGAATGACAGAAATTTCATATAATTTTATATAACACCTGACGACAATTTTTGAAGAAAGTTATAAGATTTAAGTTATAAATAATTGACGAAATATTAAAAATCACGATTTAAAGAAATCACAGAGGGCGAAAGCATTATATCTTTTGTGAATATTACGTACCCATTTACTGGATTCTTGAGTCAGACAAAAGATTGCGTGCATCATTGGTATCCATACCATATGAATTGCTAAATTGGTACTCAATGCAGCTATCAACATCTGTGTGATAAAGCCGGTTTTCAATTAATATTATTATTAATTATTATTATCATTATTGAACGAAATAATCCGACATTACTTTTTTCATATCAATCACAGATATTAATCAATTTTAATGTTTTACTGCTTTTCTACTCCAAAATTATATATAATTTTTTTTATACATTAAATAAAATTTTCTTTTTTCTTTTTTGTTAAAGAACACTGCATAAAAATACAATTTTTCACTACCTATTGAAATCGACAAGGCGATCTTAAATACATGCTCTAGGACTTACTTCATAAATATACAGCAACTGAATCGGTGGTTCTTTAAGGGTTACAGGCCATAATCTATATTCCGCTAAAAGACATAAAACCGAAAAAACGAAGAGTATCGACGCATATGAAGGATCGAAAGGCAGATTGTCTTCCTCGAAACACAGCCCGATTATGCAAATCTGTCGAAGATGCGTGTACAATCCTGTCGCCACCACAGCTATCCAGTGAGGATCTATAAATCTGGCATAATATTTCACTGTTTCCATTTTGAACTAATACACGACAACTTTCTTGGGCTTAAAAAAAAAGATCGTTCTCTAATTATACGTTTCTCGTTCTCTGATGGTCTCACTACTATTTTGGATCGAAATATGGACCGACTAAACCTAAAAAAAAATACTTTCGTAACTACAATCTATACATTTTCATAAAATTAAAATTTATATAATATAAACAAGAACTTTTCTAAATATAAAATAATATTAATATAAAACAAACTATATCAAACTAATATATATACATATATATCTGTTTATTGTCGACGAACCTTGCATGATGAGAACAGATCATAGAAGAGAACAGTATCATAGAACGATGCTTTTATAGTGTTACATATATATATTTCTTTTTGCAAAATCAAAACATGGAGAGATTTCTTTGGTTAATGTTTCATTTTTGACATTAACAGACAGTGACAGATACACGAATGTTTGATATCTCTTCCTTTCGCTGAATAATTCATCGACATCAAATGTCGATACAGATAATTGTAACATGCAGCACTAACCGTTAATTTATCATTGCACTATTATTATCTCGATACGCACACGTCGAGTACTTAGGTTACAATTTTATTAAAACTGTCGTGTAACGCTATGAACTTCAAGATTATCTCGCATCTGTTTCAACTTAGGCATCTAATTTTTCACAAAAAATTATTTTTATTAATCAAATTAACGATTTTACTATTTAATTAAATTATCATAATGATTAGACAAAATCAAATCTATTATTTAAGACAAAAAAATAATTTAATTTTTTAAATTTATTTTAACAGATACTGATTAAATTGTTACATTAATTCGTTTTCCTTCATGGTTCTTCTCGTAAGAGCGATGGTCAATAATTATAATAGATTGAGCATTGGACGTTGCCGCTGGGCAATCAGCTGATCGACAACATTAAATAAGAGTAAATAGGGACCAATTTGCCACAAGAGTGCAATTAAGAGAAATCTTTCACTTTTCACAAGTTTCTTTTTTGAATCAAGGAATAAGTATCTCGATGTGTGACTCGCAGACTCTGCGTTGCCAGTTAATGGAATACTCTTGTTCCCGTTCTCTTCTTTTAAGACTCTCCATCGATTTACTTTCGTCATCCATAATCCTTTTTTATTCTTGGCTTTTTAAATGCAAACCGCTAATTTTTTCCGGAATAAATATGTCCTTTTATATTAACACTTACCATTTCTGAGGATTGGAACTTCATTATTGAAGGCATAATTTAACATAAATAACAAATATTACATGAAAATTTAATAAAAAATCAAAGTGGGCTCTATCTCTTCGAAAGAGAGAGAAAAAAATATTTTATTTAATTTCGGAAAAATAATTCATAGCAAAAAAAATATATTTCGCGCAATTTTTATACTTAAATGCTATCATAAATCTTTAATGATGCTACAATAATAATATCTACATAATAATAACTGTAATTAAAGAAAAACTTCGAATTATACGATAAATAACTTATAAAACAAAGTCATCACTTATAAAAAAAGTGATGTAGACCCACAGACTTCTACATAATATATAGCAGTCTGTGTGTAGACCCGAGAAATGCGCATTGCGGAAAACAAATTCTTACCAAATAAGTAATTAAAATGATTACAATAATCCCAGCTCATTTATTTTAATTAAAGAAATATCAAAATGTTCCACATATCGAAAATATAAAATAATTAAATAATCAAGCTGGAGTTAACTTCTTATTAAAAATGAGACAATGTACAGTCAAAATATATGAAAGATTAATTTTTAGCGCGTTTTAAAATAATAAATATTAAAATTTATAACCCGCTGACCCCATATGGCGAACAATTATATTTCGTATATCAGATCAAAAAGTTTGTACGCTGGTGTGCTGATGGTACCACAATAATCTGCACACAATGTACTGTTGAAATATATAAACAAATAATATTTGGCTCGTTTTAAAATATTGAAGATTAAAATTTTTAAACCCCGGACACCACATAGCGCAAATTTATTTTTCGTATATTAGATCAAAAAGTTTGTACGCTGGTATGCTGATGGTACCATCAAAATGTGCAGACAATGTACTGTTGAAATATATACAAGAGTAATTTTTGTCTCGTTTTAAAAGTATTGAAAATTAAAATTTTTAGACCGCAGACCCCATACGGCGCGGATTTATTTTTCGTATATTATACCAAAAAGTTTGTAGGCAGGTATGCTGATGGTACCATCATAATGTGCAGACAATGTAGTGTTGAAATATGTAAAAGAATAATTTTTGGCGCGTTTTCAAATATTGAGAATTAATATTTTTAAGCCGCTGACCCCCCATACGGCGCGGACTTATTTTTCGTATATTATACCAAAAAGTTTGTAGGCTGGTATGCTGATGGTACCATCATAATGTGCAGACTATGAAGTGTTGAAATATATAAAGGAATAATTTTTGGCGCGTTTTAAAATATTAGAAATTGATACTTTTTTGACGCGGACCCTGTGCGACGCATTCTTATTTTATGTTTATCGTATTAAAAAATTTGTACGCTGGTGTCTGCATGGTACCAAAAGATTCTGTAATCAATGTACTATTAAAATGTATAATCGATGAATTTTTGGCTCGTCTTAAAATATTAGAAATCGATACCTTTTTACCGCTGACCCTATGCGACGCAACCTTATTTTATGTATATCAAGTTAAAAAATTTGTACGCTGGTGTCTGTTTGGTACCAAATGATTCTATAATCAATGTACTATTAAAATGTATAATCGATGAATTTTTGGCTCGTCTTAAAATATTAGAAATTGATACCTTTTTGACGCGGAACCTGTGCGACGCATCCTTATTTTATGTTTATCATATTAAAAAATTTGTACGCTGGTGTCTGTTTGGTACCAAATGATTCTGTACTCAATGTGCTATTAAAATGTATAATCGATGAATTTTTGGCTCGTCATAAAATATTAGAAATCGATACTTTTTTACCGCTGATCCTATGCGACGCAACATTATTTTATGTATATCAAGTTAAAAAATTTGTACGCTGGTGTCTGTTTGGTACCAAATGATTCTATAATCATTGTACTATTAAAATGTATAATCGATGAATTTTTGGCTCGTCTTAAAATATTAGAAATTCATACTTTTTTGACGCGGACCCTGTGCGACGCATCCTTATTTTATCTTTATCCTATTAAAAAATTTGTACGCTGGTGTCTGCAAGGTACGAAAAGATTCTGTAATCAATGTACTATTAAAATGTATAATCGATGAATTTTTGGCTCGTCTTAAAATATTAGAAATCGATACTTTTTTACCGCTGACCCTATGCGACGCAACTTTATTTTATGTATATCAAGTTAAAAAATTTGTACGCTGGTGTCTGTTTGGTACCAAATGATTCTATAATCAATGTACTATTAAAATGTGTAATCGATGAATTTTTGGCTCGTCTTAAAATATTAGAAATCGATAATTTTTTACCGCTGACCCTATGCGACGCATCCTTAATTTATGTATAGCAATTGAAAAAGTTTGTACGCTGTTGTCTGCTTGGTACCAAAAGATTCTGTAATCAATGTACTATTAAAATGTATAATCGATGAATTTTTGGCTCGTCTTAAAATATTAGAAATCGATAATTTTTTACCGCTGACCCTATGCGACGCATCCTTAATTTATGTATAGCAAATGAAAAAGTTTGTACGCTGTTGTCTGCTTGGTACCAAAAGATTCTGTAATAAATGTACTATTAAAATGTATAATCGATGAATTTTTGGCTCGTCTTAAAATATTAGAAATTGATACTTTTTTGACGCGGACCCTGTGCGACGCATCCTTATTTTATCTTTATCCTATTAAAAAATTTGTACGCTGGTGTCTGCAAGGTACGAAAGGATTCTGTAATCAATGTACTATTAAAATGTATAATCGATGAATTTTTGGCTCGTCTTAAAATATTAGAAATCGATAATTTTTTACCGCTGACCCTATGCGACGCAACTTTATTTTATGTATATCAAGTTAAAAAATTTGTACGCTGGTGTCTGTTTGGTACCAAATGATTCTATAATCAATGTACTATTAAAATGTGTAATCGATGAATTTTTGGCTCGTCTTAAAATATTAGAAATCGATAATTTTTTACCGCTGACCCTATGCGACGCATCCTTAATTTATGTATAGCAATTGAAAAAGTTTGTACGCTGTTGTCTGCTTGGTACCAAAAGATTCTGTAATCAATGTACTATTAAAATGTATAATCGATGAATTTTTGGCTCGTCTTAAAATATTAGAAATCGATAATTTTTTACCGCTGACCCTATGCGACGCATCCTTAATTTATGTATAGCAAATGAAAAAGTTTGTACGCTGTTGTCTGCTTGGTACCAAAAGATTCTGTAATAAATGTACTATTAAAATGTATAATCGATGAATTTTTGGCTCGTCTTAAAATATTAGAAATTGATACTTTTTTGACGCGGACCCTGTGCGACGCATCCTTATTTTATCTTTATCCTATTAAAAAATTTGTACGCTGGTGTCTGCAAGGTACGAAAGGATTCTGTAATCAATGTACTATTAAAATGTATAATCGATGAATTTTTGGCTCGTCTTAAAATATTAGAAATCGATAATTTTTTACCGCTGACCCTATGCGACGCAACTTTATTTAATGTATATCATGTTAAAAAATTTGTACGCTGGTGTCTGTTTGGTACCAAATGATTCTGTAATCAATGTACTATTAAAATGTATAATCGATGAATTTTTGGCTCGTCTTAAAATATTAGAAATCGATAATTTTTTACCGCTGACCCTATGCGATGCAACTTTATTTAATGTATATCATGTTAAAAAATTTGTACGCTGGTGTCTGTTTGGTACCAAATGATTCTGTAATGAATGTACTATTAAAATGTATAATCGATGAATTTTTGGCTCGTCTTAAAATATTAGAAATTGATACTTTTTTGACGCGGACCCTGTGCGACGCATCCTTATTTTATCTTTATCCTATTTAAAAATTTGTAAGCTGGTTTCTGCAAGGTACGAAATGATTCTGTAATCAATGTACTATTAAAATGTATAATCGATGAATTTTTGGCTCGTCTTAAAATATAGGAAATCGATACTTTTTACCGCTGACCCTATTCGACGCAACTTTATTTTATGTATATCATGTAAAAAAATTTGTACGCTGGTGTCTGTTTGGTACCAAATGATTCTGTAATCAATGTGCTAATAAAATGTATAATCGATGAATTTTTGGCTCGTCTTAAAATATTAGAAATCGATAATTTTTTACCGCTGACCCTATGCGACGCATCCTTAATTTATGTATAGTAAATGAAAAAGTTTGTACGCTGTTGTCTGCTTGGTACCAAAAGATTCTGTAATCAATGTACTATTAAAATGTATAATCGATGAATTTTTGGCTCGTCTTAAAATATTAGAAATCGATAATTTTTTACCGCTGACCCAATGCGACGCATACTTAATTTATGTATAGCAAATGAAAAAGTTTGTACGCTGTTGTCTGCTTGGTACCAAAAGATTCTGTAATCAATGTACTATTAAAATGTATAATCGATGAATTTTTGGCTCGTCTTAAAATATTAGAAATTGATACTTTTTTGACGCGGACCCTGTGCGACGCATCCTTATTTTATCTTTATCCTATTAAAAAATTTGTACGCTGGTGTCTGCAAGGTACGAAAAGATTCTGTAATCAATGTACTATTAAAATGTATAATCGATGAATTTTTGGCTCGTCTTAAAATATTGGAAATCGATACTTTTTACCGCTGACCCTATGCGAAGCAACCTTATTTTATGTATAGCAATTGAAAAAGTTTGTACGCTGTTGTCTGCTTGGTACCAAAAGATTCTGTAATCAATGTACTATTAAAATGTATAATCGATGAATTTTTGGCTCGTCTTAAAATATTAGAAATCAATAATTTTTTACCGCTGACCCTATGCGACGCATCCTTAATTTATGTATAGCAAATGAAAAAGTTTGTACGCTGTTGTCTGCTTGGTACCAAAAGATTCTGTAATCAATGTACTATTAAAATGTATAATCGATGAATTTTTGGCTCGTCTTAAAATATTAGAAATCGCTAATTTTTTACCGCTGACCCTATGCGACGCATCCTTAATTTATGTATAGCAAATGAAAAAGTTTGTACGCTGTTGTCTGCTTGGTACCAAAAGATTCTGTAATCAAAGTACTATTAAAATGTATAATCGATGAATTTTTGGCTCGGCTTAAAATATTAGAAATTAATACTTTTTGACGCGGACCCTGTGCGACGCATCCTTATTTTATGTTTATCATATAAAAAAATTTGTACGCTGGTGTCTGCATGGTACGAAAAGATTTTGTAATCAATGTACTATTAAAATGTATAATCGATGAATTTTTGGCTCGTCTTAAAATATTGGAAATAGATACTTTTTACCGCTGACCCTATGCGACGCAACTTTATTTTATGTATATCATGTTAAAAAATTTGTACGCTGGTGTCTGTTTGGTACCAAATGATTCTGTAATCAATGTGCTATTAAGATGTATAATCGATGAATTTTTGGCTCGTCTTAAAATATTAGAAATCGATACTTTTTTACCGCTGACCCTATGCGACGCAACATTATTTTATGTATATCAAGTTAAAATATTGTACGCTGGTGTCTGTTTGGTACCAAATGATTCTGTAATCAATGTACTATTAAAATGTATAATCGATGAATTTTTGGCTCGTCTTAAAATATTTGAAATCGATAATTTTTTACCGCTGACGCTATGCGACGCATACTTAATTTATGTATAGCAAATGAAAAAGTTTGTACGCTGTTGTCTGCTTGGTACCAAAAGATTCTGTAATCAATGTACTATTAAAATGTATAATCGATGAATTTTTGGCTCGTCTTAAAATATTGGAAATCGATCCTTTTTACCGCTGATCCTAAGCGACGCAATTTTATTTTATGTATATCATGTTAAAAAATTTGTACGCTGGTGTCTGTTTGGTACCAAATGATTCTGTAATAAATGTACTATTAAAATGTATAATCGATGAATTTTTGGCTCGTCTTAAAATATTAGAAATCGATACTTTTTTACCGCTGACCCTATGCGACGCAACATTATTTTATGTATATCAAGTTAAAATATTGTACGCTGGTGTCTGTTTGGTACCAAATGATTCTATAATCAATGTACTATTAAAATGTGTAATCGATGAATTTTTGGCTCGTCTTAAAATATTAGAAATCGATAATTTTTTACCGCTGACCCTATGCGACGCATCCTTAATTTATGTATAGCAATTGAAAAAGTTTGTACGCTGTTGTCTGCTTGGTACCAAAAGATTCTGTAATCAATGTACTATTAAAATGTATAATCGA
This sequence comes from Prenolepis imparis, assembly GCF_030444845.1. Taxonomy (NCBI): domain Eukaryota; kingdom Metazoa; phylum Arthropoda; class Insecta; order Hymenoptera; family Formicidae; genus Prenolepis; species Prenolepis imparis. The sequence continues at coordinate 3,951,262 of NW_028141173.1, read as the reverse complement.
TGAATTTTTGGCTCGTCTTAAAATATTAGAAATCGATAATTTTTTACCGCTGACCCTATGCGACGCATCCTTAATTTATGTATAGCAAATGAAAAAGTTTGTACGCTGTTGTCTGCTTGGTACCAAAAGATTCTGTAATAAATGTACTATTAAAATGTATAATCGATGAATTTTTGGCTCGTCTTAAAATATTAGAAATTGATACTTTTTTGACGCGGACCCTGTGCGACGCATCCTTATTTTATCTTTATCCTATTAAAAAATTTGTACGCTGGTGTCTGCAAGGTACGAAAGGATTCTGTAATCAATGTACTATTAAAATGTATAATCGATGAATTTTTGGCTCGTCTTAAAATATTAGAAATCGATAATTTTTTACCGCTGACCCTATGCGACGCAACTTTATTTAATGTATATCATGTTAAAAAATTTGTACGCTGGTGTCTGTTTGGTACCAAATGATTCTGTAATCAATGTACTATTAAAATGTATAATCGATGAATTTTTGGCTCGTCTTAAAATATTAGAAATCGATAATTTTTTACCGCTGACCCTATGCGATGCAACTTTATTTAATGTATATCATGTTAAAAAATTTGTACGCTGGTGTCTGTTTGGTACCAAATGATTCTGTAATGAATGTACTATTAAAATGTATAATCGATGAATTTTTGGCTCGTCTTAAAATATTAGAAATTGATACTTTTTTGACGCGGACCCTGTGCGACGCATCCTTATTTTATCTTTATCCTATTTAAAAATTTGTAAGCTGGTTTCTGCAAGGTACGAAATGATTCTGTAATCAATGTACTATTAAAATGTATAATCGATGAATTTTTGGCTCGTCTTAAAATATAGGAAATCGATACTTTTTACCGCTGACCCTATTCGACGCAACTTTATTTTATGTATATCATGTAAAAAAATTTGTACGCTGGTGTCTGTTTGGTACCAAATGATTCTGTAATCAATGTGCTAATAAAATGTATAATCGATGAATTTTTGGCTCGTCTTAAAATATTAGAAATCGATAATTTTTTACCGCTGACCCTATGCGACGCATCCTTAATTTATGTATAGTAAATGAAAAAGTTTGTACGCTGTTGTCTGCTTGGTACCAAAAGATTCTGTAATCAATGTACTATTAAAATGTATAATCGATGAATTTTTGGCTCGTCTTAAAATATTAGAAATCGATAATTTTTTACCGCTGACCCAATGCGACGCATACTTAATTTATGTATAGCAAATGAAAAAGTTTGTACGCTGTTGTCTGCTTGGTACCAAAAGATTCTGTAATCAATGTACTATTAAAATGTATAATCGATGAATTTTTGGCTCGTCTTAAAATATTAGAAATTGATACTTTTTTGACGCGGACCCTGTGCGACGCATCCTTATTTTATCTTTATCCTATTAAAAAATTTGTACGCTGGTGTCTGCAAGGTACGAAAAGATTCTGTAATCAATGTACTATTAAAATGTATAATCGATGAATTTTTGGCTCGTCTTAAAATATTGGAAATCGATACTTTTTACCGCTGACCCTATGCGAAGCAACCTTATTTTATGTATAGCAATTGAAAAAGTTTGTACGCTGTTGTCTGCTTGGTACCAAAAGATTCTGTAATCAATGTACTATTAAAATGTATAATCGATGAATTTTTGGCTCGTCTTAAAATATTAGAAATCAATAATTTTTTACCGCTGACCCTATGCGACGCATCCTTAATTTATGTATAGCAAATGAAAAAGTTTGTACGCTGTTGTCTGCTTGGTACCAAAAGATTCTGTAATCAATGTACTATTAAAATGTATAATCGATGAATTTTTGGCTCGTCTTAAAATATTAGAAATCGCTAATTTTTTACCGCTGACCCTATGCGACGCATCCTTAATTTATGTATAGCAAATGAAAAAGTTTGTACGCTGTTGTCTGCTTGGTACCAAAAGATTCTGTAATCAAAGTACTATTAAAATGTATAATCGATGAATTTTTGGCTCGGCTTAAAATATTAGAAATTAATACTTTTTGACGCGGACCCTGTGCGACGCATCCTTATTTTATGTTTATCATATAAAAAAATTTGTACGCTGGTGTCTGCATGGTACGAAAAGATTTTGTAATCAATGTACTATTAAAATGTATAATCGATGAATTTTTGGCTCGTCTTAAAATATTGGAAATCGATACTTTTTACCGCTGACCCTATGCGACGCAACCTTATTTTATGTATATCATGTTAAAAAATTTGTACGCTGGTGTCTGTTTGGTACCAAATGATTCTGTAATCAATGTGCTATTAAGATGTATAATCGATGAATTTTTGGCTCGTCTTAAAATATTAGAAATCGATACTTTTTTACCGCTGACCCTATGCGACGCAACATTATTTTATGTATATCAAGTTAAAATATTGTACGCTGGTGTCTGTTTGGTACCAAATGATTCTGTAATCAATGTACTATTAAAATGTATAATCGATGAATTTTTGGCTCGTCTTAAAATATTTGAAATCGATAATTTTTTACCGCTGACGCTATGCGACGCATACTTAATTTATGTATAGCAAATGAAAAAGTTTGTACGCTGTTGTCTGCTTGGTACCAAAAGATTCTGTAATCAATGTACTATTAAAATGTATAATCGATGAATTTTTGGCTCGTCTTAAAATATTGGAAATCGATCCTTTTTACCGCTGATCCTAAGCGACGCAATTTTATTTTATGTATATCATGTTAAAAAATTTGTACGCTGGTGTCTGTTTGGTACCAAATGATTCTGTAATAAATGTACTATTAAAATGTATAATCGATGAATTTTTGGCTCGTCTTAAAATATTAGAAATTGATACTTTTTTGACGCGGACCCTGTGCGAAGCAACCTCATTTTATGTATATCAAGTTAAAAAATTTGTACGCTGGTGTCTGTTTGGTACCAAATGATTCTATAATCAATGTACTATTAAAATGTATAATCGATGAATTTTTGGCTCGTCTTAAAATATTGGAAATCGATACTTTTTACCGCTGACCCTATGCGACGCAACTTTATTTAATGTATATCATGTTAAAAAAATTGTACGCTGGTGTCTGTTTGGTACCAAATGATTCTGTAATCAATGTACTATTAAAATGTATAATCGATGAATATTTGGCTCGTCTTAAAATATTGGAAATCGATACTTTTTACCGCTGACCCTATGCGACGCAACTTTATTTAATGTATATCATGTTAAAAAATTTGTACGCTGGTGTCTGTTTGGTACCAAATGATTCTGTAATCAATGTGCTATTAAAATGTATAATCGATGAATATTTGGCTCGTTTTAAAATATTAGAAATCGATACCTTTTTACCGCTGACCCTATGCGACGCAACATTATTTTATGTATATCAAGTTAAAAAATTTGTACGCTGGTGTCTGTTTGGTACCAAATGATTCTATAATCAATGTACTATTAAAATGTATAATCGATGAATTTTTGGCTCGTCTTAAAATATTAGAAATTGATACCTTTTTGACGCGGAACCTGTGCGAGGCATCCTTATTTTATGTTTATCATATTAAAAAATTTGTACGCTGGTGTCTGTTTGGTACCAAATGATTCTGTACTCAATGTACTATTAAAATGTATAATCGATGAATTTTTGGCTCGTCATAAAATATTAGAAATCGATACTATTTTACCGCTGATCCTATGCGACGCAAAATTATTTTATGTATATCAAGTTAAAAAATTTGTACGCTGGTGTCTGTTTGGTACCAAATGATTCTATAATCATTGTACTATTAAAATGTATAATCGATGAATTTTTGGCTCGTCTTAAAATATTAGAAATTGATACTTTTTTGACGCGGACCCTGTGCGACGCAACCTTATTTTATGTTTATCGTATTAAAAAATTTGTACGCTGGTGTCTGCATGGTACCAAAAGATTCTGTAATCAATGTACTATTAAAATGTATAATCGATGAATTTTTGGCTCGTCTTAAAATATTAGAAATCGATACTTTTTTACCGCTGACCCTATGCGACGCAACCTTATTTTATGTATATCAAGTTAAAAAATTTGTACGCTGGTGTCTGTTTGGTACCAAATGATTCTATAATCAATGTACTATTAAAATGTATAATCGATGAATTTTTGGCACGTCTTAAAATATAGGAAATCGATACTTTTTACCGTTGACCCTATTCGACGCAACTTTATTTTATGTATATCATGTTAAAAAATTTGTACGCTGGTGTCTGTTTGCTACCAAATGATTCTGTAATCAATGTGCTAATAAAATGTATAATCGATGAATTTTTGGCTCGTCTTAAAATATTAGAAATCGATAATTTTTTACCGCTGACCCTATGCGACGCATCCTTAATTTATGTATAGCAAATGAAAAAGTTTGTACGCTGTTGTCTGCTTGGTACCAAAAGATTCTGTAATCAATGTACTATTAAAATGAATAATCGATGAATTTTTGGCTCGTCTTAAAATATTAGAAATCGATAATTTTTTACCGCTGGCCCTATGCGACGCATCCTTAATTTATGTATAGCAAATGAAAAAGTTTGTACGCTGTTGTCTGCTTGGTACCAAAAGATTCTGTAATCAATGTACTATTAAAATGTATAATCGATGAATTTTTGGCTCGTCTTAAAATATTGGAAATCGATACTTTTTACCGCTGACCCTATGCGAAGCAACCTTATTTTATGTATATCAAGTTAAAAAATTTGTACGCTGGTGTCTGTTTGGTACCAAATGATTCTATAATCAATGTACTATTAAAATGTATAATCGATGAATTTTTGGCTCGTCTTAAAATATTGGAAATCGATACTTTTTACCGCTGACCCTATGCGACGCAAACTTATTTTATGTATATCATGTTGAAAAATTTGTACGCTGGTGTCTGTTTGGTACCAAATGATTCTGTAATCAATGTGCTATTAAAATGTATAATCGATGAATATTTGGCTCGTCTTAAAATATTAGAAATCGATAATTTTTTACCGCTGACCCTATGCGACGCATCCTTAATTTATGTATAGCAAATGAAAAAGTTTGTACGCTGTTGTCTGCTTGGTACCAAAAGATTCTGTAATAAATGTACTATTAAAATGTATAATCGATGAATTTTTGGCTCGTCTTAAAATATTAGAAATCGCTAATTTTTTACCGCTGACCCTATGCGACGCATCCTTAATTTATGTATAGCAAATGAAAAAGTTTGTACGCTGTTGTCTGCTTGGTACCAAAAGAATCTGTAATCAATGTACTATTAAAATGTATAATCGATGAATTTTTGGCTCGTCTTAAAATATTAGAAATCGATAATTTTTTACCGCTGGCCCTATGCGACGCATCCTTAATTTATGTATAGCAAATGAAAAAGTTTGTACGCTGTTGTCTGCTTGGTACCAAAAGATTCTGTAATCAATGTACTATTAAAATGTATAATCGATGAATTTTTGGCTCGTCTTAAAATATAGGAAATCGATACTTTTTACCGCTGACCCTATGCGACGAAACCTTATTTTATGTATATCAAGTTAAAAAATTTGTACGCTGGTGTCTGTTTGGTACCAAAAGATTGTGTAATCAATGTATTATTAAAATGTATAATCGATGAATTTTTGGCTCGTCTTAAAATATTGGAAATCGATACTTTTTACCGCTGACCCTATGCGAAGCAACCTTATTTTATGTATATCAAGTTAAAAAATTTGTACGCTGGTGTCTGTTTGGTACCAAATGATTCTGTAATCAATGTGCTATTAAAATGTATAATCGATGAATTTTTGGCTCGTCTTAAAATATTAGAAATCGATAATTTTTTACCGCTGACCCTATGCGACGCATCCTTAATTTATGTATAGCAAATGAAAAAGTTTGTACGCTGTTGTCTGCTTGGTACCAAAAGATTCTGTAATCAATGTACTATTAAAATGTATAATCGATGAATTTTTGGCTCGTCTTAAAATATTAGAAATCGCTAATTTTTTACCGCTGACCCTATGCGACGCATCCTTAATTTATGTATAGCAAATGAAAAAGTTTGTACGCTGTTGTCTGCTTGGTACCAAAAGATTCTGTAATCAATGTACTATTAAAATGTATAATCGATGAATTTTTGGCTCGTCTTAAAATATTAGAAATTGATACTTTTTTGACGCGGACCCTGTGCGACGCATCCTTATTTTATCTTTATCCTATTAAAAAATTTGTACGCTGGTGTCTGCAAGGTACGAAAAGATTCTGTAATCAATGTACTATTAAAATGTATAATCGATGAATTTTTGGCTCGTCTTAAAATATTGGAAATCGATACTTTTTACCGCTGACCCTATGCGACGCAACCTTATTTTATGTATATCATGTTAAAAAATTTGTACGCTGGTGTCTGTTTGGTACCAAATGATTCTGTAATCAATGTGCTATTAAAATGTATAATCGATGAATATTTGGCTCGTCTTAAAATATTAGAAATCGATAATTTTTTACCGCTGACCCTATGCGACGCATCCTTAATTTATGTATAGCAAATGAAAAAGTTTGTACGCTGTTGTCTGCTTGGTACCAAAAGATTCTGTAATCAAAGTACTATTAAAATGTATAATCGATGAATTTTTGGCTCGGCTTAAAATATTAGAAATTAATACTTTTTGACGCGGACCCTGTGCGACGCATCCTTATTTTATGTTTATCATATAAAAAAATTTGTACGCTGGTGTCTGCATGGTACGAAAAGATTCTGTAATCAATGTACTATTAAAATGTATAATCGATGAATTTTTGGCTCGTCTTAAAATATTGGAAATCGATACTTTTTACCGCTGACCCTATGCGACGCAACCTTATTTTAGGTATATCATGTTAAAAAATTTGTACGCTGGTGTCTGTTTGGTACCAAATGATTCTGTAATCAATGTGCTATTAAGATGTATAATCGATGAATTTTTGGCTCGTCTTAAAATATTAGAAATCGATACTTTTTTACCGCTGACCCTATGCGACGCAATATTATTTTATGTATATCAAGTTAAAAAAATTGTACGCTGGTGTCTGTTTGGTACCAAATGATTCTGTAATCAATGTACTATTAAAATGTATAATCGATGAATTTTTGGCTCGTCTTAAAATATTTGAAATCGATAATTTTTTACCGCTGACGCTATGCGACGCATACTTAATTTATGTATAGCAAATGAAAAAGTTTGTACGCTGTTGTCTGCTTGGTACCAAAAGATTCTGTAATCAATGTACTATTAAAAGGTATAATCGATGAATTTTTGGCTCGTCTTAAAATATTAGAAATTGATACTTTTTTGACGCGGACCCTGTGCGAAGCAACCTCATTTTATGTATATCAAGTTAAAAAATTTGTACGCTGGTGTCTGTTTGGTACCAAATGATTCTATAATCAATGTACTTTAAAATGTATAATCGATGAATTTTTGGCTCGTCTTAAAATATTGGAAATCGATAATTTTTTACCGCTGACCCTATGCGACGCATCCTTAATTTATGTATAGCAATTGAAAAAGTTTGTACGCTGTTGTCTGCAAGGTACGAAAAGATTCTGTAATCAATGTACTATTAAAATGTATAATCGATGAATTTTTGGCTCGTCTTAAAATATTGGAAATCGATACTTTTTACCGCTGACCCTATGCGACGCAACCTTATTTTATGTATATCATGTTAAAAAATTTGTACGCTGGTGTCTGTTTGGTACCTAATGATTCTGTAATCAATGTGCTATTAAGATGTATAATCGATGAATTTTTGGCTCGTCTTAAAATATTAGAAATCGATACTTTTTTACCGCTGACCCTATGCGACGCATCCTTAATTTATGTATAGCAATTGAAAAAGTTTGTACGCTGTTGTCTGCTTGGTACCAAAAGATTCTGTAATCAATGTACTATTAAAATGTATAATCGATGAATTTTTGGCTCGTCTTAAAATATTAGAAATCGATAATTTTTTACCGCTGACCCTATGCGACGCATCCTTAATTTATGTATAGCAATTGAAAAAGTTTGTACGCTGTTGTCTGCAAGGTACGAAAAGATTCTGTAATCAATGTACTATTAAAATGTATAATCGATGAATTTTTGGCTCGTCTTAAAATATTGGAAATCAATACTTTTTACCGCTGACCCTATGCGAAGCAACCTTATTTTATGTATATCAAGTTAAAAAATTTGTACGCTGGTGTCTGCTTGGTACCAAAAGATTCTGTAATCAATGTACTATTAAAATGTATAATCGATGAATTTTTGGCTCGTCTTAAAATATTAGAAATCAATAATTTTTTACCGCTGACCCTATGCGACGCATCCTTAATTTATGTATAGCAAATGAAAAAGTTTGTACGCTGTTGTCTGCTTGGTACCAAAAGATTCTGTAATCAATGTACTATTAAAATGTATAATCGATGAATTTTTGGCTCGTCTTAAAATATTAGAAATCGCTAATTTTTTACCGCTGACCCTATGCGACGCATCCTTAATTTATGTATAGCAAATGAAAAAGTTTGTACGCTGTTGTCTGCTTGGTACCAAAAGATTCTGTAATCAAAGTACTATTAAAATGTATAATCGATGAATTTTTGGCTCGGCTTAAAATATTAGAAATTAATACTTTTTGACGCGGACCCTGTGCGACGCATCCTTATTTTATGTTTATCATATAAAAAAATTTGTACGCTGGTGTCTGCATGGTACGAAAAGATTTTGTAATCAATGTACTATTAAAATGTATAATCGATGAATTTTTGGCTCGTCTTAAAATATTGGAAATCGATACTTTTTACCGCTGACCCTATGCGACGCAACCTTATTTTATGTATATCATGTTAAAAAATTTGTACGCTGGTGTCTGTTTGGTACCAAATGATTCTGTAATCAATGTGCTATTAAGATGTATAATCGATGAATTTTTGGCTCGTCTTAAAATATTAGAAATCGATACTTTTTTACCGCTGACCCTATGCGACGCAACATTATTTTATGTATATCAAGTAAAAATATTGTACGCTGGTGTCTGTTTGGTACCAAATGATTCTGTAATCAATGTACTATTAAAATGTATAATCGATGAATTTTTGGCTCGTCTTAAAATATTTGAAATCGATAATTTTTTACCGCTGACGCTATGCGACGCATACTTAATTTATGTATAGCAAATGAAAAAGTTTGTACGCTGTTGTCTGCTTGGTACCAAAAGATTCTGTAATCAATGTACTATTAAAATGTATAATCGATGAATTTTTGGCTCGTCTTAAAATATTGGAAATCGATCCTTTTTACCGCTGATCCTAAGCGACGCAATTTTATTTTATGTATATCATGTTAAAAAAATTGTACGCTGGTGTCTGTTTGGTACCAAATGATTCTGTAATCAATGTACTATTAAAATGTATAATCGATGAATATTTGGCTCGTCTTAAAATATTGGAAATCGATACTTTTTACCGCTGACCCTATGCGACGCAACTTTATTTAATGTATATCATGTTAAAAAATTTGTACGCTGGTGTCTGTTTGGTACCAAATGATTCTGTAATCAATGTGCTATTAAAATGTATAATCGATGAATATTTGGCTCGTCTTAAAATATTAGAAATCGATACCTTTTTACCGCTGACCCTATGCGACGCAACATTATTTTATGTATATCAAGTTAAAAAATTTGTATGCTGGTGTCTGTTTGGTACCAAATGATTCTATAATCAATGTACTATTAAAATGTATAATCGATGAATTTTTGGCTCGTCTTAAAATATTAGAAATTGATACCTTTTTGACGCGGAACCTGTGCGAGGCATCCTTATTTTATGTTTATCATATTAAAAAATTTGTACGCTGGTGTCTGTTTGGTACCAAATGATTCTGTACTCAATGTACTATTAAAATGTATAATCGATGAATTTTTGGCTCGTCATAAAATATTAGAAATCGATACTTTTTTACCGCTGATCCTATGCGACGCAAAATTATTTTATGTATATCAAGTTAAAAAATTTGTACGCTGGTGTCTGTTTGGTACCAAATGATTCTATAATCATTGTACTATTAAAATGTATAATCGATGAATTTTTGGCTCGTCTTAAAATATTAGAAATTGATACTTTTTTGACGCGGACCCTGTGCGACGCAACCTTATTTTAAGTTTATCGTATTAAAAAATTTGTACGCTGGTGTCTGCATGGTACCAAAAGATTCTGTAATCAATGTACTATTAAAATGTATAATCGATGAATTTTTGGCTCGTCTTAAAATATTAGAAATCGATACTTTTTTACCGCTGACCCTATGCGACGCAACCTTATTTTATGTATATCAAGTTAAAAAATTTGTACGCTGGTGTCTGTTTGGTACCAAATGATTCTATAATCAATGTACTATTAAAATGTATAATCGATGAATTTTTGGCACGTCTTAAAATATAGGAAATCGATACTTTTTACCGTTGACCCTATTCGACGCAACTTTATTTTATGTATATCATGTTAAAAAATTTGTACGCTGGTGTCTGTTTGCTACCAAATGATTCTGTAATCAATGTGCTAATAAAATGTATAATCGATGAATTTTTGGCTCGTCTTAAAATATTAGAAATCGATAATTTTTTACCGCTGACCCTATGCGACGCATCCTTAATTTATGTATAGCAAATGAAAAAGTTTGTACGCTGTTGTCTGCTTGGTACCAAAAGATTCTGTAATCAATGTACTATTAAAATGAATAATCGATGAATTTTTGGCTCGTCTTAAAATATTAGAAATCGATAATTTTTTACCGCTGGCCCTATGCGACGCATCCTTAATTTATGTATAGCAAATGAAAAAGTTTGTACGCTGTTGTCTGCTTGGTACCAAAAGATTCTGTAATCAATGTACTATTAAAATGTATAATTGATGAATTTTTGGCTCGTCTTAAAATATAGGAAATCGATACTTTTTACCGCTGACCCTATGCGACGAAACCTTATTTTATGTATATCAAGTTAAAAAATTTGTACGCTGGTGTCTGTTTGGTACCAAAAGATTGTGTAATCAATGTATTATTAAAATGTATAATCGATGAATTTTTGGCTCGTCTTAAAATATTGGAAATCGATACTTTTTACCGCTGACCCTATGCGAAGCAACCTTATTTTATGTATATCAAGTTAAAAAATTTGTACGCTGGTGTCTGTTTGGTACCAAATGATTCTGTAATCAATGTGCTATTAAAATGTATAATCGATGAATTTTTGGCTCGTCTTAAAATATTAGAAATCGATAATTTTTTACCGCTGACCCTATGCGACGCATCCTTAATTTATGTATAGCAAATGAAAAAGTTTGTACGCTGTTGTCTGCTTGGTACCAAAAGATTCTGTAATCAATGTACTATTAAAATGTATAATCGATGAATTTTTGGCTCGTCTTAAAATATTAGAAATCGCTAATTTTTTACCGCTGACCCTATGCGACGCATCCTTAATTTATGTATAGCAAATGAAAAAGTTTGTACGCTGTTGTCTGCTTGGTACCAAAAGATTCTGTAATCAATGTACTATTAAAATGTATAATCGATGAATTTTTGGCTCGTCTTAAAATATTAGAAATTGATACTTTTTTGACGCGGACCCTGTGCGACGCATTCTTATTTTATCTTTATCCTATTAAAAAATTTGTACGCTGGTGTCTGCAAGGTACGAAAAGATTCTGTAATCAATGTACTATTAAAATGTATAATCGATGAATTTTTGGCTCGTCTTAAAATATTGGAAATCGATACTTTTTACCGCTGACCCTATGCGACGCAAACTTATTTTATGTATATCATGTTGAAAAATTTGTACGCTGGTGTCTGTTTGGTACCAAATGATTCTGTAATCAATGTGCTATTAAAATGTATAATCGATGAATATTTGGCTCGTCTTAAAATATTAGAAATCGATAATTTTTTACCGCTGACCCTATGCGACGCATCCTTAATTTATGTATAGCAAATGAAAAAGTTTGTACGCTGTTGTCTGCTTGGTACCAAAAGATTCTGTAATAAATGTACTATTAAAATGTATAATCGATGAATTTTTGGCTCGTCTTAAAATATTAGAAATCGCTAATTTTTTACCGCTGACCCTATGCGACGCATCCTTAATTTATGTATAGCAAATGAAAAAGTTTGTACGCTGTTGTCTGCTTGGTACCAAAAGAATCTGTAATCAATGTACTATTAAAATGTATAATCGATGAATTTTTGGCTCGTCTTAAAATATTAGAAATCGATAATTTTTTACCGCTGGCCCTATGCGACGCATCCTTAATTTATGTATAGCAAATGAAAAAGTTTGTACGCTGTTGTCTGCTTGGTACCAAAAGATTCTGTAATCAATGTACTATTAAAATGTATAATCGATGAATTTTTGGCTCGTCTTAAAATATAGGAAATCGATACTTTTTACCGCTGACCCTATGCGACGAAACCTTATTTTATGTATATCAAGTTAAAAAATTTGTACGCTGGTGTCTGTTTGGTACCAAAAGATTGTGTAATCAATGTATTATTAAAATGTATAATCGATGAATTATTGGCTCGTCTTAAAATATTGGAAATCGATACTTTTTACCGCTGACCCTATGCGAAGCAACCTTATTTTATGTATATCAAGTTAAAAAATTTGTACGCTGGTGTCTGTTTGGTACCAAATGATTCTGTAATCTATGTGCTATTAAAATGTATAATTGATGAATTTTTGGCTCGTCTTAAAATATTGGAAATCGATAATTTTTACCGCTGACCCTATGCGACGCAACTTTATTTTATGTATATCATGTTAAAAAATTTGTACGCTGGTGTCTGTTTGGTACCAAATGATTCTGTAATCAATGTGCTATTAAAATGTATAATCGATGAATTTTTGGCTTGTCTTAAAATATTAGAAATCGATAATTTTGTACCGCTGACCCTATGCGACGCATCCTTAATTTATGTATAGCAATTGAAAAAGTTTGTACGCTGTTGTCTGCAAGGTACGAAAAGATTCTGTAATCAATGTACTATTAAAATGTATAATCGATGAATTTTTGGCTCGTCTTAAAATATTGGAAATCGATACTTTTTACCGCTGACCCTATGCGACGCAACCTTATTTTATGTATATCATGTTAAAAAATTTGTACGCTGGTGTCTGTTTGGTACCAAATGATTCTGTAATCAATGTGCTATTAAGATGTATAATCGATGAATTTTTGGCTCGTCTTAAAATATTAGAAATCGATACTTTTTTACCGCTGACCCTATGCGACGCATCCTTAATTTATGTATAGCAATTGAAAAAGTTTGTACGCTGTTGTCTGCTTGGTACCAAAAGATTCTGTAATCAATGTACTATTAAAATGTATAATCGATGAATTTTTGGCTCGTCTTAAAATATTAGAAATCGATAATTTTTTACCGCTGACCCTATGCGACGCATCCTTAATTTATGTATAGCAATTGAAAAAGTTTGTACGCTGTTGTCTGCAAGGTACGAAAAGATTCTGTAATCAATGTACAATTAAAATGTATAATCGATGAATTTTTGGCTCGTCTTAAAATATTGGAAATCAATACTTTTTACCGCTGACCCTATGCGAAGCAACCTTATTTTATGTATATCAAGTTAAAAAATTTGTACGCTGGTGTCTGTTTGGTACCAAATGATTCTATAATCAATGTACTATTAAAATGTATAATCGATGAATTTTTGGCTCTTCTTAAAATATTGGAAATCGATAATTTTTACCGCTGACCCTATGCGACGCAACTTTATTTTATGTATATCATGTTAAAAAATTTGTACGCTGGTGTCTGTTTGGTACCAAATGATTCTGTAATCAATGTGCTATTAAAATGTATAATCGATGAATTTTTGGCTCGTCTTAAAATATTAGAAATCGATAATTTTTTACCGCTGACCCTATGCGACGCATACTTAATTTATGTATAGCAAATGAAAAAGTTTGTACGCTGTTGTCTGCTTGGTACCAAAAGATTCTGTAATCAATGTACTATTAAAATGTATAATCGATGAATTTTTGGCTGGTCTTAAAATATTGGAAATCGATAATTTTTACCGCTGACCCTATGCGAAGCAACTCTACTTTATGTATATCATGTTAAAAAATTTGTACGCTGGTGTCTGTTTGGTACCAAATGATTCTATAATTAATGTACTATTAAAATGTATAATCGATGAATTTTTGGCTCGTCTTAAAATATTGGAAATCGATACTTTTTACCGCTGACCCTATGCGAAGCAACATTATTTTATGTATAGCAATTTAAAAAGTTTGTACGCTGTTGTCTGCTTGGTACCAAAAGATTGTGTAATCAATGTACTATTAAAATGTATAATCGATGAATTTTTGGCTCGTCTTAAAATATTGGAAATCGATACTTTTTACCGCTGACCCTATGCGAAGCAACCTTATTTTATGTATATCAAGTTAAAAAATTTGTACGCTGGTGTCTGTTTGGTACCAAATGATTCTGTAATCAATGTGCTATTAAAATGTATAATCGATGAATTTTTGGCTCGTCTTAAAATATTAGAAATCGATAATTTTTTACCGCTGACCCTATGCGACGCATCCTTAATTTATGTATAGCAAATGAAAAAGTTTGTACGCTGTTGTCTGCTTGGTACCAAAAGATTCTGTAATCAATGTACTATTAAAATGTATAATCGATGAATTTTTGGCTCGTCTTAAAATATTAGAAATCGCTAATTTTTTACCGCTGACCCTATGCGACGCATCCTTAATTTATGTATAGCAAATGAAAAAGTTTGTACGCTGTTGTCTGCTTGGTACCAAAAGATTCTGTAATCAATGTACTATTAAAATGTATAATCGATAAATTTTTGGCACGTCTTAAAATATTAGAAATCGATAATTTTTTACCGCTGGCCCTATGCGACGCATCCTTAATTTATGTATAGCAAATGAAAAAGTTTGTACGCTGTTGTCTGCTTGGTACCAAAAGATTCTGTAATCAATGTACTATTAAAATGTATAATCGATGAATTTTTGGCTCGTCTTAAAATATTGGAAATCGATAATTTTTACCGCTGACCCTATGCGACGCAACTTTATTTTATGTAAATCATGTAAAAAAATTTGTAAGCTGGTGTCTGTTTGGTACCAAATGATTCTGTAATCAATGTGCTATTAAAATGTATAATCGATGAATTTTTGGCTCGTCTTAAAATATTAGAAATCGATAATTTTTTACCGCTGACCCTATGCGACGCATCCTTAATTTATGTATAGCAAATGAAAAAAGTTTGTACGCTGTTGTCTGCTTGGTACCAAAAGATTCTGTAATCAATGTACTATTAAAATGTATAATCGATGAATTTTTGGCTCGACTTAAAATATTGGAAATCGATACTTTTTACCGCTGACCCTATGCGAAGCAACCTTATTTTATGTATATCAAGTTAAAAAATTTGTACGCTGGTGTCTGTTTGGTACCAAATGATTCTGTAATCAATGTGCTATTAAAATGTATAATCGATGAATTTTTGGCTCGTCTTAAAATATTAGAAATCGATACTTTTTACCGCTGACCCTATGCGACGCAACCTTATTTTATGTATATCATATAAAAAAATTTGTACGCTGGTGTCTGCATGGTACGAAAAGATTCTGTAATCAATGTACTATTAAAATGTATAATCGATGAATTTTTGGCTCGTCTTAAAATATTGGAAATCGATACTTTTTACCGCTGACCCTATGCGACGCAACCTTATTTTATGTATATCATGTTAAAAAATTTGTACGCTGGTGTCTGTTTGGTACCAAATGATTCTATAATCAATGTGCTATTAAGATGTATAATCGATGAATTTTTGGCTCGTCTTAAAATATTGGAAATCGATAATTTTTTACCGCTGACCCTATGCGACGCATCCTTAATTTATGTATAGCAATTGAAAAAGTTTGTACGCTGTTGTCTGCAAGGTACGAAAAGATTCTGTAATCAATGTACTATTAAAATGTATAATCGATGAATTTTTGGCTCGTCTTAAAATATTGGAAATCGATACTTTTTACCGCTGACCCTATGCGACGCAACCTTATTTTATGTATATCATGTTAAAAAATTTGTACGCTGGTGTCTGTTTGGTACCAAATGATTCTGTAATCAATGTGCTATTAAGATGTATAATCGATGAATTTTTGGCTCGTCTTAAAATATTAGAAATCGATACTTTTTTACCGCTGACCCTATGCGACGCATCCTTAATTTATGTATAGCAATTGAAAAAGTTTGTACGCTGTTGTCTGCTTGGTACCAAAAGATTCTGTAATCAATGTACTATTAAAATGTATAATCGATGAATTTTTGGCTCGTCTTAAAATATTAGAAATCGATAATTTTTTACCGCTGACCCTATGCGACGCATCCTTAATTTATGTATAGCAATTGAAAAAGTTTGTACGCTGTTGTCTGCAAGGTACGAAAAGATTCTGTAATCAATGTACTATTAAAATGTATAATCGATGAATTTTTGGCTCGTCTTAAAATATTGGAAATCAATACTTTTTACCGCTGACCCTATGCGAAGCAACCTTATTTTATGTATATCAAGTTAAAAAATTTGTACGCTGGTGTCTGTTTGGTACCAAATGATTCTATAATCAATGTACTATTAAAATGTATAATCGATGAATTTTTGGCTCTTCTTAAAATATTGGAAATCGATAATTTTTACCGCTGACCCTATGCGACGCAACTTTATTTTATGTATATCATGTTAAAAAATTTGTACGCTGGTGTCTGTTTGGTACCAAATGATTCTGTAATCAATGTGCTATTAAAATGTATAATCGATGAATTTTTGGCTCGTCTTAAAATATTAGAAATCGATAATTTTTTACCGCTGACCCTATGCGACGCATACTTAATTTATGTATAGCAAATGAAAAAGTTTGTACGCTGTTGTCTGCTTGGTACCAAAAGATTCTGTAATCAATGTACTATTAAAATGTATAATCGATGAATTTTTGGCTGGTCTTAAAATATTGGAAATCGATAATTTTTACCGCTGACCCTATGCGAAGCAACTCTACTTTATGTATATCATGTTAAAAAATTTGTACGCTGGTGTCTGTTTGGTACCAAATGATTCTATAATTAATGTACTATTAAAATGTATAATCGATGAATTTTTGGCTCGTCTTAAAATATTGGAAATCGATACTTTTTACCGCTGACCCTATGCGAAGCAACCTTATTTTATGTATAGCAATTTAAAAAGTTTGTACGCTGTTGTCTGCTTGGTACCAAAAGATTGTGTAATCAATGTACTATTAAAATGTATAATCGATGAATTTTTGGCTCGTCTTAAAATATTAGAAATCGATAATTTTTTACCGCTGACCCTATGCGACGCATCCTTAATTTATGTATAGCAAATGAAAAAGTTTGTACGCTGTTGTCTGCTTGGTACCAAAAGATTCTGTAATAAATGTACTATTAAAATGTATAATCGATGAATTTTTGGCTCGTCTTAAAATATTAGAAATCGCTAATTTTTTACCGCTGACCCTATGCGACGCATCCTTAATTTATGTATAGCAAATGAAAAAGTTTGTACGCTGTTGTCTGCTTGGTACCAAAAGATTCTGTAATCAATGTACTATTAAAATGTATAATCTATGAATTTTTGGCTCGTCTTAAAATATTAGAAATCGATAATTTTTTACCGCTGGCCCTATGCGACGCATCCTTAATTTATGTATAGCAAATGAAAAAGTTTGTACGCTGTTGTCTGCTTGGTACCAAAAGATTCTGTAATCAATGTACTATTAAAATGTATAATCGATGAATTTTTGGCTCGTCTTAAAATATTAGAAATCGCTAATTTTTTACCGCTGACCCTATGCGACGCATCCTTAATTTATGTATAGCAAATGAAAAAGTTTGTACGCTGTTGTCTGCTTGGTACCAAAAGATTCTGTAATCAATGTACTATTAAAATGTATAATCGATGAATTTTTGGCTCGTCTTAAAATATTGGAAATCGATACTTTTTACCGCTGACCCTATGCGACGCAACTTTATTTTATGTATATCATGTTAAAAAATTTGTACGCTGGTGTCTGTTTGGTACCAAATGATTCTGTAATCAATGTGCTATTAAAATGTATAACCGATGAATTTTTGGCTCGCCTTAAAATATTAGAAATCGATACTTTTTTACCGCTGACCCTGTGCGACGCATCCTCATTTTATGTTTATCATATTAAAAAATTTGTACGCTGGTGTCTGTTTGGTACCAAATGATTCTGTAATCAATGTGCTATTAAAATGTATAATCGATGAATTTTTGGCTCGTCTTAAAATATTAGAAATCTATACTTTTTTACCGCTGACCCTATGCGACGCATCCTTAATTTATGTATAGCAAATGAAAAAGTTTGTACGCTGTTGTCTGTTTGGTACCAAAAGATTCTGTAATCAATGTACTATTAAAATGTATAATCGATGAATTTTTGGCTCGTCTTAAAATATTAGAAATCGATACTTTTTTACCGCTGACCCTATGCGACGCAACATTATTTTATATATATCAAGTTAAAAAATTTGTACGCTGGTGTCTGTTTGGTACCAAATGATTCTATAATCAATGTACTATTAAAATGTATAATCGATGAATTTTTGGCTCGTCTTAAAATATTAGAAATCGATAATTTTTTACCGCTGACCCTATGCGACGCATCCTTAATTTATGTATAGCAAATGAAAAAGTTTGTACGCTGGTGTCTGTTTGGTACCAAATGATTCTGTAATCAATGTGCTATTAAAATGTATAACCGATGAATTTTTGGCTCGCCTTAAAATATTAGAAATCGATACTTTTTTACCGCTGACCCTGTGCGACGCATCCTCATTTTATGTTTATCATATTAAAAAATTTGTACGCTGGTGTCTGTTTGGTACCAAATGATTCTGTAATCAATGTGCTATTAAAATGTATAATCGATGAATTTTTGGCTCGTCTTAAAATATTAGAAATCGATACTTTTTTACCGCTGACCCTATGCGACGCATCCTTAATTTATGTATAGCAAATGAAAAAGTTTGTACGCTGTTGTCTGTTTGGTACCAAAAGATTCTGTAATCAATGTACTATTAAAATGTATAATCGATGAATTTTTGGCTCGTCTTAAAATATTAGAAATCGATACTTTTTTACCGCTGACCCTATGCGACGCAACATTATTTTATATATATCAAGTTAAAAAATTTGTACGCTGGTGTCTGTTTGGTACCAAATGATTCTATAATCAATGTACTATTAAAATGTATAATCGATGAATTTTTGGCTCGTCTTAAAATATTAGAAATCGATAATTTTTTACCGCTGACCCTATGCGACGCATCCTTAATTTATGTATAGCAAATGAAAAAGTTTGTACGCTGTTGTCTGCTTGGTACCAAAAGATTCTGTAATCAATGTACTATTAAAATGTATAATCGATGAATTTTTGGCTCGTCTTAAAATATTAGAAATTGATACTTTTTTGACGCGGACCCTGTGCAACGCATCCTTATTTTATGTTTATCATATTAAAAAATTTGTACGCTGGTGTCTGCATGGTACGAAAAGATTCTGTAATCAATGTACTATTAAAATGTATAATCGATGAATTTGTGGCTCGTCTAAAATATTGGAAATCGATACTTTTTACCGCTGACCCTATGTGACGCAACCTTATTTTATGTTTAGCAAATGAAAAATTTGTACGCTGTTGTCTGCTTGGTACCAAAAGATTCTGTTATCAATGTACTATTAAAATGTATAATCGATGAATTTTTGGCTCGTCTTAAAATATTAGAACTTGATACTTTTTTGACGCGGACCCTGTGCGACTCATCCTTATTTTATGTTTATCAAATTAAAAAATTTACGCACAATTAAATTACGTGTATTATACCAAAACGTTTGTAGGCTGGTATTCTGATGGTACCTTCATAATGTGTAGACTATGTACTGTTAAAATATCTGAAAGAATAATTTTTGGCGCGTTTTAAAATATTGAAATTAAAACTTTTAATCCGCGATTCCCATACGGCGCACAATTAAATTACGTGTATTATACCAAAAGGTTTGTAGGCTGTTATTCTGATGGTACCTTCATAATGTGTAGACAATGTACTGTTAAAATATTTGAAAGAATAATTTTTGGCGCGTTTTAAAATATTGAAAATTAAAACTTTTAAGCCGCGATTCCCATACGGCGCACATTTATATTACTTGTATTATACCAAAAAGTTTGTACGCTGGTATGCTGATGGTACCATCATAATGTACATATAATGTAATGTTGAAATATATAAAAGATTAATTTTTGGCTCGTTTTAAAATATTGACAATTAAAACTTTTAAGCCGTGATTACATACGGCGCGCAATTATATTTCGTATATTGTATCAAAAAGTTTGTAGGCTGGTATTCTGATTGTACCTTCATAATGTGTAGACGATGTACTGTTAAAATATATGAAAGAATAATTTTTGGCGCGTTTTAAAATATTGAAAATTAAAACTTTTAAGCCGCGATTCCCATACGGCGCACAATTTTATTACGTGTATAATACTACAATTATATTACGTATATTATATCAAAAAGTTTGTAGGCTGGTATGCTGATGGTACCTTCATAATGTGTCGACAATGTACTGTTAAAATATATGAAAGATTAATTTTTGGCTCTTTTTAATATATTAAAAATTGATACTTTATAGCCGCCAACCTATTAAAACTCAGATTCATATTATATGTATTAAATGAAAAAATGTGGAGGCCCAAATCTATTTGGTACAGAAATAATTCTGTATATAGTCTGCATATAATGTACTATTAAAAAAAACAATCAATTAATTTTTGGCTCTTTTTAAAATATTAAAACTCGATACTTTATTAATGCGAACCCTATATAACAAAGAGTTATACCTTGTGTATTAAACCAAAAATTTTGTACGCTCGAATCTGTTTGGGGTATAATAGTAATCTGTATAAAATATACTACTAAAAATGACAATCGATTAATTTTTGGCTTTTTTAAAAATATTCAAAATCAATTCTTTATAACCGCGGATCTTATATAAAGCAGAATTATATTATGTGTATTAAACGAAAAAATTTGTACGCTCCAATCTGTTTGGTATAAAAGTAATCTGCATACAATGTACTATTACAAAAAACAAGCGATTAATTTTTGGTTCTCTTTAGAATATTCAATATTTTATAGCCGCGGATCCTATAAAACGCAGACTTATATTATATTATTATAATGAATGCAATATGTGAACGTTGTACATTTTTTTAAAATAAGCACAAATTTATATGATATACGATTTTACTTTACGTTCGATATATTTCTACTACTATTGTTCTGTAGTTTAACACTTCAATAAAAAGAAGAGGTCATTTTTCTTCGCAATACCACTGCTCTTCTCAAGTTGGATCTATACTTTCTGAAACAATGAGGCCTGTATCTTGCTTTCATACATAATGCATTGCATTTGGTGATAGCGTTTCTGTAGCTGTTACGAAAACGAATGGCGTTGAATAATAAGGTCTTCTACTTGTAAACCAAGATTTCGAGTTAAGAGTATTGATATCGCATCAACAGAAAAGAATATAAAAAATAGTAATTTTCAATTTATATTAATCCTAGCAATGTTTAATTATAAAAGTGATTTAATGTAAGTAAGTTTTTGAAAAGTTGTGGTCTCTTTTATTTATTGTGTGTAAACTATATCAAATACTTAAAATAATTCATTATATTTATAAAGGAGCAAATTAATGTGTGAAGAACATTTATGTTTCTCTCTCTCTCAAAATTATATAATTTTGTTTTTATGTATTGCAACTTTAAATAAGTTTTACTTTATTATTTTTTATTATATAATAGTTCTTTTTTCTACTTTATGGATCAGAAATCGTTAAAAGATATAAAATGTAAATCAATAATTAAATATGTAGTAAAATAGCTATATTACGATTTTCACAATAGCTATAGAGATTTGATGTTAAAGCTCGTCACTTCCACAGACCTAGTATGGTTGAATAAGTTTGGACAGAGATAGCACTCAAGTAGAGAGCATCAGGAAATTGCTCTCTCTTCAATCCGCTCCCTTTGTCTGCTCTTTATGCGGTTGACAATCTCGCTACGTAAACGCGGATTACGGTTAAAGGAGATTATCATTAGAGAAAATAATTGGTATTATTCCCCATAGAATACGTAAAATTGCTTATAATATAATTTATAAAATTAAATATATAATAAAATAATTTATTAAATATAAATAAAATATATAAAATTGTATATTTAATATTTATATATTTATTACAATTGATATATTTAATTATATATTAATTATATATTTATTAAATATATTTGCTGCTTTAGAAATAGAAGTAAAATTTAAAATAATACACACACAATTAATTAAATAATACACTGCAATAGATAGCATAGTATTTCTATCTCAAACGCTTATTTTAAACCAATTTTTGTTCGTTAAAAGGAGAAATATCTTTTTATTTATATGATTCATAAATAAAAGTTACTCCGTCGAGACGTCAGTCGTATGATAAAAATCGAAATATTTTACGGCAAAACCGGATTATTCCGAGGATGAATGTTTCTATTCGCGCTATCTGCCGTACTTTCCTTAATCGACGTCAGGAGTTGCTGCTCTTGACGTCAGAGATGCAAGTTCTGAAAGTGGCTCAATATGATTCGGGACACATTCGCGGAAAGTCCCGGCGATTACGGGATACAGTATAACTTGGCGAGTAACCATGACGACAGCACAGTGCACCGAAGAAAAAGTACATTCGTTTCCGAGATTCGACTTCCTCTGACGCGCAAGGAGCATGGCAATAAAAGAGTAGCGAGGGAGGGTTAAAGGGTGGTTAAAGGGAGAAAGAAAATCCGACCGAGCCAGAGTCCTCGGAAAGAGGAAAGTCGACCGCTCTTAGCGTCCCTCTCGTCATCATCCCTCTTCCCTTCTCACGGATAGGGAAGGAAATGGGCTTTCCTCGAGAACATGCCGACTTCTTACTTTCCTCGCATTCTTATGCTCGAGGATTATTATCGAATTGCTCCGTTCGCCGCCTCGCATATCAGATGAATTAACATTTCCGCTCGGGGAATTCACAGTTCGATCTTACTGCCATATAAAATAATCTTTTATGATATTAAATGAATACTTTTATATTTTGATACGATATAGAGGAATTTATCTGAGAAAATAAAAATTTTACAAAATTTTTATTGTTTCTTTAGACATGAATTTGTTCGCGCTAAATGTAACATTTTTTAACTGTTTTAAGATCATGGAAATAAGTTTCGTCAATTGTTCTTGAACAGAAACAATGAAAGAAATATTATTATAAATTATTTTAAATTATATTATATAAATTAATTTATTATAAATAATATTTTTATCGATACTTATTTCATAAAGTTCTAATGTAAGCAGTAGTGCAATTATACATTATTACATATTTGCAGGATTTAACACACACAACGATCGAAATCATATTAATATGTAATCAAGATAAGATGTAATACCTGATATAGATAATTATTTCCGACTCGAGCGGTCTGTAATTATTGTGCTTATTCACTAATGATCCATGCAATCAGTGTAATATATGTGTAAACATCCGCTAATGCCAATTTTACATTTTAATTACATTTTAATTACAAATAAGCATTATTTGTCCTTTCACGTAAAATTGATAGTTTCATAAACTTGTTTCTCATCATAAAATCTAAGATGCGTTCTTTCTTCGCTGGAGATAATTTTTGCAACTATGAAAGAGAAAGAACAATGAAGCAAGATGCCATGTAAAGTGCTACGATGAATTCAGTAAGAATAAAGTCGAGAAAACTTTTATGTTCGGCTCCTGTGAGGTAACCTTCGTTTACTAAGCTATTGTGAAAGGACGATTGTTTTCGCTAAGATTCCTTTCTAGATCATGATTGCCTAAGATCTTGTGTCAGAACCTGCGAGTGTCAAGAATTTCTTCTGACGTTGGCGAGGAGGACGTATACGATTGGAAACTAGAATTGAGCTTATCCGGAGCTAATTCGATTTATCATCTGAATGCTTCCTTGATTTCGCATCTGTAATCAAATTGCAGATGAGCAGTCGGTCTAAACGCCCTAATTTCATTTTCAAGATGTTATTATGCTCCTTTGACTTCGCGATATCGTTTTCTTTACGTAATTCATAATTTTATTACCTTGAAAGAAATTGATTAAAAACTACATACAGGATGAATTGCCTAAACGTGATCACCTTAATCTTATTCTGTTGTTAATGGGTCAATCGAATTCTTTTTGTGAAACATATAATTCAAAGATAGTTATAGCATACCTTTTATCAATTTTTTTCAAGATTTCAAAATTTTTTTATATAAAAGTATTAAGGTAAGATAATCGAAGAATATTTTACGAGACATTATTTTATAGTTTATGTAAAATTATGTCAAATTAAAATATAAAATATCTCGTAAACTATTAAAATTTGAAATTATTTTATGATTACCGAACTTGTTAAGAGATAGGCGTACAAAAAAATTATAGGCTCTATAAAAAAAAATAAAGATAAGACCTTAAAAAATTTTTTAAAAAATGGTAAAAAGTATACTATAATTTTTAAAGATCTCTTTGAATTATATCATGCAACGTAAAAAATTTCAATTGATTCACTAACAGAATAATTTAAAGTGAAAGATTATGTTACGTGGTTTATCCAATGTATGTATATAACACATTTCAGCAACAATTTACGACTTAAAACAGCGAACAGATATATCAAATAAAACAATTTATGTGTGCACCAAATCAAGTTTCTATAGACATTATATGGTATCATTAAAGCTGGGAGGCATTCCTTATAATGATGATTTCATCAGTTTCACACACTTCTTTCTTAACATTAAACAGTACATCTCTCGCGTAAAGTCACCGATATACCTCGAAAAGTTTAAATTAAAATCTCGAAGATAAGGATAATATTTATATCACGAACCAAATAGTTTCAACATCCATTCGATCATTAATCGTTCACCATCGCAACATATAAACAGGCAATTGTATAAATAAATAAAATCAAATCGCACTTTTCTGTTAACATAAAAAAAAAAAAGAAAAAAAAAATTGACGCGCGGCCTAGTCGAGAGTGGCTGTTATCGATCTTACGTATCCGCGTATCGATCTCGGTCCTCGGTACAGGCAACGGGACAAGATAAGCGAATCTCGATGTATGCGACGTGATCGCGCCGCTGGCGAACGAAGAGTGGGGTGTTACATAAAGCGCGGTGCGACGCGAACGGAACGGCAATCCGCCGTGGAATACCAGCTGATCGTCACGCGGGAGAGCAGACTTGTCATCCGCAGACACGTGGATATATCGTGCTCGACGAGAGAGATCATCCTGCGAATCGATCGTCCAGGCTTGCTCGATACTCGAAAGGTGAGTGGAGTTTCGATTTTATCTCGCAACACCCCATAATTATAATATTGCGGCTTAATTTTTGATTTAACTAATTATTAATTAACAAAGTAAGAAATGCTCGATGAGTTTTGCAACTGGTATTTTATATGTCGAAATATGTCGAAAAGGCTTGTCAAATTTGGAGAGAAATATTAATATTCTTGTTTATATTGATTCTCCATTTTTATATTATCGAAAGTGCTCGATAAATCGTTTATACGCAAAAATAAGAGACATCGCGCAGCTTTCCAAATTTATTTCAAGTTATTATAGGCTCGATCTGATTGTAAGTTAGATATTTTTATATCCTTACAATTCGAAATCTCATAATGACAATTTTATGATAAAAATGCTTAGAATTTCGAAAGATCTATATCTGTGCGAACTATAATAGCTCTCTAAACTCGCACGGTATCTAAAGCTAATTATTGAGCTTTCGCTTAGTTAAGCTTTTCGCTCCAACATAGTAGAGATCGAAGAGCATACTATAATTGCATCAGCTTGCTGAATTAATCTGTTACGCTTTCGAGAGAAACGACGATGAAACTTTGCACGAAAAAAGGATCAAATATTACTTTGAGATTATCTAATACTCGAGCTATTTTCACGTCGTATATTTGCGTTATAAATAAAGTTGTCTGGATAATTATATACGAATGAGGGTAACGTTTTCACTCGCTATATTTGACATCTACATAAATATAGCGCGAGAATATTCTGGTTGTGCGATTTCATTCGTTCTCTTATATACGTTCTCTTATATTTGCAAGACACTGGAGAAAAATATTGAATGATATCTGGAAAAACACTTATAATAAGCGAAAGATACACTATTAAGATAGAGACGAGCGCTATCTTTTTCCTTATCGGAAAGATAAGGAAAATTCAGACATGCATTTTACTAAATGTCATCTAACATCTCATCGAAAGTTTTCCCTGCATTACGATACAAAATTCTTGTGCGCGATAAGTATAATAATTAATTCGATATTTAATTTGATAATTGATACGTTCTTAGAGAAGAATCGATAAACGTAATCAAGCTAATTCTCTTATCTGTAATATTAATTCAAACAAAGCCTTGTTGCAACTTCGCCAAATATTCTGTATAGGTTTTTCGTCATTTGCATAAAAATATAAATAATATAGAATTTCAAGAAACTATTTGAAAAAATTATGCAAGCAATTATTATAATAAAAATATAAGAAAAAATGTTTCTTATGACAAAAATAAGCAATGCTGATTAATTAATTCGTAAAAAATGAATGGTAAAGATAGTTTGATATAAATGTATTGCATTTATATATATGACGCGAGAGAGAGAGAGAGAGAGAGAGAGAGAGAGAGAGAGAGAGAGAGAGAGAGAGAGAGAGAGAGAGAGAGAGAGAGAGAGAGGGAGAGAGAAGTCAAGGTATATGCACACATTTTTTCTCAATAAGTAGATAAAGGAAATAATAGATAATATGTGCGTATATAAACAATTGTCTGATAATGTAATAATATCAAAGGATAATATAATCTGTCAACGTCGAGACTCACAAACATATAAATCGCGATATGACGCTATATAATAAATATTCCCAGTTAAAAAAAGTAGTTTGATACGACCCGTAATCTATAATGTACTCATGCGGAAAGTGCATTTATATTTCTCTTCGGAGATATATTTGCTGTCAGAGTATCAAGAGGGGATTCCTCAAGAGCGTCGCGGGAGTTTTCTCTATCGCATGAGGGGTCATTCGTTTCTGTATATCCTCGTTTCCTCACGTATCAAGGCGCTTTGGAAGTAGTTAATTATTTTCGAAAAAATCCCGATTATTATTTCCGTGAGTATGCCTGTAGAATAATATTTCAGTAATATATATATATATATATATATATATATATATATATATATATATATATATATATAGCCATATCAGTTTTTAATTAGTACGATTAATTAAGTTTTACAATTTTGATAAATCGGAAAATCAACAAATTTTATAATCTTATACATATGTAATAAATAATAATATAAAATAATAAATAATAATATTCTAAATTATTAAGTAGCTCTTTCGCAATAATGACATTTTTATGTAAAATAGTTTAATAGTGACAATGAAAAGGTAGCAAAACATTACTTTCTCCATCAACAGTGCTAAGGCCTTTATCCGAGGAATAACTCAATATCTTGAAATAAAAAAACGATATTAAGTATGACACAGAAGCAAAAAATCTACACGGAAATATTTTCTATTCGTCACGTGCGAGCCATACTATAAACATTGCGAAAAACTAAAAAAAAATTCAACTTTTATTCGTGCGACCGTACTTATAAAATTCGCGAAATTCCGTGTGTACGTCATAGCGAGTTCTAAAAAATTTCATGACAGACAAAAATCACGATAGAGACAGACAGCGATCCGAACGAAACAGCTGCTCAATGAAAATGAGTCATGGTCATTATGGACGAATTCACTCTTACTTCTCTACGAAGGCGATCTTTTGCTGATCGTCGCGCGAATATTCTTTCGTTCTTGTCGTCCTTCTCCTACCACTTTCGATCTCGTCGAGACATTCTATCCGGCAACGATCACGAATACATCTCTTACTCTTGCTACCGAGTTTCTCAAGACCTACGTCATTGGAGGCGTAGTTAATTATTGATTAGCTTGTTAAGCATTTTGTTCGAAAGGCCAAATGTACATTTTATTTCTCCATCGTCATATATTTTGTCACGAAAATGATGGAAAGCGGGAATGACGCGAATTCAGACGTCATTCACTTCAAGTTGTGTGATGAATCTTTTACCATCAGTTTCTTTATTAAATATAGTTTAAAGAACAAACGTATATGCAGTAATGAAAGAAGACATATAGACTGCTTAATAATTTTTCTAAATTATTTGTTGATAGAAAATACAAAGATTACAAAATATTTTATTTCAATGATAATTTATCTCTTTCATATTTTCTATGTATTATACATATATATTGGATAAGATAATTTTAATCATTCGACTTATTGAAATCAGCGATATAACATATGCAATCGCATACGTATGCAAACATGGTGCGCTATTTTATGTAATTTCCGAGCAATTTCATTAATCCTAGACATACCAACTGGCAACAAGTATCACTTTCACTTTTTATCCTACAACCATCGTTTTTATTTTAGCATGCGTCTCCTTGAATCTGACAAAACAGCCTCACCTATATTTCACACGTTTTCTATAAATTATTATTGCACGATATTGCGTTGTCAGCAAGATTCTTATCGTCATCTGTATCAGTTTTTGATACGTAATATGCGGAAATTGATCTTTATCATTCAGTATTCATATATGGATAAACGCCCATTCTTGAAAGGTAAATAAGAGTTCTACGAGTTCTACGCCTGCATTAGATTCATTCAAGGTACATGTCATGTGCATATTTATATGCCAAGGATATGGGAACCGCACCTACTACATTAAATCATTAAAACAACATAACCGAATAGATTTTTGACATAGTTATATTCTATCAATAATCATTTTTGTCTCAATATATATTACAGACGATAGGAAGTAAATCATGGACCCTGATAGTTTCAAGGATTACGCAAAAGATATGACGGAATATATTACAAATTATTTCGAAAATATTAGAGACAGAAGAGTCTTGCCTACGGTAGAACCGGGATATATGAAGCCTCTTTTGCCCTCTGAGGCCCCAAAAACCCCTGAAGAATGGACAGATATAATGGCTGATATCGAACGAGTAATAATGCCAGGTGTAAGCAATTTTAAATGTTCTAAATTATCATAAATAATTTGTTTAAATTATATATAATTTATATTTTATATTTTTTATGCTTTCTTTATTTTGTCATTTAATTTAATTATATTATTTATTTATTAGTATGAAACAATAATCACGGAATAATAGTCGTAAAGATAATGATAATGTATCGTCAGTATTTTTTATTATTCTGTTAAATGTTTCTGTAAACAGGCATCAAAATTAAGATAAATTAAGATAAAATTGTTTACAGGTTACTCACTGGCATAGTCCAAAATTTCATGCGTACTTTCCGACGGCACAATCGTATCCAGCGATTCTAGCCGACATGTTGAGTGGAGCTATTGCTTGTATCGGTTTCACGTGGGTAAGTATAAAAAAAAATTGTAAAATTAGGAACTCTTTATAAATATTTTTCTCATCTCTTGAGCAATTTCTTGTGAGTTTTGCTTCTTTCTGTCTTGAAACGTAGATGTTAAATGTTGCAATATTATTGATGACACAATCCTTATACTTTTTTTCTTATACTTCTATCTTTATTATTTTCAATAAAGTAAGAAAAGTCGGTCACAGAGAAAAGTCATATCAAGATTAAAATCATACCAAACATAATAAAATCTCTTCTGATAAATTATATTTTAATAGAGTAAAAGAAAAGCGAAAAGAGAGAGAAATCCAAGACTAAAATTAGCATCGCATTGTCTTTGTAGTTAATTTTGACGCGTAATTTTCTTCAATTCTAGATCGCGAGTCCAGCTTGTACTGAGTTAGAAGTTGTCATGCTAGACTGGCTAGGAAAAATGTTGGATCTGCCGAAAGAGTTTCTCGCTTGCAACGGTGGAAGAGGTGGTGGCGTTATTCAGGTAAACAACATTTCAAAAGCGCTATTGCCCTTGCAAGAGCTACTTTTAGATACTAGATGATAATGTCATTCGCGAGGAAAACAAAGGTGGTATTAAAAGTGTCTTTTAATTGCAATTTTCATCTATAGGGAAGTGCTAGCGAAGCTACTTTGGTAGCTTTACTAGGAGCGAAGGCCAAGAAGATAAAGCAAGTTAAAGAGCAGCATCCCGATTGGACGGAAAACGAGATTATCAGCAAGCTAGTCGCATACTGTTCCTGTGAGTATATATCTAATCATTTTGTTATAATATTTCTTATTGATATGCGAAACTTTATGATAAATTGGCAAGATTTTGTCAGAAACCATTTGTGTAGAGCAGTTGTTCAAAGTATTTTTTCTAATTAAAATAATTTCATATATGAAATATCGATATAAGTATCGGAATATATAAATTATTTCTCGGTTATTTCGTTTATCTTTATCGAACGAAAAACGACAGGGAATACGTCTACAATTAGGCATAAAATTCAATGGCTTTAATAGATACTTGAACTGTGACATATACTTCGATGAGTATTAAGTAAGCTATGCGAGTCACATTTAACTTATAATAGCAATAGAGACATGAATAAAGATAGAAGAGAATAGTGTTTTATAAAGTTAAAAAATAAATCTCTACGAGGATCGTTTAAATTAATTTAACACATATGACGTGTTATTCACAAATTTAGTAGAATGTTTTAAAACAATTCTTTGAACATTACGCGTGTATTATTATAGCTAATGGGAAGAATTTTGTAGCAGAATGAATAATTTTATCTAAAATTTCTAAATTTAACTCTGTCAGAATATGACAAATATATTTCCTAATTTATTTATTCGATTAATAGATTCTTCCGATCAAGAGATTATATTTTTTTCAACGCGCTATCGTCAAGGCTACAACACAGTGTGTATCATTGTTTTATAATTTTTATGCAATTTTTCATTCGTGTTTATTGCATTACGTCGACGCATATCAATATGCTGAAAAATGTCCGGTCGCTTTCAGTGACCAGGCGCAATCAGTTCAAAGGCACGTGAATAGGGGGAATGAGAGGGATGGAGTGATAGAGTGAATATAGGGATGGGGGTGTTCATGGCACTTCATCAAGCAGCACTTTGTCGCCATAGCAACTCGTAATAACCGCTCCAGTTATATTTCACAGACCGAATTTTCTCTCTATTATTCTCAATTCTCACATTGATTTCGCTCTATCAAAATAAAAAAATATGTATATATAATTCTTCTTCGACGAGTATAATGGATGAGTTATTTTTTCGATTAGAAATATCGAACGAAACTATATGCTTAATAAGTCGCCCATTGTCCAAAGAGAATAAAGTATTTTTTTATTTTCTTCTGTGCTATAATAATGATTGGGAAAGATGTCTATAATTTTTCTCTCTCTTTCATCGCTATTAATAACAGATATTATTACAAATGCGTATAATATTATAGTTTACGAAACATTACATTCGTTAAAAAAATATTTTAAAAAATAGCTTGAAGAAGGAATGATGCATTCTCTATAATTCATAATAATGAATAAAATTCATCTATTTATTCATATAATTAATGTAATTTAATCGGATTAATCATGATGTGAGATATACTTTCTTTAGGCCAAGCGCATAGTTCGGTTGAACGAGCTGGACTCCTCGGTGGAGTAAAGTTCAGACAATTGGAAGTCGACGAGAAATATAAGCTGCGTGGTGACACGATGGCCGAGGCAATCCGAAAGGATAAGGAGCAAGGATTTATACCATTTTACGTAAGTCCAGCTTAACCGATATTCATCTTTGATCAATTTATCACATGTTTCATTATTTCTATTTTTTCTCGAAATCAAAAACAGAGTCGATGATTTATATTATAAAAACTTGCAAAAAATGTTAATACACATAGATATTCAGAATAATTAATTTAATATAAATTATAAATTATATATAAACTAATTTATATTAATGCTTGAGTTTATACATATATAAGAGTTGTTTCATTGTCTCAGGCCGTCGCTACTTTAGGCACAACCATTAGTTGCGCCTTCGATCGCCTTGACGAAATGGGCATTGTAGCGAATCGTGAAGGCACTTGGCTGCACGTGGATGCTGCTTACGCGGGTATGAATCAATCTTTTTATCGATACACACCCTGAAAAATTGTATTTTTATTTAAGAATTTTCCACTTATTCTAGAATATCCTGTTCTAAAATAAGCGCCAAAAAATTATTTTATTTTAAGAGGGGAATTCTCTAAAGATTAATATCAGATATTCCTAATTGTAAATTGCAACACTATATAATTATATATGTATATTGCTGCAACTATATAATCACATAATGTCAAATAAACGGTTCGCATAAAAAAAATATACGACTGTTTATTATCAACAAAAAATATATTCTTAATAAAAATAAAAAATAAATAAATAAAATTTTCTTAAAATATATTCTCTTACTTCAAAAATATTATTTTTTTGGTGTATTGTCGCGTGCAAGATAATAATAATCCATTTTGATTACAGGATCTTCTTTTATTTGTCCGGAATATCGATATCTAATGAAAGGTATCGAGCTGGTGGATTCGTTTAACTTTAACCCTCACAAATGGATGTTAGTTAACTTTGATTGTTCCACAATGTGGCTCAAGGATCCGACGTACGTCATAAACGCCTTCAATGTCGATCCCTTGTACCTGAAGCACGATATGCAGGGTTCGGCGCCTGATTATAGGGTAACGTTTCTGTCGAAAGTTGCTTAAATTGATTTCAACATGTTACGTGCGCAAGTTTGACTGATATTCTTGAGCTGATACATCAAATTGAATACAAAATTATTTTAAACGATTTTGTACAAAGTACTACTCATTAATCAGTCGGTATATATTTTGTTACAGCATTGGCAAATTCCACTGGGACGTAGATTCCGAGCTCTGAAACTCTGGTTCGTTTTAAGGCTATACGGAGTCGAAAACCTTCAGAAACACATCAGAACGCATATCGCTCAAGCGCACGAGTTTGAGGCTTTGGTGCTCTCCGATCCTCGTTTCGAAATTGTGGGCGAAGTTCTCATGGGACTGGTCTGCTTTCGATTAAAGGTAAATCAATTACTATGTCTAGCAAGAAAAATGAATTTGAAAAAT
Organism: Prenolepis imparis; assembly: GCF_030444845.1. Lineage (NCBI taxonomy): Eukaryota > Metazoa > Arthropoda > Insecta > Hymenoptera > Formicidae > Prenolepis > Prenolepis imparis. The sequence goes on along the minus strand of NW_028141173.1, from coordinate 3,917,882 downwards.
AAAAAATGGACAACAAAAACTGTTTAAATAGAAATGTAAAATAGCTTTTCAAAAAATGTACTTTAAATGCAAAATACAAAATAGGCATTTATTTTGCATTTTTATTTTAAATGCATCTATTTTAAATAATATATAATATACATCTCTGATTACAATAAATTATAAAACGCTACATATAACATTTTATATAAATTGCACTTATTATTAAAGAAAGAGAGAGAGATGGCAGAAATAATTCTGCTACGATTTACAGGGTTCCAACGAACTCAATGAAATGCTCTTAAAACGAATCAATGGCGCGGGAAATATCCATCTTGTCCCGTCAAAGATAAAAGACACGTACTTCTTACGATTTGCCATCTGCTCTCGATTCAGCGAGAGCAAGGACATACAGTATTCCTGGAAGGAGATCAAGCTGAGAACTAATGAGGTTTTAGAGGAGCAATCGCTTTCGAAGTGATGGCGCGCTCAGATAGCTCGCGGTTGCAGATCGCTGGCTCCTGCCACCTGCAATCAATCTTAGCTCGAGATTTTTCCTTATGTTCCAGCGACTCTTGAGGACCAAGTAGATTAAAGCAGCAAGTGACATTGGACTCAGAAATAGGCGATGAAAAATTATGATCTTTTTGCAATAATTTTGAAATTTCGAAAGCGATTAAATAACGATTCGAAAGTGTCGAAGCTTGTTATTTTGATAAATATTTGATTTATAATCATATTTCTCTCTCTAACATAGCATTTTGATACTTTAATTCGATAATTATCATTACTTTTTTTAATAGAGTATTACTATATATGTGTCGAATTAAAAATTCGTAAAATGGAGGAGGGATTTAGTAGACTAAATAGGAACTATATAGGAATATTTTTCATAAAAAATTTCACTTATTTATTTCCTTCGTCTACCTCTATATTTTATTAGAGATTTTACATAGACGTCTCTGTACATTTTAATAATCAACGAATATTACATGCCGCAAAAATCTAATTATCGAATTATACATACTCTGTTAAAGCTATAATCCTGTAAACGCTCAACTTAAATGTAATATAAAGATGTCGCCTATAAATTGAGAATGCGTGATACTTGTTATATTGTTATTTATATAGACAAATGATTCTGTCCGAAAAAAAGGAAAGCTTATGGCTCAAAATTTGGATTTTCAGATTGATCGATTTTGATGGATTCAAGTCTTTCGAAATTCGTTCTTTAAAAAATAAAATCGATCGCCATAAGCTTTCTTTCCTCGGACAGAATCACACGTGTTATTATATGCGAGTGTTATTAATATGTTATATGTTACACAGTACGTTATTACAAGGAAGTAATTTATTATGTAAAACTGGATGTAAAATTGTTGTGCCAGTGCATAATATAATACGAGTTTGAAAACGCGTTGTAAATTTTTCTAAAATAATGCGTGTGTACATTGAAATTTTTTCACCGACCATTTGTCGATTACGACACTCGTTTTTTGTTCCGTGTAAAGAGACGCGTCTTAAGTCTTAAAACAATCGCTCTGTCAGGAATCAGTCGTCACAGGCCGCTGGGATGCATGTTAGCAGCATAATATTAGATGTAATGCAGTATTGTGTGTCGCCTTGTGCCACTTTCGCCTCGGGCACCGTCTCGATGTTACTACGCGAACTCCTTTTAGAAAATATCCTTGTAAGTACATTGTGCAGTGAAAGTCGTACGTTTGGCGTTGCAAAAGTGTGTGTCAATGTTAACGCAATTTTTTTTTCACGTTTAACTTTGCACATACGTGAAATATTTTTCGAACCGCGCGTTTCTCATAAATACATAAGCGCGATCCTTATTTATTTGACATTAAAATTCTATTTCTGGGTATTAAATGTTTTCGATTAACTTATCGATCAAATTTGACATGTCAAGAATAATATATGATTAATCGTATAATTCCGCAGGAACAAAAAAACTTTGCGCATTCCAATCTAGATTTCCCACCGAAATAATTTACAGTCTTTCAAGCGTCCACGAAGAATTAATCTTTTTGATAATCTCTCCCTCATTATTATAATCTTCGTGCACGTTGAAATTGTATGTAGAATAAACTAATCATGTTGTATATATGTTATGAATTTAAATTATAAATATGTTGTAAAATCGATGTGTATACGTGACATGTTGTCATTTTTATCACTTTGCGCACATCTGTGTTTTTGCTCTCTTGACACTTATTCTCTTCAAAATTTAATTCAAATATCCATTTCATTTGCGAATATATTCTATAGTTGTTAAAATACGTCGTTAAAATAGTAATAATGATAAAAGTATTAATCATGATATTTTTTAAAGGATGGAATGATTCTATTACTATAGCGTATATATATGTATACATATATCTGTATATGTGTGTTAAATATTTGCTGTAATCGTGCTGCAACAGGGACAATAATAGTAATAGAATTAATTAATCAAGAAGGTATGATATCTTCGAGAAAGTTAAACATTTCTGAGTTCAAAATAAAAGAGATTATAGATTATTAATCGTTAAAATAACTACAACATTATTGTCAGACAAATTATGCTCAGACAGAAATAAAGACATAAAATAGACAGTTGCAATGCTTAAAGATAGGAAATTACAAATATCTAAACGTTTAAATATTTATTTTTATTAAATTAACAAAATTACAAATTTTTATTAAGCAATTATCCATTTTTCATATACGACTTTAAGCAAAAACTTCCGTTTAAACATTATATTATTTTATATAAAAATATACAAATCCACCTAATGCATTGAACAATATTAATTTAATGCAATGATTTGAGTCGATATTTATGGGACCAACAAATAATTTACTGTAATCAAAATAATTGAATTCTCATTATTATACATTGTCCGCCAAAATATTGCAAAATTTATTACGGCTATTTTGATCATACTTTGATTAATTTAATAGATATTTAATTCAATTAGAATTGTTCATAACAAAATTAAATTTAACTCTGCAATTCGTCGCTTTTAATCAAGCTTTTTTTAAATAAAAAATGAAAAATTTTATCCATATTAACAAAATGTAGATATTTTATTTGATAAGTTAATCACCGATTAAATTAATCAGAGTTTGATCAAAATGACCTTTAAACATGTGTCGCAAAGTGATCTTTGAGAATTTAATTATTCGATTGTTAATATTGATCAAATTAAATCAATAAATATTTCTCCCATCTTTTTGGTTTTTCTTTCTCTTTCAATAATATATATTTGATTTATAAAAATATAAAAAGAAAGTGAAAAAAACAAAATAATTGTTTTACATGCGTTCTGTTTATTAGTTGTATAGTGATTATTTGTAAAAACTAAGACTGAGTTATAGCGATAATTAATGAAGTTAAATAGTAACAGTTAACTTTTGTAAAATTTTAAATTATAATATAGATGAAAGAAAAGAAAATAATTAAGTTGATGTTGAAGTTTAAAAGTAATATTTGCAATATTTTTTGAAATTTTTATTTTTAGTTATTATCCACAGGTCATTTTTAAAATTTTATATTTAGCTCTTATACTTTTTATAGAGCTAAGAAATATTAAAATTTTTTTTTATTTTAAATAATTTTTAAAAATATTTTTAAAAATATTTTTAAAAAATGTAAATTCGGAAATTTTTATTAATGTTTGTTAGACGCGTTTATTATCTTCAGAGAACATTGTACGTCTCTTCTGAAAGAACTGAAGCAGAATTCCATTCTATCACAAATAGGTATAATAATCTTCTGTCGACGAAAGAAATCTCTAAATTATCGAAATCCAACAATGCAATGAAATATATGTTGGTTTTAAATATATCAATCTTATAAATTAATAATCAATAATAGAAGGCATACTAATTTAAATATAGAGGTAAATAATATATTAAAAAACAAAAAAAAATTTTAATTAAATGCTTATATATGTATGTGTGTATGTGTGTTAAATTAAATGTACTAAAATTTTTATCTTATCAATCTCCTTTATATTATAATTTGCCTACATTATTCTTCTTCTATAAAGCACTTTGTCCTACATAAAGTACTTTAATATTAGAAATATGATAAAAATGTATTTATATAAAGAAGAACAAAGTATGTATAAATGCGAAATATTAAAACATATATAATTTGCCATCTTTTAAAATATAATAAAATAATTAAATGTATATAATAAATAATTTCTTTCAAATTAACACATTCGATTGATTGTATTGTATATATTTTTCTTTGTCAAAATTACCAATATACTTAAAATTATCTATTAAAAATTATCAATAAAACAACAGAAAAAGAAAATGTTATAATTTATAAAATTTCGTATATATATTATCATTGATCATTTATCAATAAACGCAATAGAAAGCATTAGCAAAATAATTTAATTTTGTTTGACATTTAATCTAATTGTAAGATGATTATCAATTTGTTCGAATCGAGCTCTCTTTCTTTTTCAAGGAATGTTTGAGCATTTAAAGATTGACAGCAAACACCGGTAGTTAATAAGCGTGAAACGTAGAAGCGAGAAATAGGATTAACAACCGTGTAATGCATGATATCTTTTTTCTTTTTGAATGACGGGAGGTAAATGCGAAGAGAAAGATGCACTCGTGAGATGCGTTAAACTGACTGCACGAAAGGGTGACAGGTGAATTCCAGAACGAACACGGTGGTTTATAGATCCGAGATATTTCTCTCTATTAATGAGACATGCAATTCTGCGATTTTCCACATAATGCGCGTTTTGTAATATATATTTATAGAATTTATCGAACAAGTTCCTTGCCCGTTTGAGCGGTTCGTTCACTTTTCATAAAATTGATGCAGAATAATATTTGAAAATTTATATTAAGCTAACAACTACTTTTATCATTTTTTTAATTGTTTCTACGATCTGTAAACTACAAGACATAACATATATAAACATAGATTGAATGATGAATCGCAAGTTTAGAGCTAATAATTAGGAATTAAAAACACATAATTTTGCATACAAACTCGACGACTAAATTATATACGCTGTTGATTTCAATTTAGAGTATCACACAGTAATTTAGGCGGAATTCTTTCTATATCTATCTTTCAAATACGTTGGAAAACAAGCCTTCACACAGCCTTCTTTGACCGACATCAAATATCTGACTGCCCTTATTATCCTCGTCGTGACGTGCTATTAACTCGCCGTGAGTATAATAGTGTTAGACCCAAAAATTTTAATATTCTAATAATTAATAACGCTATTTACTATTCATATCATTTTAAAAACAAGGCGTGCATATTATATAATCATATTTTAAGTAATTTTAATTTTGAAATATCACTCTATATATAATATATCTAACTCCTAATTCTTAAGAAATAAAAACAATAAAGCTGTATAAAACGTAGCTACAATATTATTAATACGCGTTTTTCATAATTTAATGAATGAAAATATCTTTTGATGAAACTCGAACGAAAAAGAAATTTTCAAGGTTTCGAATCAAATAACATCTTCAAAGGCTATCGATTATATTTAGTATTTGGTATTTTAAATAGGAGCGTGCATGATTCCTATCGGAAACAAGGGCTTGCTTGCCTTGTGACGCGCGACGTTGATGATTGATACATTAAATTACATAAGAATTATAACACATCGTAAATCACGATAATATTACACGATAGAGCCACTAGAGACTCTTTGCTTTGACGTGCCGCTTTGTCATTCGGAGAAGCCGTAAGCTGTAAGAAGGTCTTTAGGCGCTCTAGAGGATCTGTTTCGGCTCTGACACTCGACGCATTTCTGGTCCCCTTTTCTACCCCCCAATTATATGTACCAATCTTAACGTTAGGTGGCTATTAGCTGCCTACTGAACGACAATTGACGATAACTGAAAGGCGGTTCTTCTCACGGCGGTCTTTAAGCCAGTCAGCTGGACCCTGGACCGTTAACACTTGACAGGCAGGGAAAGGAGAGTAAAAAACAGAACGAGAAAAAAGACCGCGGCAGCATTAACCTTTTCGTTTCCGTAAACTGCACCTTGCATTCCTTCTCGTGAACTGATTACAGATATTGATTTTATGGATTTTTTGTTTTTATGTAAAAATTTGTCTTGTAAAAGATGTATTGTACACACTTATTTTTGTAGTAATTAAAAGATTATGATTTGTAATAGGTATATTGATCATCATATGGGCAAGAAATAAAGAAAAGGAATAGAACAAACATTTTTTTTCTTTTAGATTCATTTAAAAGTATTCTGTTTTCTTTATCTGCGCACTTTTTAGGCGAGATTCTTCCTCTCTTTTTTCTATTCGTCGACGCTCACAAATATGTATTATATTTTTTCCATTTAAAAAATATAAAAAAGAGTGTCTATTGATAAAATTGGAACGAGAGAGCGCAAAGTGATTGTACTTAATTATCGATTCGAGAATGTCGGTAAAATTACTTCGTACTAATTACGAATTAATAGATAATAACGCAGCGAGACAAGAATCGCGATCCTCTCGTCGCAATTAACATTGTGCGTTATAAATTCCGATTGTTCAATTTCGGAATGCCGCACCGCGGAACCGGATCCGGAAAAGATACAACAGGTTTAACTCGTATGACTTGTACGATGAGACTTCAAATGAGGATAATAAGGCGCGCTCGGCATCGCTTATGCACCTGCATATGTATATGTGTGTGTATATATGATATGTGTATATGTGAAAACAGGTGCGCTTCGTTTACCGTGTCAGATTCTTCACTGGCGCCGCAAGATTCTTTCCGCGGGACATAATTATTCCTCTCGATGGATATTGATTTATGCTGTAACACTTGTCAAAAGAAGCACGATAGCGAGAATGACTGATAAACGTTATACTGAAAAAATTATATTTTTATTTAAAAGGTTTTCTATTTATTTTTAGAATATATCCTGTTCTAAAATAGGCGCCAAAAGGATCCCCTCACCCCTTAAGAGGAGAATACTCTGAAGATTAATATCAGATATTCCTAATTTATAAAAATGTTGACTAAATGAAATTTATTTTTTTTTACAAAAAAAATACATTATTTTACAGCACGTAGGCAAAGAAAGATAAAAAAAACATACGATTGTTTGTTATTAACAAAGAATATATTTTTAATTTTAAAGGATGTTCTTAATCTTTTACTTTGAGAATACAATTTTTTCGATGTATAAAAATAAGAGATTTATATAAAGGCATGTATGTGTGTGATCTTATTTTTTCTCTTAAGTGCAACGATACATAAAAAAATAGTTCCTTTTTTCAAACCATTCAGTTGAATTTGTGCAAATCGATTCTTCTATAATATGTGCTTATATATTAATCAACCTAGAAGAATAATAGAATAATTTTGTGTTGGTTCGAAGGCAATCGCTAATTGCACGGTAGGTGTTAAAGCGTCCGAGAAGCGTAAGCTTCTCTCTTTGATTCTGAAGGAACAATAACCTGTCGTTTAAATCCTGACTAGCAGGATCTGATTTTATTTTATTCGATTTTATTTTATTCTTCGTTTCAGTTTAATTTGATTTATTAAACGAATAGTTTGCTATGAGACCAGATGACGCTATCGATCGGCGTACTTTGATTCATTGAAGAAGTAATTTGCGAATTTACACATTTTGTCTCTACATCTTCTCATTAATTATGTATGTTTGCGAAGAACTGATTCTCCAAAGTTCTCATATAAAGATCCGTGCAATCGTCGCGAGAATTAGAAATCAAAATTATCACGTCTCGAATATAAATGTAGTGCTTGAAAGGTGAAGCTGTATCGATAAAACTTGTGTACTCACACGGCGAATCTTAAATTATGATCCTACTTTGAAATCAATTAACTTCAAATAAATGGCAATTTATAACAATTTATGTGCACTTTTATAAAATTATAAATCTTATTATATCTATAAATCTATATATTTAGGACGAGACACAAATTAATTATCTCTCCTGATTATAATTTACTGAAAGAAAGAGAAAGAGAAATTAAATAGTCATCTTATTAATCTTGCATACTCTGTAAAGAGAGAGTCTCTCTTTCAATCTTTTTTTTTTTTTTTTTTTTTTAGTTTAATAAAACACGCTCTGCAAATCTGATAAGAAACATAGAATCAATAATAATATAATCGAATGATATGACAAGCGAAAAGAAAATGTATAGCTTTTTAAATCTCTATACGTAAAAAAAATATGTTTCTGACAGATCTCATTTTTTGGATCTCGAGTTTTGAAAAAAAAAAAAAAGAAAAAACGATCGCCGATTGATCCTTCCACCTTCCACTGGTCTCTCCATCCGATCTTTTCTCAGTCTTTGATGCCTGATGTCGCTTTAACCGCTTAACCGCGAATGTGAATAAGCGGCCAAGGCGGCGGCCCCAGACAGACAGACAGAAGTCGAGGCACCTGTCTGTCCCTCCACTCTGAACACTGTATGAACGGCAAGGAGGGGCCCCCGGACTTGAGGGACACTGGATATACCCCGCTCCGCGATTCAGTACCCCGCGCACACTCATGCTGATAAGACCTTATTCTAATCACACGTCAACGGGCCTATTGATAACGAGCGAGCGAGCGAGCCGACTTAACATTCGCGATCTGGCCCCGAGCCCGCGAGCCCGATTGGTGCCTCGTTCTCGCGTTCGCCGAAATGATCCCTTGATTAATCCAAATCCGTTGAATGATCCAACGTGTATATATATAGCGCACGCGTGATCTCTTTAGTGTATTTTGCGACAAATATATTAATTTTCGTATCATACGTTGTGAACGTTGATGAACAGGTGTCGCGATGTCTGAGTTACGTTACGTTGCTGCACGTGAAATGTCGAATTTACTTTGGCGATACCGGAAATTTTACGATTCAATATCAATTCAATATCGAGTTATATCAGTTTTTATCTTCGAATAATCAATCTCTCATCAGAGATCTTTATTAAGATGCAAAAATGTTATACAAACATTGTACTTTCTTTTTAGAACGATCTATTGTAAGTATGTGGGACACATTTTTTAGACAGTTAATTATTTATAATTTTATTATTTTATTTATAATTATTTTATAATCTATGTATCTATTTATTATTATTTATTATTTAATATATTTACAGTTATTTTTAGTAACACTATATACAATGCAATTTTTTTAAATTCTATATTTTATGAGCAGCAATTTAATTAAATTCATGATAACAGCAGAGATATGTTATTAAGCGAAATAAAGTATGAAATAATTGCAAATAACACATTAAATGAAATTCGCGTATTTAACATCCTGGTGAAGACTGATAATCAAGTAATCAGCTGATCGACTTGCACGAAAAGAAATTCAATCTTACAAGATATAGAATCTAATCAATGTGAGTGCATCTGAAAATCCTAGAATATGTACCTCAATTGAAAGTAACGGCAATCTTTGATCTTGCCGGATTGCTCAGGTTTAATCAGAGTCGCGATAATAAATAAAGTAAAAATTTTTCATGAAGAGGAAGAATTTCTCCGTTCATTTGTATCAAATCAAGATTATTCGAATAAAGAATTTTCGAATAAAGAATTTTCGAATAATTCATGAATCTCCTTTAATGAAATTCAATATTGCAGGGGTTCGGGATACTAGAAAGTTACATAATAGTGATCGTTTCAAATTTATCATGACACTGCTGTATTTGTTCTTCTCTTTTCCCCGGGGACGTGTCCAGCTGTTAATTACGTACACGATGAAATTTTAGGAATTTTGATTTCTGGATAGCTTTGATTATCGTGATCTTCGTTAAATCGTTTCGCGGTGAAAGCGAATCGACATTGAATTTGTGCCACATGACAATATTTATATTTTTTATATTTTTCCGCGAGAAATGTGTTGTGTCTGATATTGTGTTTAAAAGAGTCAAATCGATGTTTCAAAACACGAGTGTCGATTGCACGGAGAACACGATCTACACCTGAGTCGAATACCTATCGAAGAAATTTCATGGAAACTGGACGCTAAAAGATGAGAAAGGTACGAAATTTAAATTTTTAATCATAACAATAAATTAAAAAGTTTAGAGTACAAAAGAAGAAAGTAATCTAAGATCTCTAAATACAACATTGTACTGAAAAAACAAATTATGTATAGCAATACAGCTAATGCAAACTCGAGATAACTGCATCTTGCTACACATTATCATAGAATAATACTCGGAATGTTGTATTTTTAACGCGGTTACCTGTATGTTATTAACCGCACGCAATTCCGCAATTGTTTCTGCTGTGAGGAAATACCTGAAATATCAATTGCGAAATCTAGAGCGCTTTCAAAGTAAACTTCATCTATAACTTAAGGCACAAACTTTTCTGGAACAAGATAAAGTATATTTTATGTCTTTTTTTCATAAAAAGAATTGATTAGTAAATTCTAAAATACACAGAGTTTGTGTGTGAAACAATTTTAGAGAATTACTTTTCAACGATAAAAATTGTTTGTCCGATCCAAGTAAAGTAAAATTGTAAGAAAGAAAAAAAGGAATACTAATTAATATTAACCTCGACGAATATACCTTTCCGAGGTTTATACGACCACTTCAACGGTAGAGCGATAAATCATTCTGTTGACAGCTGTGTCCGTGGCATGCAGAATAATTTAATGCGAATACAGTGATTTGGAGATAACGTACGACGTGTCGCGGTATTAATATACACACTCTGCTCTTTCCGATATCTTCTCTGGAATTTCAGCAATTTCTCTAGGAGCCGTTATGTGTCGCGTGCTTGTTATGATATAAAAAAGCGTGAATATCTTTAATCTTTTCGTCTGCTCTTATTTGCGCTGCTTCTCCTTTTCTTGCCTCAGAACAATCTCTTTTACAGACTTCTTTCTTCTTAAAAAAAAGATTTACATATAAATTAATCCTATGATAATTAATACCACGTTTTTAGTATGCGGATATTTAAGCGCAATATACTCAACTATCTAGCTCGAATCGTGAATATTTATATAAGGATTTAATTTAAATTATGATTTAAATTTCCATATGATTAGGACTTTTACGAAGATATAGAAAAGAAAACAAAAATACAATTTAACATTTTATCTAAAACTTATAATAAAATAGCTTAATGATCCTTCCGATATAAAATCCTTGTATCCTTTTAAAAAGGCTTTTCGCAAAAATTATACTTTATTGTACTTTATATATATTACACACATTAATCTCTTATCGTAAAATATATACATATATATGTGTGTGTAATTATAGTGAACAAAAATGAAAAAATAATCGGTATAATTAATGTTCTGAAATAAAATAAAAATATTTTCTTTATTACCGAAAAGTAAGTGCACTTTATGGTTCTCTGATGTATCAAATGTTCGTTTAAAAATGCGATTAAAAAGTTGACGACGCAATTTTAAAATACAAAATATTTATGGCTTATTCAAAATAATTATTTTCCATTGAATGTGTTAAATTTAATAAAAAAAATAATATTAAGTCTTACAAATCTTTAAAATATGATGTCTATATATCATGAGAAATAAATATTAATTATGCTATTAAATCCAATATCCTCTAAATTCATAAATCGCAGATTTATAAGCCTGTTTTCGCACTGATACTTAAAAAAGACACAAATATTATTTTTATTTATTTCTTAAACCATTCCTTGCAACTTTAAATGGCTTTTAATTTATATAGATACATCTGTAATTTATATATATAAGTGTGAATAAGTGTTATTAAGTATAAAGTTAGAGTTACAAATCAAATCAAATAAATATATCAAATTAATCAAATTAAAGAAACTTTGAAGCTCTTTCATTCAAAAATTAAAATTACAATTAAAATTGAAAATAAAAAAATAAAAAAATGAAATAAAATGAAGTGACTTTGCAATTAAAATTAAAATTGAAAACTGAAAAATGAAATTAAAATTAAACTAAATCGAGTTTAATTTAAACTTAAACTAATTACACTAACTAAATGAAGAAAGAACTAACTAAACAAATATGGACGTAAACAAATATTGGCGTATTATCTTAACACAGTTACATCTTCTGGTTACGAAGGAACTTAAGGAATGCGTCAATTACACGTGTACGGCTTGCATTTACTTTTCATCAAACGATTAATTTATACAACGACCCGAGAAGTCGACGATAAACGGACGCGTTTTCCATTCTTTCTCGAGGTATTCATTTCCTCGTTTGTGCGCGAGCAAGTCCATTTCTCCGCGCGTTTATTTACGTTAACAAGCCGTGTAACTAAACTCGTGTAGCGCATAATCCGACGATTCCCAGCCCAATTTGACGCTAAATAAAACGCATTCCCCCTCGCAACGTCACGTTCCTCGGCGCGTCCGTCACGATCTGCGATTTAACGAGAGTCTCGATCTCTTTCCGCGAGAAATTTCCGATCCCTATCGTCCATGAGAAACAGCACTTACTTCGGTTATTATTATATCCCTGCCTTTCTTCTCCCCCCTGACTACTATTAATTAGTGACTAATTACCACCCTCTTCGCGAATCGTCCCGTGAACGAACTGATTAAGTAAACTGCCAATTGCTCGCGATGGGCACATTGAGGGAGTTTAACGAACCTGTTCGCGCGTTTTTTTTATATCTTCGTAAAAATCGTGTGGAAGTTCCTATCATAATTTAAATTAAATTCTTATATAAATATTTACGATTCGTGTTCAAGATAAAATTTTCCACGTTTCTATTGGGATTTCGAGTACTATAGTATTAACTTGTAATTTTATTTACAGAAAAGTGATAAACATTGGCAAATGAAAAAACTACTCATATATATAAATCGATTTTTCACACGTTTAAAATATTTTTTTCTCCTCATTCAGAAATCCTACATTTTGCATAAATTAAAATTAAATTTTTAATTAAATTTGTATCACATGAAATAAAAGTGAATTTCTATATATCGGATATTATATGTACAAAACATTTTTATGTAAAGAAAATGGAAAAGAAAATAAGAGAATTCTGAGTGATTGAACAAACACGATTTTCTCTTCTCTGTAGGATTAAAAAATTAGAGTTAGAACGAGATTTCTATTCTAGAATGTTTATACAACGTTTGTGCGCGATCGCGCTGATAATCGTCTTTGTGATATCACTCAAGAAAGCGTCTATTGAGGCTATTGAATCAATGTAAAATCGGTGGTAAATTTTCAATTAACTTTAGACATGTGCCTTCGTTTGATTCTTATTGCTTATACGCGACTTTTCACGGCCTTTATCAATATATTCGAGATATAAAAGCGCGTGTCTTCTCTTCCCACATACGAAAACTATTTCTTTTTAATAAAAATGTGGTACATTGTAGTTGAAGCTTCCAAGTTTTTATTTGTAATTCTACTTCACACTTAATAACATTTATTCACACTTATATACATACACAAATTGCAGATGTATATAAATTAATAAGAAAACAATTTAATTTAATTTAATTTAATTAACGCGAAAACAGACTTATAAGTCTGCGATTTATGAATTTAAAGAATTCAATTTAATATCAGAATTAAAATTTATTTTTCATTGTGTACAGACGTCACAATTTAAAGATTTGTAAGAATTGTCAGTCTAATACTAATTTCAATATTCTTAATCAAATTCAAGTGCTCTCTTTTAATTTGTTATGTGCATTCACAAGTCCACAAAAAAGTATAGTTTTTTTGTGTAAATAAAAAATACGCGATGTATATATACTTAGGGAAATTTGACAGCCTATTATATAATATTCTGATCATTCGATACGATCATTTGCATACGTATATACACACACACAAGTTTTCAACCGAACGGAAACCGTTTTCCCGTTGGGAAGAAAGGCGTAGAGAGAAAAAGCGAGCCGGTACTTTGACCACGATGAGAGCGGAGCAGAAACCGAGCCGAAGGTCTCGTAATACGGTTGCTCGCTCGCCAAACGCTGTCAGTGTCTTAACACGTGCATGCTAATGCGGTGTAAATTTGACGCTACAGAAAATCGCTGGTCGTTGCGGAGAACACAAACGTCATGGAGAGGTAAACACACATTGCTTGACGCTCCGAAGGTATATAATATGAGAGAGAGAACAAGAATTTAAACGGGTTACGATTTCGATGTGTTGAAGTTTCAGTAATAGATTTAGGACTATACATCTTACGCTAATTATCACGATTGTTACACAGAAAAAATTATATTCTCAAAGTAAGAGGACTGTAATAGTATAAAATCTCACTTAAGATAAATATTCTTAAGTGTTTCTAAAACATTCTTTAAAACAATATATTTTAAATATATCTAAACAGTAAGAGGGGCTGAGAGCCACAATATTAACTTTTAAAATTAATAAACAGTGCCTACAACCGTATTTTATTTATTTTATTATATTGCCTAATTAATTAATTGGGAGTTTATTTTTCTTTATTAGCGTCTCCATCTTATTAGATCCTCATTTATATTTGATCTATTTAGAGCTTTGTTGTTTTCTGATAAAGAATATATTCTTTGTTAATAACAAACGATCTATTTGTACTATGTCTATGCTTTCTTTATGGTCTTCTGTTGCTTGCGTACTGTAAAATAATGTACTTTTTTGTTAATGTAAAAATAAATCCCATTTCATCAACATTTTTATAAATTAGGAATATCTGATACAAATCTTTAGAGGATTTCTCGCTTAAGATGAGACAATTCTTTTGGCACTTATTTTAGAACAGGGTATTCTAAAAATAAGTGAAAAATTCTTAAAATAACTATACAATTTTTTCGAATGAATAATTGTCATGAATAATCTCGTTCTATGAATTAATATTCATTGATTATCATATATTATTAATTATTAGACAAAACTTATTAATTGGAGAACATATGTACGTTCCCAATGCGTTTCTCTGCCTTTAAAATATCTCGGATTAAATATAAGATTAATACTATAGGCAATTAGTAATATATCAGGCAATTAATAATAGTTTTACTATGAGGCCAGTGCTAATTTATTCATCTGTTATCGATATCGCGATTTGTCGCTACAAATCGAGAAACAAAATTTATGACAAGGATTTGTCCGTCGCACTAACGCTGTCTTAAAAACGTACGCAATTAATAACTGATATGCAGAAGCGGAGTAGCAAATACCTTAATGAAACTAGAATAACGAGACAAGATCTCCAACGACACATTTATCACGATTGTGTCGTGTCCATGGGTTCACACTTTCAATTTGTAATATAACATTTTTTTTAAGCATCGATGGCGACTCTTATCAGCAGACATCGCGACTCTCTCGATACAAAAAAGAAATCGTCTATAATAATATACTATCCAATTCAACTTAATCGCGGATAATCATGGAGCTTCGTGCAACAACAACGGTAAAACCAGGCGTTTCGAATACGTCTTTACATCTTGCCTTACCGCATGCGGCTGTATAATTTCCGATTCAATCGCCGATATTGCCGATCATTACGTGCCCTACGAACTATTCTTAGCTCCTCTACAATTTCTATTGCGCAAAAATATATGCCATCGCTCGTCTTATGCTAAAAGAATCCTTCATTCGGGACCTTCGGATATCCTTTTCCCCTATTTTTATATACGTCGCGCACACTACACAACATATAAACATTTTATACAAAAGTTAATCTAGAAATTTAAAAAAAATTAATTAAAATTAATTAAAAATTAATTTGATTTTCAATAAATAACTATTTACTAAATGTATTTACATTTTTAATATTTTATATTCAATCGCATGGTATTGTGTAAAATTTAGAAAAAAAGTATTGTATTAAAAAATATAAAAAATGAGAATTAAATATTAATAATTAAATATTAATAAAATTTAATTTAAATCAAAGAAAGCGTGCGCGTCGTCATTCTTCTAATATTTATATATATTAATTATAATTTCATTTTTCGGATCAGTTTCTCGCTGATTGTCATAAAATCATTTCTTAAATCGCGCAAAGGGATATGCCGATATTCTTATCTCGTGCATATTTTTTTTTTTCGAAGTGTATTCGAAAATAGTTTTCAATATTTGTTGTAGGCGTGTAAAACACGCGGCGCGCCACAAAAACGCATGCAAATGATTTACCTCGCTTCTCGCCCACACTTTTAACCCCGACCCCGAGAATTTATCCTACAGTGGGTGTCTCTTATGTCTACTTTCTCTCGCGCACGATTATTCGTCATGGTCTTTCATAAAATCGCGATTATCATTATGCATTTCCTTAATTTTCTACGTGATCTAACGATCAAAAATAATCTTTGTTTTAGAAACGATATAATTAAATTTTTTAAAATAATAGTTTCTTGTAAAATTATTTCTAACTTTTAGGCACGATATAGTAAATCTAAAAAAATACAGTTAAAAAATGCACAATAGATAAATTTTAGAATTAGAATTTTTTTTTTCTAAATCGATTACGTGAATGATTTAAATGGATGTATTCAAATTATATAATAAAACTTAAATACTAAAGTTCTATCGAAATGAGATTTATAGTTCGAAAAGAATCAAGGACATATTGCGAGGGCGAAAAAAATGGGCGTCAGACAGACAGCTTTTGCAATGTCATCATTTCACTTTCCATTTCTATTTTTAGATTAAATAGTTAGGAATTTTGCCATCGTCTTTTATTACTATTATCATTGCTCAATATATTATGGCAATTAAATCCATACTATCATGAATATTGAAATTAACGTTAAACTTTCCACTTATGTATTCCCATTTCTCTCTTTAACTGCTTGATCAAGCATAGAACCTCAATACATTCATGTTACGATGATATGATGATGAGCAAGCATGATTTCTCCAGGCTTTAATGCCGAATACTATTACACGTGGTTTTTATGCCAATGTTTATCTACGTAATAATGACAACTATAACTATTATCAAATGGAAATGTTATGACTAGAGTATCTATGAACAAGATATGCTCCATTTCTGATTCATTAATATGCAAAAATTTTGCTGCTAGCATATTAATTAATATCCAATCTTTTCTAGTTGTAAAGAGAAATTTGAAAATATTACATAAAATCGCAGAATATTATTTTAAAAAGTTTGTCATTTTTTTTATTCGGTAAATCAAATTCAGGTCTCATATAATTTTGATACATCATCAAAAGAGATTTAATATAAAGTATTATTAAATATAATAATTATACAAAATATATTAAATTTATTATAATATTAAAAATATATTTTAAAAAATTGATATTTTAATATCACTTCTGTAACGTCGATATATTAGATATTAAAATAACTCAATTTCTACTTATACTTATATATAAATACTTTCATGCTGAATGATCTATTGGATTTTAATTGGCTGTGATTATTATAATTTCTCGCTTCTAGTGCGACGTGCGATGTTCTGAATACGGAGACTGATCAAGTCGAATCCTTGTTGTTTTTGATCTTAATATGCCAAGATATCGAAACCAAAGACCTTGTCATTGGGGGTTTAGCCGTAATGGAAATTGACATCAAAGATTGTCTGATTCGATGCGTATAAATATAACATAAATACTTTCACGAAAATCACAAGTGACACTTTGGCGGTATCTTTGATACACCTCGCGAGTTGCGTCGAAGTAGACACTCAAGTTTACGGAAGAAACTACCGGTTTACAGTTGTAATTCTTAATATATGTATGCATCTAGAGACCTGCTCAATAAATACAAATAATAAAAATAAAAGAAATAAAAGATAGAAGATCGTATAGAAGTATACGATTTTATTGAAGTACAGAATAAATATAAAATATAGAAGTATATTGATTATAAATAAGCGAAAAATCTTTATTTAATTTTTTGAAAATTTAAAGAAATTAATCTTTTAAAAAATTAATGCTAGAGTACTTGTCATTGTACTGAATTCTTCAATTTCTTCACAAAAGTTATCTTTTTTTCTTTTTCCGTACAATGTGAATTTTTAGTTAAATGATTAAAAAATTGAATTAGAGAATTTTACTTTACATTGATGTAAAGGATTTAATTCTGTCATATCTAAACGTACATAGAAACGCGCGTAAGAGAAAATTCTAATCAAAATATCGAGCTCAATGAATGTTTTAATATTTGATTAAAATAATTAGGATTATTATATTCGATAGTAGGATAGCTTCATTAATAATTGCGAATAATAATGCGCTGGAATGTATGCGAAATGTGAACGGGCGTTATAATTCTCCTTTAATCTTGCGCCTATTTCCGCTCACGCGTTCATCTTCTAACAAGAGAGAAGATGCTAATCTACACGTATGCGGGGATGCATGTTTCTTTACAGCGCTATCACGATGCATATGCATATTTTCCATCTATGCGATGTTCACGCCGCGGAAGAGCAAACAGCGGAATAATATAGTTGCGCGATAGAAGCTCTGCTATAAGTCACGGAACAATAGAGTCGGCACTTATTCTCTCCTCCCTTGAGTGTTCTGAATTACGACGCCGTGCGTTTTAAACGAGTTGACTCCTGGCCCGAGTCAACATTACATTTCATGGCGTGTACATACATACGTATGTAATCAACGAACCACTCGTACGTACACCTAGGACGTGCGATGAAAGAATTTACGACGCTCCAATCGTTGTGATAAAATTGCGAAATAATTAACCCATTAGTCATCAGTCCGCGGACATTTGTTTCGAGTCATCATTAGAGGGCCGCAAACCGGTCACGAATCTTACCGTTTATTTTTCGAGAGGTTCAATCTGGACGAAAGTGATGACTCACGCGGATTATAACTAGGATTAGAAATAAAAACTTGATTTAAATATAGGATATCTTAAATTTGTGTAAGTTTCTGTTAGACGTAAAATGCAAGTTTCTCTTAGAAATGACGAAATTTAATAAAGATTAATTTGGTCATATCAAACTATTTGTTAATTTATAAATTTAAATAACCAATTATTTATTAAAAGATTCACGTAAAACAAACTCATATAAGGGAAGTGTATTTAATATCGGACACATATAGAAATACATGTAGAAAAGAAATCCAAGTAAAACATCTTTTAAAAACCGTCAGTTTTATAAAAATATTATACAAATTTGGTAAATTACAATTCAAATACAAAATACAAATAAATTACAAAATAATACAAAATTTAAAATTGTAATGATAGATTATATTTTAAACTAAAGAGAGAGAGAGAGAGTTACATATTTTTAAATATCAATATTAATACGATATTAAGCAAGTATTTACGAAAGAAATGTCTGTCCAAACGAGAATAAAATAGTTGACTACTTAATTTTTATTAATAAAATTAAAAGCCTGTATATATGTTAAGAAAAAATATCTTCACGTACTTTTTCAAAACACCTGTCTAAATGCACTTATGCAAAATTGTTTTTAAATAATCAAAACTGAAATAAAATTTTATTACCGACAAACTGACTACTTTGTTAACTTTCACAATTAGACTAACGTTATACTGCACAAAAAGAAGCAATTAAGACAGTTTTCAAGAGAATGCAGTAGAAGAATACAAGTGTACGATATTGGGTTCAGCTCCCTTAAATATATATCCACTTTTACACATTCAAATCTCGTTGAATATTACACACTGACGCTTGATTCGCGCTTTCTATCTTGCTCGAGCTTCAGAAAAAATAATAAGACATTTGTCTTCAAGGGGGGACTATATTTGGGGGGTCCTAGGGTGCGGCCGCCCAACCCTGTATAATCGAATATTTCACCGATCGTGAATCTTAGCAACGATCGGAAACCGATACCTTGTAACACGTCCCATTGTCCTACGGTTTTCGACAGCGTCTCGCCGAAAAGTCGACACGTACGCGTTGATTATAATCTTCTAACACAAGATGATTTAGACGGCAGTAGAGGAGCGCACCTGAACGCGCCGTTAGTCACTCTTTCGTTCTCTTAGCTTCATCGCTTCTAGCGTCGTGCAAAGGATGCGCAGGATGCGCGTGATTTATGTAAATAGCGAATAGCTGCTCTCGCCGGAGCCGAGATCTCCACTCTCGGGGTGATTCTCTTCCGGTTGAGAGAAGTCTGCGAGAGGTCACGATCGTATAGTTTATTCGCAGAAACTATAACGCCTTATCATCAAACGGAAAACGGAGACGGCAGACTTTATTGATCCGCGCGGACCTTATTGATCCGAGAAGAGACGGCAAATATAAATATTATATATATTTATATATGCCGCAGAATCATTAGATCGTATACTAATGATCGTTCCAATTTCTCTTCTAACTGAATCGCGGGTAAAATAGTCAAGTGATATTAGACGGAATAGTGAATAGTGAATCGATAATAAAAATCAAATAAAAATCAAATAAAATAAAAATAAATTTTTCTGATACATCAATTTATTATAAGACAAAATGAATGATCAATTTTGTGTATTTATGTTACAAGAAAAATCTTCGACTTCAATATTTTGATGTTTTAAGATTATTTCGCTATAAAAGTTTTAAGTAAATATACATTAAATATATTTTTTTGTATAAAACTCTTTATGAAATAAATATTTATAAGGATACATTATCGAGGCGTGGAAAATAATTTTAGGGGACACGGTGCCATATTGGTGGTCGTGATCAAAAGAAATTCCTGAGAAGATTAAGCGCTGTAAAACTTCGGACGACACATTCGTCTGCTCATTAGAGACAGGCATGAATACGGCGCGGCTTTATAAGATTCACGTCGAGTTCGTTAATTTGTAACCAGCTTGGTGGATACGAGTCGGGAGACGACAGCATCGACATAATCCGCTGAGCAAACGAAGTTACGATAGCGTAACAAACCTTGAAAAAACATGACGACAGAGATCTCTTTGCCAGCTCGAGCCATTGGAGATAAAAGCAGGTCTTCAATATCAGAGGGACTTTGCAAAGTGCTATCGGCGAAAATGACGGCTCACGTTAAGTAAATTATTGCATGCATATCAACATTGTCAATATTATATCGAACATTGAGCATATTTAAATAAAATTCATCATTTAATATAATTGTTTGATAAAAGAAGAAATATGTAATTTCAAAAATCAAGAAGAAAATATTCCTCTTACGCGATATACTATTAAATAAGAAATATAACACCTTCATTTTCGATTAAATAAATTTAAATAATTGGATGTAAAATTAAATATATTAGTATAATCATACATATGTTTCGAATCTAACTGATAGATTTTTAAATGATATCTCAAGCTACTTCGAAATTATAATTCGAAACATATACACAAATATGAAGCCTCTAAACTTGTTTTTTATAGGAATATATGTGTCGAGTACTCCGATTCGTTTAAATAGACGGAAATCAATATATGGCGTCTACGTTAATTTTCTTCTCATTAACATCACGCATCTCATTAGAACAATGCATCTCATTAGAATAAAAAGAGAGACTATTTCAATTGCTGTGCATTAATTACGCCTTCCGATATCTATATAGTGCACCTGAAACAGCTGGAAGTCTGAATGCCGACTTTATACGGCAATTTTTTCTTATAATGTATCGCTCATGATTAAGGCCCGTCCACTTACTACTTACTTAATAAGTCTCAGTAAATTTCTCGTCATGTAGCCTCCAATAAGGCATTAATTTCCAATTAATCAATACTTAATGATGTAAAATATTATCAGCTGATCTCTGTTTTATAACTAATTTGATGCATCGAGTAGTCATAACTTGTTATTGGATGCAGAAATTGGATAATAAATACGATGGCAAATGAAAGGCAACATATAGAGGAAAAATTATTATCGATTTTAACATCTTATTTCGTTACAGGATACGTTGCTCTTCATCGTAAAAATAGAAACTCGTAACTTTAAATTAACTTTTAATAACAAGATAATATGTAGATAAGAAGTATTATATATATAAAATAGGACATAAAAAGTATTTATATGTAATCGAAAAAATAGCTTAACAGAAGAAGACACATTTAAGAAAATCAGAAAATTGTCTCCATCTCTCTTTCAATGCATCACTTAATACTTATCAGAATACCGAGCTACGTAAGATAATATATTAATATCGTAAATGCTCGGGAAGATGTCGCAAGCAAGGTGTATCAATAATTCTATAACATTGAAAACTCAAACTCTCCTTGCAGATGCTATGTCGGTTATTAACCCGCGTCTCTATTCTACGCTCCCAACTCGTTCTGGTTATCTGATTGAATCTGCTGGAAGCGACATGCCAATAGTCCCATTCGGTTTGCGACAAGTTACTAAACAACTTAACAGCCTTGAATTTTTGTTTTGTTTGGGTTCATCTAGCTATGAAAAAAATAGCAACGATTGCAACAAACCGCTGCTATGTATATATATTTAAAAACAAATTTACGTTTTCGACGCATTAATAAATCTGTTAAGAACTCCTTATTAATTATCCTCCTATCGCAAAGGAAACTTTATTCGGCTGAAATTTTTAAATTAAGAGAATTTATTCATTTCTCCGCGTAATATGAGTCATTTATATCTTCTAAAAATATATATTATAATTACTCCAGCGATTGAGTTTTAAAATGGAACGAGTTTTATTTCTATTGCATATTCTCCTGCTTCTGGAAGATGCAGCTGATAAATTTAATTTGCAAATCGATCAAATTTAATATTTTTCTTTTTACCTATATCACTCTCTTGCAATTATTCCCATATTTATCTGGCTTTTATTTTTCACAACCAGCGTGTTTTAGACAGTAAATAATCACAGCAGGTTGATAAAAGAAAAATTTAGTCTTTATTGGAATATAATTCATATAATAATAAAATATTGTTTAATTAAAAATTTTTAATATAACTTTTTCTTATAATTTATTATTGTTTTATTTTTATGTAATTATATTATAATTATTTGTATTTATAATCACAAATAAATAAAAACGTGAGAAAATTACTGAATTAATTATAAAATCAGAAAACTCCTGTATAAATTAAAAGTAAAAATTTATAAGAAATTAAATTATAGGTCTTACTTTACTTACATTAATATGTTACATACATACTAGCTTCATTGATCTATTGTGAAAAAGATAATATTAAGATGTGATGCGTTCTGTGTGTGTGTGATTACTATTCTACACATTAAACAATCAAATGCTATTAAAGTCACTGGTATGGCAAATAACTACAAATACTAAACTTTTAGTTAAAAACAAAAAATATAATCTTCGTGTATGTTAAATAACGTCGCTGAAACTAGATTTTTTAACACCACAAGGAAAATCTTTTCAAGAAAGATATTGCAAAAAAGTTTTCAGGGAGATATCATTCTTTAATATAAATATATATTATTTAATGTCACTTGTTTAGCTACTTTATTACTCCATTTGAAGTATCTAATATTCGGCATATTTCTCTGTTATATATAAACTTTATATCTTTATATATAAATTTTATATTTTACATTTTATATTCTATGTTACATGCTTGAAAAACGCATATACTGCATACGTACACATATACATATACGTGAGTATCTCGGTACCATGTCTTACTAATATCTAATATTTTACTAATATCATCGATAATGCGAAAACCTGTCAAGTTGTGTCAACGATCGTTCTAAATTTTCGCCAAGACGTGTAAGCGAGATTACTAGTTTTGTTCGTTCATATCATACATATGCGGATATGCGGGTACATTTTATATACGTATGTAAATGCATGACAACGATGTATAGCGACAGATGTATCTCTGCCATCTTTGATAAATTATAAACGCGCGATATCAATGTAGGTGTGAATAATAACGCGTATCTCCGAGCTGTCTCGGAATATTAATTAACAATCAAGCCTCTGATCAATCCAATCTCGATTATCAGATTTGACGTTTAAATCACGAGTGACACTTCCAGTCCGCATCGAGCTTTCAGAAACGCAAAGCTCTATCATTTGCCGTATATGCTTAATCTGGCGATTGCTCAATGTGCTACTACGATACATCATTAACGAGTTAAAGAGTTAATGAAAGACCGGCGATCATTAAGCATTCTGATGAATGCGGATTTAAATCGTGAATAAAATCCCGCGACGCTCAAGATAATCAGGTTAGATAATCGCGTTCGAGAATCTCGAGCACAATTAGCATACAATTAATAATACGATTATGCTGCAAGACGATGCACGATTCAAGTTTTACAAGCAAGGACGCATTATCAAGGATATATTATCGTGGGATTAATACAGTTAAATATACGAAATTAATATGCAAATAAATCCACCGCGTAGTATATTAAATGATAAATTTAAGTATATCGATTGCTCGTTTATTTTTACGTTTATATTTACAATAAAATATATAGGCGCCCTATTTAAGACACTTGTCTTTTTTTTACCTCGATTTGATTAATTCCTATTAATTTTTCGAATAATTTCCTTTACGAAAATTCCTATCTATCTTCCAGTTGATTTTATATTTCCACGAAATTGTCTTTTGACATGTTCCATCCCGTTTGCTACCGCAATTCACTTTTTGGACAGTCATCGTCAACGAGAGGAGCGTCTGCTTCTCTCATAGAATGACTCGGAGTGATTACGAAAGGTAACGTTGTCGCTAATAAAGGGCTTACTTAGACGTCCGCGGTGGAACGATAGAAGTGCGAGGTCAAGAGCCACTTGAGAACACTACATTTTTCTCGATGCAGCATCCCTCGCTTTTATCTTCTC
The DNA here is from genome assembly GCF_030444845.1 of Prenolepis imparis. Taxonomy (NCBI): domain Eukaryota; kingdom Metazoa; phylum Arthropoda; class Insecta; order Hymenoptera; family Formicidae; genus Prenolepis; species Prenolepis imparis. The sequence continues at coordinate 3,893,245 of NW_028141173.1, read as the reverse complement.
TCCTAGACGGGTGTACGGATCTCGACGAGAATCTCGAATCCCCGACGTTCCTGTTTCGCGCCGCGTGCAAGTCTGTCTATCGGCAGACGGGAAGCTACGCGTGTTACGATGATGGATGATGCCGCTGCCGCCCCCACGGGCGAGATCAAGAAGAATGACTTCGCGTCTGTCCGACTGTCTCGTTGTCGTTACCTCGTAATCACGCGCGACTCGTAATCATTCGCGATGTAACCTTCGCAACGATTGCGCGATTTCATTAATCCCCTCGCGGATCGCGATTTTACGCGGTGAAATTTTTTAATTCTCCCCGTGATCTCTCAAGATAATGGACACATTTTCTATGTGTTATAAATAAAAAAATAATGTATCATAACATATGATTTTTTTTGCAATGGCTTCAATTAAATAATCGCACCATATAGCTCTCTTTTCCTCATATTATATACGTACTTTAAATAAATTTTTTATATTTATAAAAAATATATATATAGATATATATAATTAAATACATTTTATACATCTATTTAAAGTTGTATTTTATAAGATGCTGTTTACCTCGGGAGAGCCTTCCAGCAAAAGTATCGTTAACGCCTCTTTCATCGGCAAACAGTTCAATATTCTCATAAATATGCGGATTAACATACAAACATGTGTAGGTGTGTGTGTATGTGTTTTCGCGAGCGTGATGTCGATTATGTTGATCGACATTTTACGGGGTTCCACCTCAGGATCGTGTCCACCTCGTTTATATCCCAGCAAAAAATCGTTTAACGCTTTTGTAATCGAGAAATGTTCCCATTCGTTCGTCGCGCTACTTTTATTTGACATTGCGTTGTGCAGCGTAAAACTATAGCTAATGAGTGTGGTTGTAATGCTAATTAATGAACGGAATAAACGACACGGTGTCTCGCTTCGCGATTGTACAGTTTATAAAAAGACGTATCCAATTAACCGTAAAAAATTACAAACAATCATTAAAACTGACAATTATACTGATTGCAGGAGAGGTGAAAATTTTATTCAGGAAACTGGAATGTGTTGGTAGGATTTAGTGGAGATGTTACTTGAATTACTCTCTCAATTAATATATATTAATAATTTATACTTAAATAAATATTTATTGATCCGCGGTTTATTCGTTAGGTTGTTTAAACCTTTCCGAATTTTATGAAATCAAATAAATATATTAAATATATCGACTTTTGTGTTTTTTAATAACGCGCCTCGGAAGATAGAATTGGCTATATTATAATAAATTAAATCTTATTAATTTTTTTTTCTAAAATTTAATTGCTCTACTCTTTCTATTCTTTAAAATATTTTATAATTCATTGTAAATTAAATATTTATAATTTTTATTAAAATCATATATACATATATAATGATATGTTTGAAAAAGGATTATTTTGGTAGACTAAATCATACATTTATTAATTATTAATGTTTTCATTATATAAATAATAATAATTATTATTATAATTATTATTATTATAATTTAAATTAATAATTAATACTGTCTTACTATATAACTAAATATATATGTGTATATGTCTGTTTATTATTTAATATTGCAAACGCACTCTGTTCGCATTCTATTTGTAACATTAGTTGGCAGAGGTAAGAATTAATACACATTTCGTGAGGTAGACGAGCAACTCTCTTAGTATAAGAACTGTTAATGGTTTTACTACCGATCGGTGCGAGTTACGACTTCAATTTCCATTTCCATTCAATGTACCATTGAAATGCGAGACGAAGTCGCGCCGAAGTCGATGCAGATTGAAGCATGCATGCTCATTCAGTAAGACGACGACAGTGATGACAAAATTACGCGCTGGATGTTGTTAATTGTAATTACTAGCACGAAAGAGCGATCTTTTTCGCACTTTACGACGTGATTACCTAACACGCGTCACGCGCGCAGTTTATTTCAAATGTTATTGCCCCGAGTGAGGATCGCGAAACATATTGCGATATGTGGCCATCGTGTAACTTATACCCTACTGGCTAGACCAAATGATACCGAACCGATGAATAAAGCCAACAAATCTTGATAGAAGATAAAGGTGTACCCACATCTGTGCAATTCGCGATCGATTTGACAAAGTGATCCATTATTTTAGAACCGCGTCATAAAATAATTAATTAAAAATGTAAATTCCAAAAAATTATTTGTTATTATTTTATTACAAATGATTTCGCAGATACGAAGATAGTGAAGAACGTAAATGGCACATGTAAATTATTTCAGCCGTAATTTCAGATGTAACAGTATATATATTATTCCATATTACTAACATTTACCGAAGAATGCTCAGGCAAATTTTGTTACGGATTTATTGCCATCGGTTTTAGTAGGCCGTTTCGACGACCAAGAATATCGCGATATTCTTTTTTTCTATATAATAAAACCGTATCATCCGATTATAGTCTCTAATCGGATGAGCGCCGTCACGCTTATTTTGGAATACTCGGACGAAAAATTATTCGAGACCGAAGACATTTACGACGAACGTAAAGTTTTTGCCACGGGCTATCGTCAGATGTATTTCTCCCTCAAATGACGTTTGAAGATATGGTAATAAAAAAATAAGATAGAATAAAATGTTCCCGTTGTGTGTCAAGCTTAATACGCCGCGCCGCTTCTGTTACAACACAGCTCGCCTCGTGTCAACGCTGACAGTCGAAACCTCGGGATCATTTTGCAAGTTTTTATGCTCTTCGACCACCCTGATCGTTATATTGCGAAATTTACAGAAATTCTAGGTGCACTATGTATTAGCACAATCTTCAAAATTTTTGCAAATTTTTTCAATAATATAATTTTTTCATATAAAAAGTTTATATATAAATTTCATATAATTTCATATTCATATAAATTTTTTTCAAATAAAAAATAATTTTTAAAAAATAAGTTTTGATATTATAATAATTTATTACATATTCTTAAATTGATAATCGCGCAGTAGAAAAATACATTTAAATATTTCGATTATTGTCCGGGAAATTAATTTACTTTTAATTTTCTTCTCTCTTGTCTGCAATTTATGATGAATGGTATCATGATTTGTCAGACTGCACAAGAACTTATCATCGTGTCTCGTATTAGAAGACGATAAATCTCGTCTTGTTTGTATCGTTGTAATTTATGCACTCGCGCACATGTCGCGCGCCGAGAGAGTTGATTGATTTCATTTATTTCCCAAAGCTGGTTACACCAAGCACATCGTGACATTAGAAATTTTCTCGCATCAAATTGAACCGCAAGCGATTGAAATTTATAACGAGAAAAGCGAGAAATCAGAGCGGACGCGCGAATTAAAACGAAGATATAAAATAAATTTTTATCCGAGACACGAGCCAGAAAACACTTCGAACGCCCTTAAGAAATGGCTTCCATCGCGCAGAAATATAAATATCGACATCAAACCGCTTTCGGTACGGTTACACTGTGATATGTATATCCTTGACTGACATTTCGACTGACATGTATCGATTTGCGAGTGTTTGTTACGTATAAAACGCAAGACGATTTCTTTATCGAACGAAAGTTTAGCTAAGAACCCACTCGCGAAGATATTGAATCAAGAATCGAGAAGAAGCGCATCTCAACTAAATTTCAATTGAAATTTTATCTTTTGTTTAAGAACTTGAATTTGAAAATAGCCAGATGATAAAATTTGTTAAAGTCAAAAATAAAATAAATGTTATTCAATATCTTCTATCCAATCTCCTGATTATGAGGCAATATTAATTCCGTATCAATGTTTGCAAATGTTGCTTACATATTGTACAGAATTCACGTTTGAATATTCACTCGATAAAGAGTCGCGTTGCAAATATTTGCAAATTAACATATTTACAACTTGTTTCGGCGTCCCCCCCCCCCCCTCCATAGAAGGGTTTATCGCGTATGTAAATTTGCAGGCGCATGCAATACAATTGCTTCATTCATTCATCTCTCTCTCACACACACACACACACAATCTCTCTCTCTTTTTTTTTTCTCTCTCTCTATTATAAAAGGACTATTCAATCGACTATACACCCCGTGACTCGCAAACACCTCGCTGCTTCTCCACTTTCTCGAAAGATATGCTTACTTAGTATCCTGTTTCATGCCTGCAGGTTATTTGCACGAGTCTGATCGATTTATCCTGCGTTTGCTCAATCAATATCCAAGCCATGTTTTACTTGCTGATTATACGGCGCTGAATTGCAATCACAAAAGTCATCATTTAAAGCAAACATTCTTTTTTTCGCCGAACATCGTCTTCGATGCAATGATTTCGCAAAGTTCATTACATTCTTGTCGTTTTTCAATTTTTAATTTCCAAACATTAAAATCTCAATCTTCATAATCCCTCCTTCACGTGCGAAAAAATTCGAATATTTTATTTCGAATATTATTTTCGCGCATCTAAAATAATATTGATCATACATTTGAAATCGAACGTCTCGACGTAGCTTTCTCATTAAGAATCAGAATTTCGACATGTGATGTGTGTGCCTCGAGGCAAAAAAAAAATATATTCAGCTATATGTTTACTAATACAACTGTTTCTGTTTTACAAGGCGCCGAGAAACGCTCATGTCATCATTCCCGACATATTCTTCTATCATTTTTTGTGTCGCTAATAAATCCTAAGAACTGTTTGACGACGTGTCGCGCTTGTTTCCTTAATACGTCGGTATTCAATAAAGGAGATTGTTATTTTTAGGAGATTAAGTGTTGTTGTAGACTGATAGCTCAGTTTCTGTCATTAGTATTAAAACGTTAAGCATGATTGTGTGTCTGCCCGTTACTACTTTATCTTATATAATGATAGAACATTTTTGACAGAGTAAATTATCTATCACAGAAGATATCAGAATCAAGGAGTAGATACATATCAAGATCTAACGCAATGGCTGAATGATAGTCCCCTTCATAAATTTATCGCTAATATGAAGTGAACCTTAACGTAAATCTGTCTTATTTGAAATGCAGAATATTTAAAAAAAAAAAGCTGTAGTTGAGAGAGAAACAGACATAAATAATCATCCTTTACTGACGATCATGTGACAGCACACCAGACATATTTCGACAACGAAATATATAACTTTGTAACTCTATTTACGCTTACGTAATCATTATACGTTGTCGCCGACGACAAAATAAATAGAGAGGAGAAAATGTTACGCGAAAAAGAGTAAGTTATTGACATATGGATAAGGAAGCAAGTGTTCCGTGCAAGTTTATCCGGCTGTCAACAAGTTCCATTCTCCATTTATCTTGATATATGGACGATAACTTCAAATATGAATAGCAAAAGTTAATTTTTTCCCGATTTTTAGCAACAGCATCCTTGTTAGATTTATTCTAATCCATCGGATTTAAAAATTTTGATTTTTTTTCTATGTAAATATAAATAGAGAGATGTAGAAGAACTAAACAAAAACCGCGAATATATGAGCATAAATTCAAATTAATTTGTACATGTAACGAAATCTATGCAGAAGACATAATAATCGCAATATCTTCATTAGCTTGTGATAATTCGCTCGCGCAACGATAAAAGTGAAATCGTATGTTACGTCACGTAAAAAATATCTTTTACTCAAAAATATATAGACATGCGTGCTTAATTCATGCATGTGTAACATCGCTTCGCCGATGCATAATTATCGCATCAATTTATTATTAATTAATTAATTAATTAATTTATTTATTAAGTATAAGATTCATTAATTGAGACAGAGAGAAAAAGACCAAAACTGATATAACTAGTAAGCGGTTTTGTGCTTTTATATTCGCAAAAAATTGTGCATAATCTCATAAATGATAAAATAACAAATAAAGAAAGAAATTAAAATTGCTTTACACCTTTTTATTTTAACATTCTTATCTTTATCTAAAATTACGTGACGTATATTTATTGCAATATTAAATGTATATAGTTCTATGTTGCGCGTATATATACATATATTTTTTTTTATATTATTATTGTTGTTAAATAAATTGTAAAGAGATTAATAAACTTGTCAAATTAATATTATATCGTAATAATCTTGTTCAAAAACCTGAAATAATACTTAGATATATTTCTCTTTTACACTCGCGATTTAATTATTATAACACTTCATTTTGCTAATATTTCTTGTCTTTTCTGCGCACATTCGCGTTGTCGACTATATGCACAGCAATTATCGATTATTCGCACAACAATATCTTTTTCTGATACTCGATAAAAGACAATGTTGTTCACACTGCATCAACTACTTCTGTCTGCTATTACAAAGACTGAGAAATTTTGCCCACATCTCCGTATACGGAAGTATACGTTTTAATTACACATTACGTAATTTTTCATTTTCTCTCGCGAATAAATATGTGTCGCGTTAAATTTGTCACGCGGCGTCTCCGTGCGTGAAAACGATCCATTCACGTCCATTCTGTTTAAAAACTGGATTCATGATCTAACGACTCGTGAAAACCTTCGATTACGAAGGCTGCAGCTATAAATTTTATTCGCCAATCGCGTTTATTGCAATCGGAAATCGAGGTGTCGAAAATTGTCTGAATAAGATTAAATAATTAATTAATGTCGTAATAACACAATAAAAAATAAAGATATATTACTATTTTTAATCTTTAAAAAATTATGTAATAAGCAATGTAGAAATAATATTATATAGAGTGTTCTATTTAATTAATATAGTTGAATCTCTGTATACTATGACTAACGAGAAAATCATAAAAAAATAAAAGGTTTTAGAGGGAAAAAAGTTAATATATATTCTCTTAAATTTTAACTAAAATCATTTTTCAAGCTCATTTGAAAATAAACTTAGTTTTTTTATGGATGCTAATTTTTTTTTCCTAATTTAAAATATAAATTAATTTCTCGCAAATATTCGACATAAAAAGTTATGTAAGATGACCAAAAATTCAATAATTTATGAGATATTTTATATTTTAATTTTACATAAATTATAAAATATCTTTTATTCATTTTTCGATGATCTTACCTCAATATTTTTATGCACACAAAATAATGAGAAATCAATTAGTAAAGAAAACGTAATTAATTTAAAAAAATTTGTAGCTTATAGTTGCAAATAAATTATGTATACTACACATATATATGTATGTAATAATTAAAATTAAAAATCATTAATTATATTTCTTAAATAACTAATAACTCTAAAGTTGATAATTTATATGACCGCGACTTACTTTACAATGTCGCGTTATCAAAATAGGAATCAATAATGCTTTTCACATTTATTTTAAAAGCGTCGCTCAATAATGTATCTGCGTTTAATTCGCGAGACGCGATATTTTATTATCATAATCAGATTTGTCGCATCCTAAATGGGGAGTATTAAAAGCCGTCAATTATAAGTTCAAAGGCGAAAGTATAATCTCATTACAGCGCGACATTCTGCGAAGAATGCAGTCGATCTTGTTCCTTTCACGAAGAGGGAAACTTGGGGTACTCTCTTTAGTAGATTATATTATATGTACATATATTTCTTGCGACAAGAGAGAGAGAGCAATAGGATAGAATATTTACGCGGAGATAATACATTTGCGAGCTAATAATAGAAAATACCTAGTTATAGGAAATCCCTATTAAAAAAGAATTAATATTCTATTAATGCCACACATTTTGCCGCTACAAAGTGAAAAGGAGAAACTAACGTATTGTGAAAAACAGGACATTTTTTCTCCATACCTGCCAGTCACAGAATGATACGACTGTGTGTTTCGAGGAATCGATATAATTGTACATAATGATCTGTTAGTTGCATCACGTAATCGTGTATGTATAATCGTTGCAAATAACACAGATTATTTCAGTAAAATTCAAATAAAATTCAAGTAAAATTCAATGGTCGTTATGTATTATTAACATAAAGTGTGAAACTCGTTTCACTCATAGAATAGTTATTATAACGCTAATGGTTAATAATTATATATCTCTCTCGTTTAAATCGCCACATCCAAATTATGCGGATACAACAAGGCGAGATAATGAAAAATGAAATAAAAGATGTTGTTGCGTATGATTACACAGATCTGATGAACATCGTCATATATAAGTAGTCGAGAACGAGATAAATACGCCGAAGGCGAATGGTTTTCCCTTATAAGCGCCAGACACCTCCCTTGTTTCCGACGATAAGAAAACTCATCGAGTATCGAGAGACGATCTTGTGCGCGATTTACGAATTCAAAGAGCATCTCATTTACATAATTAGATTAGCCAGAAGAAAAATTCGTCATCAAATAATGTCACGAAAGCAAGAATGTTATTTCTGGAGTCCCTCAATTTGATGTTATTTTCATAGGATTTTTATATCACAAGAAAAATGCCTGAAACTACAATTCATAGCTTTTGAGATATCGATTTTTAAAAATCTCAATAACAATAGCAATATTTTCGCCATAAATTGATGGTACTATATGTACATTTACGAAAGAATATTTGGTGGAGTAATTTAGTATTATGAGTGTATTATAAAGTGGAAATGTGGGCCCCTCATCCTGCACCCTCACCTTGAAAAAATTCTACCCTAACCCAAACTCACTTCTGATTAAATTAATATTAAATTTGTTATATTAATAAATTTAATGAAAAATCTCTATGAAAATAATCTCTTGCTAAAAATTTTGAAATTTCAATATTTTTCTAAAAAAAAATTAAAATTTTGGAATATCGATATCTTTTTCTTTTTTTCGATAAAAAATCTATCGAATTGAGGAGTCTTGGAAATAACGTTCTCCTCATTACGAATAATATTACCCTCGCGCACTCTTCCTCTTTTTTCACGTTGCGAACGAGCATGTGAGCATTGACATGCCAACAGCTGGCCGATTGGATGACGTCGTCCCGGTCAGCAATTGAACGTAATGATATTCTGGTACAGTTCCGCGCGATACACATTTTACATCGCCACCTTTCCCTCCCCTTTGCCGCCCCCATTCTCTCCTCTTTCCTTTGTGACAAGTCTCGCTGTCATCGTCGTCATCGTCGTCGTGTTGGTTGGCCATTGACCGACCTTCGCAGTTGAACTGCGCGCACTCCAATCGCTCGTGCGATTCTTCCTCGTGCCTTAAAGGCGAATCTACGCGACGTAATTTCAATTAACAACGTCGAATATAGTCAATTACTCTTTCGAAAACTCGATTCGTCACGTGACGACGCAAGTGTTAGAAGAAGATGAGGGATATTTGACAGCTGTTTTTTTTCTAAGTATCAAAATTTTTAATTTCTTTAAAATACGTTCAAATTACCCCAAGTTACCATACTTTTTAATTCACTTGTAATGTTCGTTTTTGCTACCAATTTATATTTATTTTTATCCTACAGTTTAGAGACCATGTGGTGAAAGCGAATCGCGCGAATTCGCCCTAAGCGGCGTACGCTTAATCTAGGAAGATTAATACTTGCGAGAAGAATGCGGTTCTTTTCCTACACTCTCCGGTTCGCGCTCACACAGTTGTTAAAGGAGATCATTGCGCGGTTGTAGCTCATAACTTATGACAGTTGCAAAAAGGGTGATCTACCGGTATGCGAGTTGCGTGTTGATGGCACATTGAGATTAACTGCGTTCAGAAGCGAGTTGCGCTTTACGGTATCGCGATATGCACCTCATGATATTTCCCATCTGCGTGTCCTTATTTAAAAAAAATATATATGATATAATTCCCTTCTGAAATGCGAATATTATGTTCATCTATAAAGCCTAATCAAAATAACTTCTTTGAAAAAATATTCCACGTTAAAAATTGATTAAGCCAAAAATTTTTAAGATGGAATCATATAAAAATCTACGAGAAATTTAAAGGAATTTTTTTGTAATTTAGAAAAAATTTTTTTTAATAAATAGCGAGAGATTTTAAAAGAATTAAAGCGTCATGCAGTCTAGTCAAATCGGCATATTATATTCGCGATTCGCGAAAATGAAAGATACTGTTCGCGTGTCTGTCTTAACGGCTCTCGTAAAAACTCGACCATCGATCGACGATATGGACGAGCACTTCATAAGACGACGATCCACCTGCTCGGAGAGCTTAAGAGAGCAAAAGAAACGGCCATTATAGACCGTGATGTAGAGACCCTACGTGATTAACGATTAATGACCATCTTTTAGTGATGTCTGCGTGTGACAGACAGCCGCCACTTGACTATATCTTATCCATCACTGAGGTGTAGTTAATGGTCGCACGATGGGACATGATCTGTATTGACTCGATACCGCGAGATGTATATGCGAGATCGGTCGAAAGAAAATGAAGAAATATGGAACCAGTATGACGCCATAAATTGATGTTGTGCTACGTCCTTAAGTCTCATATAATATTTCTCTTCGTATATGATATTTATGATCTTTCATGACGCTATTGACTTTGATATATGTATATACGGAGAATACATATTAATTAATTAACTTCTCAAGTACGCTGAAAAAGTTGTATTCTCATTTTAAGGATTCTCCACTTATTTTTTGAACACCTGTTCTAAAATAAGCGTTAAAAGGATTCTCTTATCTTAAAAGGAAAATCTAAAAATTAGTATCAGATATTCCTAATTTTAAAAAATGCAGACGAAATGAGATTTATTTTTCCATTAATAAAAAACATTATTTTAGCAAACAGATAAAGAAAGACCATAAAAAAGTATAGACTTAACACATATAAATCGAACATATAAGGCACGAGATCTGGATTGTGAAGAATATATGTATATATTCTTAGTTTTAAGAAACACTTAAGAATATCTCTTAAGAGGATTGTATACTATAAAATCCCTCTTAAGAGATAAATGTTTCTAGAACATCCTTTAAAACTAAGAATATACATAATATATTGAATATGAACATTAAGAGCGGCTATTAAGAGCCACAATATTAATTTTAAAATTAATGAACGGCGCCTACAATCAATTGAGAGCGTGTTTCTCTTTATTTGCGCCTCTATCGCGCAGCTCTTATTAGCTCCTTTTACTGTTTGACTTATTTAGAGTCCTTAAGGACTACAATTTTTATATGGATCCGAAACAGTGGTACCATATTTCTCAGCACGTTGTTACACTATATGGTCACGCAACTAAAGCTAAAATGCCATTTTCGATCAAATATTCAGCGTCTAGAGAAGTACTTCGCGGTCTCTCGTACATATAGAACTCGGTGTACGTGCAATTCGAACGAAATACGATGGCGGTAATTTGCTCATTGACGACATGCACGGAGGGAGCAATCACAAGTGACATTACGACAATCAGAGTGGCGACATGCTCTGAGGACGAGGAAGGGAGAATTGCGTGTGCGAACATTTTAGGTGGAATTATTAGCGCGTGATCTATTAAAGAGAAAGGCATACGGTCTACGCACACGACATCATAATATGTCCATCTGATATATTAGATTTTATACTCAAATCGATATTTCAGAAACTAATGTCGAATCGCAGACGAAAAATACTTAATTATGAATACATTTGGTATGCATGAATATTTAGGTAATATACCCGTAGCTTGCTTAAAAAAGAAAAAAAATTTACTAGACTATGATATACGATGTAATGTTAATATTCCAATCAAAGGTTATTGAATTAATTATAGAAAATATTAAATATTATGGGGACATAAATATAATCTGATATACACGAAAACATTTTAAACATGATTATGGACTATATAATTTAGAAAGATTTATACGAAGTAATCATATGCGGTAAATACTGATGGCAATCCTATAATTCACGAAAGTAGTTATGGCGAGGAATTAATATTCCAGAAATTGATCGAATGATGAAAAGTATTTAATTATTTTAATTAGCTAAATTTTAGGTGTCTCTATTACACTAAAATTTAGCTATAGTAGTTAATATGTCTTCTGCGTGCATGCATAATACACATTAATATTTCAGGATTATAGCTCGCTTTAAAAAATGTATTTGTGTGTAAGATAACGATGTATATAATAGATTCTAAATATTAAATAATAATACTAAATTATAAAATGAACACCTGTTCTAGCCAAATAAATAAGATAAAAATATTTCTAACTATAAACGTATTATATTTAAATTTGTAAAATTATCTAACATAATCTTTTTTCGTCAAGAACTTTAAAGCTAGTTTTGCAGATAAATATACCTATAAAATACCTATGTTACAATATCGATCATACCATTAAGAATTGTCATTCATACGTCATCATTAGTTTCATCGAGCCATCATTTTTCTGCAGAATATTGTTATTGATTTTTTTGCCGATTCCACATCAGAAAATCAAAAATATCTATTATTAGGCGTAATGCCTTCCTCTGTCAATGCATCGATGCCCGCAATCGAACGATTGTTCCCGCGTAATTGTCATTTCCGACTTACGCTTGGTATCATTTCTAGGATAGACTTGTCGAGTGATTCAGGTGCATTGTTCCCCGATCGTATGACAAGTGCCTTGAGTATATTTGACGCGAGGGAGATACGCGATACCCCGAAGAGCTATGACTCGCGATTTCAGCGGCATCGCGTGCATAATTATTAATTAATGAGCGAGCATTTAGAGACCATCACCGCTCACGGTCATGGATAGAAGGAGACAGTGCGCACTTTTTCAATTTATCGACCCTGAAAAATCAACAGAGATACAAAGTTGCCTGTTTATATGAATGCATTATCGTGCGACTTCTTAATTTTTAATTCACGTCGATTAATACAGGGGCTTTTGCTGTTCTTACTTCGCTGAGAAACGAAGGAGATAATATTAATTATTATATAGAACGTCATATGTGCTTGCTTGATTAATTTCAAACAGATTTTCATTAAAACTAAAAGCAATTTCGATTTCTTTATTTAGTTTTTCTTATGTTTTTATATATATATATATATATTAATTAACTTTAGGTTCAATTACTTTAGACATTAAGTTTGATTAATTTAAGATAAATAAAAGAATAATCTTCAATAATTAGTAAACTAGTAAATAATAATTAGTAAACTTCAGTTGTTACAAATTTTCAAATAAAAAATATTCTATTTATTAGTAATCGAATTTTTGAATCAGTTAGCCATAAGCTGAATTGTTATCTATTAGCAGTCGGTCGGTCCTTTTAAGTACTCGCGTTCCGTTTTATTGATCTTGATTTATGATTGACTCGAGTATACGGTTAAAGAGGCTTAATAGCTTTGCGGATGTATGGTGATCCCGGAAATAAGTCAGGCAGAGCGATTTTATGAAGTAACCTGCGGAAAAGACCAGTGCAATGAAAGACAAAAGTAATTAAATTAAATTTAACGGAAAATCTTTTCTATCTTAAATCATTAAAAAATCATAAATGCTTTTTATTCAAGTGAAGTTCTTAATGTAAAATTATATCGATTATTAAAGCTTATTTACGCCAGTGAATGTCTTCTTTATGTTTTTCAAATTTTCAAATTTTTTAATTTTATAATAATTTTCTAATTTTCTAATTATATTGATTTTTATAATTTTTTAAAAAATATATTTATTTATTCATTAAATGTATTTGTAATTCATAAAATCTCACCCTACATTTGCAGTCTCGGTATCATATATGTATATATATTGTAATCAATCGACGAAAGCGAAATTTGTCGCCGCGCAAACAGTTTCTTTTTAGCCCCCTTCATTCGGAAGCTGTTGAACTGGATTGGGAATGTATCGTGAATAATCCCGATAGCTCGTATTAACGGAGACATCGTTATCTGATCGGTTGCAAGGTCGAGAGCCCTCGGATAACTGAAAGTCGCGACGTTCCATCGCTGCGTGCGCGAACGCGGAAAACCGGTATTAAATACAGATATTACACACAGATATTTGCAGGGCACGCACATCTCTTCTGTGTGTACTTTAATGCACGCGGTGGTGAAATGCAAGAGCGAACCGATAGGCATCTGCGCGCGAATGCCGAGGACATTGAATGCTCAAGTGCAAATGCTTAAGTGTACCAATTTTTTGCATATCAATCAATTTTCTGTCAATTGGAAGAAATATTCATAAAATCAAAAATATTTACCCTTAAAGATAATCTCTATCTTCGTAATAATACATTTATTATATACTATCTTATTAATAATTTCTCGAAAATAAAGCTGAAAATTTGTTTCCTTCGGAGTAGTTTCTGCTAATTCTCCTGATTCGTACATATCGATTTATATATGTGTGTAGTATAAAAATTATTATTATCCTACAATTGTATAACGTAATATTATTCTTACAATTTAATATAATTTTTATAATTTAATATATAATTATGTAATTTAATATAATTCTTATTTCCAGGTCTATTTTAAGCCATTGTTGTATGTACAATACAAACTTAATTTATTTCGTATTATGTCATCGATATCGATTACGAATTCATTTGCTATACTAAAAGAAAATTGTGAATTTTTCAATTTTTACCAATAATCCTTTGATATTTTGCGCCTGTCGAATCACATTACATAATGTAGTCTGGAATGTAGCGGAGCAACCGCTTAGTAAGCAAAGTCTAATCATCTTCGTTAGATTCGTCTATTTTTACGTCAGTTATATTTACGATAGTACATCGTATTATAAGATAGCTATCTGTGTATTTTTTCTTTTCTTCATTACGGTATTTACGGTCATCGCTCTTTCTATTTTTTAGATTCCGAGTTTTTCGATCCTTCTCTTTAGCCTATTGCTTTTATTTCTTTATTTATCAGACGGTGAGCTTTATGACATTTTATTAATTCGATATTTTATCAATAATTTCAGCTTCAAATAATTGCTATTTTCGTTACATGCATTATTTTTCATTATTATACTTTGCACGAATAGATAGAAGGAAACAAAAAACAGAGAGAAAAAGAAAGAAAGCGAGAGAAACAACACAAAATATAATTTTTAATATTTTAAAGAAGGCGAATTTTTCCTTCTAAAAAGAGATTACAATCAAGATTGTTCGCTAAAAAAAGGAATCTCCTTTGCTCCCTACATAAAGATACTAGCAACGTGGTTTCACAACCAACGTTATACACGTGCCGTCGTGGCTGGTTTCGCTGGTCCCATTAGTAAACTAGTTTAATTCGAAGCGAGTCGCGCGCGGAGTTTTCTCAGCGCCTATGCAGTATCAATAAATTCCTCGTATCGAGCCTCCGGATCTACACACGGAATACTCTCCCGAGGACTCTTCGACATTTCGTCGGCGGATCCGGGTGGCAGCGCATCACTTCCGGTACGAGAGTGTAGGGGTGACACACAAAAGTCAGTTTCGCGGAAAAAAAATCTTCTTTTCTACTTGTTTTTTTTTTTTCGTCACCTGCACGTGATGCTGTTCATCGATCTCGCGATGCGTTTTTCATTAATGAATTTTTTATGCGTCGCTTAAGTCTTTCGAATTTCAGCAGGGCCTTGAACTCTCCTCCGGAAGTGTGTTACACCGTGACCTCAGACAATCAATGAAAGAAACAACCGACAAAAAATCGATGACGAAGCAAAGTCGCGCACAAAGTTGCACGATATAAAGGAGGGAGAGAGAGAAAGAGAGACTCTCAGATATTGTTACGAGACGCGGAGACGTCCCTCCCATGTCTTCTGTACGGTATGCGATGTACGATAGCCTACAGGGAGAGGAGAGAGAAAAAAAGGAAGATAACACCTCGGTTAATGTCTTCGGAGTGTGCACTGCGGGATTTTATCTACCGCGCGTGACATGTAAACGTGACATGCGCTTAAAATGAGGTAACAACGAGCGTGGCACCGATATAAAACAGCGATGTCGTAGCTCTCCTACGTTAAATCCCTCCCCGTTCTGAACCTTAACGAGAGAAAAAAAGTTTTCCGTCGCTCATCGAACGTCCGATAGCTCTGAATACTTTAAATCAAAGAGAGTCTATCAAAAATATCATCAAGTTTTAAAATATAATACTTAAGACACTCAAAGATAATGTTGAACGTTAAAAAATTAAGTTCAAGTTTCAATTACCCATCATAAATTAATATTATTTATTAATGATAAATTGTATCGTATTTTATTTTAGAATTTTTACTTTTGTAATTAATATAATAATTTATTTAATTTTAATATTTTTCTTTATTAAAGAAAACTAATACAATTAAATATCTTAACAAATTATTAGATATAAAAATTAGAGATAAAAATAGATATAAAAATAAAATGAAAAAGAAAATAAATATAAAAAAATAGATCTAAAAATTATATAGATATAAGAATACCTAAAATTAGATAGAATCTCCTTCTTGACGATTATAAGAGATCTTGAAAAATCATGTAAAAGAAATTATATCTCTCTCTTTTTATTGATTTTAATTTAGATCTCCTTTAATCGGTATTATTAAATCACGATTCTCGGTAAGATTCATCACGCTCGTAGAAATTTGGATGAAAGTCGCGATTGAGAATTACGCGTATACGTGGAGTGGGCGTGTTACCGCAACGGGGGGGCCCCCACATTATTATATATCTTATTCTCGAAAAGTTTAATAAAAAATGATATAAAATGAGGAGGCGAGAGTTACGTACAGAGAAGCCACTGAACCGGATTTCAGTTCCACGCCGAAGCATTACCCCGGCGGGGTTCGCGTTAACTACGGGGGTCCGCATTAACACCATCTTCACCGTTCACGATTATGATATTGAAGATCTTTCTGCTCGGAGGCTGCTTATATATATGGGGTGTTCCCGATATATTGCGCATTTTCTCACAGAAGTCGCGAAAGACCACAAGAATATATCTCTCTAATATTCAACGAAAAATAGAAAAATATTGTACTAAAATTAAATATTAAAAATATTAAAAATATTAAAATTAAATAAATTATTATATTGATTGCAAAGATAAATATTCTGGAATTTTGTGGGATAACTTATCTTTAATAAATAATATAATAATTTCATAGTGAGCGATTGAAACGTGAACTTGATTTTTTTATAAATCAGGTCAAAAATTAAAATAAAGCGCATTTTTATTAAACTTAAATAATTGTTATTATAATGAGAAAGAGATAATGAATTCAGTATGTAATTGCAATTACCTTTCTTTAAAAAAAACTCGAACTTATTAAAATCCTTTTAATTCACATTATTTGAAAAGAGAAGGCGCGATACTCGGAACACCTTATATATAATCATAATTAATGTAGAAAGAGCTTAAAGTAAAAATGCGCTATTCACTTCCGGGTGGTTAAAGATGGTCTAGGTGGGTGAGCGTAGATGATTAAGTCTGCGCGCGAGTATCTTGATTGTAATAATTACTACATGTCGGCACATGCGGCATATGGCGGTAACATCAATTGGCATGACAATTCCAATATATATATAGACTACGAGAATTTAAAAAATAATCAAAGTACAAAATAATTAAAGTAATAAAAAAATATCCTTCCTAAAAAATAAATGTTTTAGTATCTTATTTTTAATAAAAATTAAATATTGTTAAAAAACAAAATAATCTGTGTGGATGATAATATATACATATATTATTATTTCAAACCAATTTCCACACTCTATTTTATTTTCTGTTAATTTCATTCAGATGTCAAATATTTGTCTTTTCCCAATAATTTTGATATTATCAAATTTTTCTGATTTCATAACACGAGACTCAGCAGTCGCATTTCTCCAAACTCCGTATTCCATCAACTATCCCCCATTCGATGACTAAATTGCTATGTTAATAATTACAATGCCGCACAGTACAACGAATAAAAGGCATATTTCAATCATCTTATTCTCGCGTGCATCACACGCGGTGCTGCTTCCTCTAAGTGAGCAAGTGTCAAAAAAGGGAACGAACAAAGGGCATCGGTATTCGAGTCCTCCGAGATGTGACGGGACACGCAAAGCCTCTCGCGAGGGCCAGAGATCGAAATTATTCCTTCCCGAACGCCGAGAGAGAGCGAAAGTGGTCCAGAACTTTTACCATCTCGTTTGGAGGCTGAGAGAGAAACGACCGCGGGTGGATACATAACTTACATGGAGGCGGCAAGACGGTGTTATGTGCACGATATACAGGCGCCTCCTCGCACCATCACACTTCGACAAAATAAATTTACATGCGCTCGATAAACCCCGCCGATCGCGAAATAATTTTGATTATAGAGATTATAATTAGCTAAAAATTTCGTAGATCAATTCAATAGATGCAAACAAAGTGTCCATTACATTTATTCGCTCATGTTTGTTTAATAAATTATAATTTCAGTCTCATAATTTAGTCTCTTAATTATCTCGCATTGCATTATGAATAAAAAAAGTACCTGTTAAGATCACATAAAATAAATGTCGGCAAACTCTACTTGTGAAATCGACTTCAGATAATCATCTTGCAGTTAATAATATATATTTAGTGTTCGAACTGAGATGTTGAAAAAATCGAAATCGCGAAAAGTTACACGTCCCGATTTGGTGTAACATGGTGAATCCATACCACCGGCCTCACAAAAGTAAACTCCATTATGCGACCACGTGTTTATCTAATTACCAGAGATACCGGGCCAGATCACTATCGTTATCGATGGACACGTCGTTGTGCGAGTTCGCAAACTGTTAATTAGATGCGTATAATTGCGCGCATGTGCATTTAATATCACAGTTAATGTGTGTGCGATGTGCCTTTAACCAAAAACAGAATTGACTCCGTTGACTCAATCATGTTTTTCAGCTGTCATTCGGAAGCTATTTATTCGGAAGTGTATTGAATATAATTAATTGAATAAAAAGTGCACGGCTAGTCAGTTATAATAAGAAATTAATTTTTCTTGAGACTGTGTGTGTGTGTGTGTGTGTGTGTGTGTGTGTGTGTGTGTGTGTGTGACGCATTTATTATCTGCATCTGGTCCATTAAAATTTAAATTTGTGTTTTACATGAGAACTTTATTGAATTCTTAATTGTAAATGAAAATAATTTTAAATAATATAAAAAATATATGTATTTAACACAAAAAAATTAATATGTATATGAATATATCAATTTCTCGTCAATATCTACGATTTTCATGCAGCTTTTCTCTTCTGGTGAAAACCTATTTTAGGCGTGGAAGATTAAAGCAGATATACGATTAAATACGCGAAGAGACCACAGAGTGCAAGTCTCATCCATCGGGAATAATATCATACGAGATAGTAGTTTTGCATATTAATATCGTTTTTTTTTTTTATGGCGGACCGATGTCAAGGCACTTTACGATCCTATCACGTCACAGGGCGCATAGCATCCCCTATGCCTAAACACATAACTTTCACTAATATCCCAGATCGTGTATGTCCCCCACTGTTTCTTCGTCCCATCTAACTCAAAAATCATCATCTTGAATCCAAGAACGAAGACATGATTTTTCATAATGTAAACAATAATTTAGACGCTCTCGGACTTAAACTTTCTTTTATATTTTCTATGAAAGAATTAAAAATAATGAGATTTTTCATAAAATGAAATACAATAATACAATAATAATTTAATAAAAAAATTTTCATAAAATTACGAAAAAACAATAATTATTAAAACTCGCGCAAGCTGATCTAAACTTATGTTTAAAAATTTAGATCAGCAAAATTATATAATGATTTCAAAATAATGTTTTTTTTTAAATTATAAAGAGTTTATATAATATACTAAACTTTTAAATATATATAACTATTATACAAAATAAATATTATAAGAAAAACTTCATGCAAATGGTAGCTATGAGATGTAAACAGCTGAATGGCCTTCAATGAATCAAATTATCGAGTAGTTGCGATTCAGTTCGTATTTAAGAAGATATTCCGTCCTCGCGCATGTCCGTTTATCAACATTAATTCAAACGTTCGATGAAAGAGCGTGCAGAAAATTTGTACCGCATTCCGTTGGATAAAAAACCTTGCATTTGCATGTATTTGCAGAATGTCGTGAAAACGTCTTATGATTGCACCTGATGCAAGAATATCTAATTTAAAGGTACTCAAGAGGGAGAGAAAAAGAGAAGTTTATCTTTTTATCCATAAAAAAGCATTAAACATGAAACTTGTACATAAAATATTATCAATATCGTTTATCGCGAGAATTATTCTCTTTGCGAGCAGAGAAATAAGTGATCTCTTAATACAATGATTATATAAAACTATCACGATATTAAATGACATTAAATGGAATTATTTAATTAAATTTCTAACTTAGATATTTCAACATTAATAACATTAAAAATATTATTTCTAATTTCTAAACTCTTCAATTAATATTTCTTCAGATATAGATTTAATAAACACATATGTCAATTATCTTGTTATTGTTCATTAATTTCTTTCTCGTGAATCACTTGGCGCGAGAGAACATGTCATTGACAATCATCCCTCTCGGTTGCCCTTCTTGCTTCGGTTGATAAAATCAAGGATACCCGCAAGATAAATTCACCGAACGCATTAAAGACGCGTACAGCCTAGTCAAAGAATAAATCATAATTGATCCATAGCTCTATGCGCGTTAACTCACTTTATATAGACGTAACAAAACAATTGCTCAATCGTAACCTATTGAAAAATGCATACTATGAGCACCCACACACATACTAAACTATTACTATTTATTTTCGAGTGTCTAAGTTACGTATCTTTTTTATAATAAAATATATATAAATATATATTTATATATATATTTATATATATCTCTTTTATAAAAAAATTTATTAAACATTTTTTATTAAATATATTTTTTATAAAAATCTTTTCTTATAGAAAAATTATAAATTTTTTATAAAATATAGATATCTTATCAAATATATATAATAAATATAAAATATAATAAATAAAAATATAATTTTAATAAAATATACAGTTAATAAAAAATTTAATATTTTTCTGTAAAAGGGGGAAATCAAACATTATTCGGTTATCAATAAAATGATCGACAAGTATGTAGGTTTATTCATAAAAGTTCAAAGTTCGAAGGCAAGTTTTCTTGACGAAGCAAATGAACATTGAGCACCCTATACATAGAGTTTAGTTAGCTGTAGTTGGGATTAACTGACGACCCTAAGAACGTCGCGATGATGGGATTGGCTGGGTTTCACGACGTTCCTCGGCCAGATGTCATTACACCCGGTCTAATGCGGTTTCCATTGGATTTAACGCGCGTATGAATTGAACGGAATCAGCTCATTCCGCGGATCGCTATTCTTAGCCGCTAGCTTCCTCGAGAAGCAAAAGCGCCGACAAGCAGCATCGCGCTATAATTTTTCGCGGTGGACAGAATGATACGAATGACATAAAGAAAAAGAAATTGTGCAAAGGTGGACGATTCTCGATCGCTGATAGAAGATCGCGCGATCCGTTTTATAGCGTCGTTAAAAATCACTACTGCTGGAATACCAGAAGCTCCTCGACGAACGTCGTAATTGTGTTGCGATCATAAAATTGCCGTAACACTTTTAATCCTCGCATAATAGACGTTAATTAGATAAATCATTTCAAACTGATCAAAAATTTTAATATGCTATTCAAACTAAAATTTAAATTAATTAATGACACTATACTTTTTTCAGGATTTTCTTCGATTATAATCGATCTCTGTGTTTTGCTCTAGTTATCATTTATTGAACAAAAATTCATTCGCATTAAAATTAATTATTGTCATGTTCATTATTATCTCATATATGAAATTTTATAGTATTTCCTAAAATATTCTTCATTTTTTATAATCATTGATTTATACGATAAACTTATGTACATATAAACATCCGCATTACTTATTTCATAGCATGCTGTTCTTGGAGGAATATTGATTTAAATAAAATATATGAAAACCTGTTTTGCGCCGGATATTTTGCTACTTGCAAAATCTCACGCACTTTAGTACATAATTTAACAACATGTAGCGGGGTAATTTTCAACGTACGCACGTACTCGATTTCAATAACCGCCGATCGAATGGCGATAAAGTTTCGCTCAAGTGAATGGTCAATGAACATTATTAAAGTGCTGACGGACGATTAAATTTGATTCACTTAATCTGCATAAACAAGTTAGTATATAATGGATAAATTTCCATATTTTATGAGGGATAATCAAAGAATCTACTTTTATTCATATCGTTCTTGATAAAAAAATTTATCTGTTTATCACACAAATAAAATCGTTCATATATTTTGTATCAATACATTATTTTTCATTTCTTTAATTAAAAAGTAATTGATTAATTTACGCTCTCGTTATCGTATCGATACCATAATATACACATAATCGAAGTACATAAAAAAATATTTCTCAAAGAAAAAAAATTAATGTAAAAATTAAAATAATGCAATGAAGGAATAAAAAAAGAAAATTTAATTTTGAAGAATAAAGCAAACGCGTCCTCCAATAAATATTCCAATAAAGGGATATAAAATAACAGAGAGTAATAATAAAACAACCGTGTTAAATGCTGCATGTGCGAAATGATTAATCATAAATTAGCGGCTTCGAGATTAAGCGAGTACAAACGAGATGGGTGGCTATATATGATGGTGAATACATCTTGAAACATGCAAATCGGCGCAGCCGCATCATGTTGGACGCACTTGACTTTAATAATCGTCGATCGATCCACGATAAATGGCCGATCGGTCGGATGAGAATCGAGAGTAGAGAAGCCGCTCTCTTACTCTCTCTGGTGTCCAATCAGCACGAGTTGAGTCTAATTTAGAAACTGCGACCCGCGGCCCGCGGCAACGCAAATTCGGCGAGACCCGGGCTCTCTCTCTCTCTCTCCGGGTGTACCTAGAAATTACGAGTGTGTGTATCTCCGAATGCATCTACCTGCAATGGCCTCGCCCTCCAATTTAACGGCGCATCAATTTGTCATTTAAGCTTTTGGATTCTGAGCCCTCGGTCCAGCCTCTCTGCAAAAATACGCGCCATATCTCGCTTATTTAATATTTTTAACCCACGCCCGCGCGTGAATTATCTCGAGGCTTCATTGTACGATGGTAACTTTATTGTTTCGTTTCTCAGTCTCTGCACACAACTCTTTGAGGTCGTAAAAAAATGTTACGTCTCTTGTGAATTATCAAAATATATTATCTTCTATATTTAAATTATTAAATTTTATTTAAATTTTAAATTAAATTAATTTAAATTATTTAAATTAATAAGCTACACTTTGATATACTTATTATTAGAGCTCCAGTTTATATTGTGACCTAAGTATATGATTATAAAGAAGAACTCATCTCATGAAATGTGAGAACCATAATTGTTAAACAGAGACCGACACCTCGCTAAATCAATTTGATCGATAGAGATATATGACTGGAAGAGTTCAGAAATTAGATACTGTGATTCATTGCTGTGGGATGACTATTGGCCTTTTGCAGATTGGTAGCAACATGCGTCACGATAATTTAAATAAATGCTTATCGCGTTCGAGCGTCATTTATCATCAACATATCCGAAGGACCCACCGGATTGTAACAACGCTTTGTTACCAATTATTTCTCGTTATTATCATCTGAAAAAATTCCATTACTCGTTTGGCATAAGTCCCTGATATGTTCGATCAGTAATCAATTGGATCTCCTGTGGGAAGCCGCCACGCTTTAACGAGCGCGTCCCGTAATTCTCGCGGGATAAACTTCCCTGACGAATCGCTCCCGATAAATCGTCAAATTCAACGGCTCTCGTCGTCGAGAGGGAACCCTAAATCCATAACATGTGCTCGCATAAGTCGAGGGGGAAACGTAAGCCGATCGATGTGATGAAGAAGGTGTCTCTCCAGGGTCCGGCGCTACCACAGGCCAGAGACGCGTCCCTTTAATGATGCATTAGTGTCGTGTTTTGACACGAAAGAGCGGTAACCGGCAGAGGTTGCATTCTTCTCTCCGCCTTTTTCTCTCTTTGTCCACCGCCGCGAGACCGGCTTTGATTTCACGCACGCGATTTCTCTCCTTTCAACCCCCTCTGCACCCGATGTCGAGAGAGCCCGTAGGAAGATTTTCGGTGAACCACTTAACGCGCTCTGAACAACGTAACCTTCAATTAATCAATCTCCGTGTGGAGAACCGTTAAACCGAGATTGTATTTGGACGTGATCGGAATTTACAGGGGCTCTCTTGAAAGTCTTTGGAAAATGGAAAATTATTTCTCGAAATAAAACTAAGAAGCTAAGAAGTTGGAGCAATATTTTTTAAGATTGAAGCTAAATATATATAATTATGTAATATATAAAATTATGGCTATTATGAAATTTATAAAATTATAAATATATATAAAAATATAATAGTTTTACCTTGACAGCTTTTTTTCGAACAATGTTAATCTATTTTTCAAAAAGTATAGCTACTGCTCAAGATAATTCTAAACGTGTGAAAAGAAATATAAAAATATGACACGATTTTTATCAAATGTAGTATATAAAAATTTTATTGAAAGAAAGAGAAAGAGAGAGAGAAATATATTTTCTTTTTGAGAAAATTATCAATTATATATTTAAATATACGCATTCTCTTAACGAAGCAGCGCGATAATGAATCAAAGCATCGAATAGAGCGAAATACTACGCGTTCGAGAAGATTAGTATCGTCGAGAGGAAACATTAAGAGAGGTATTTTTATCGCGTATCGTATATTTAACGTTAAACGTGTTAAATATATACTGCCCAGTTCTGAACTCAATCAATGGTAGATCGTTCGATTGCCTGTTACATCAGGGATTATGCCGGTAAGCGCGCGGACTTACGAGCGTTGATCCGAGAAATCGGTGTACATGATCCTTATCAGCGAACTGCATCTATCGTCCGGCTCGAAAAATCGGATCCGATCCACATCGTGAGGCGCCCTACGGTTTACTACGTGTCATGTCCTTCTCTCTCTATCTCTATCTCTGTCTCCCTGCAATCTTCCCCCGAAAAGAGTTTACGGATACCCGAGAAGCACACCTAGCGTGCCCCGACAATAGACACACAGGGGCATTTATAATGAGCGGGTCGGGTGCGAGCCCGACTTTTTATTTTCTCCCCTTCGAGACCTCCTTTCTTTCGTTTCCACCTTTTCCTAGAAACTAATACGTAAACCCGAACGCGCTATCTTTGCATACATTAATCACGGACGAAGGGGTTGGCACAGGAATTGTTTCTTCTATGGCAATCTTCTATGGCCCTTTGGGCGACAATCCTCCGATGTCCCTTTATCCTGGGAAATTCTATACCTATTCGGAATGCCGAATTGAACCGCATTTGGTAGACGACCGGGGCGATATTCTTCCCAGATTTTAAGATGCGAGAGACTGATCTTATCCGACGCAAGAGACATTTTTTGTAGATTCGAAGATCGGCAGAGGATTTCGTATTAGTCCGGAGAAAGTCATATGTAGCTAAGCCACATATGAAGGAATTCTTAAATTTCCCGTTATCAATACACGTAATGTTAAATTTATTATAATATTTTTATTATAAAATTATTATTATTATTATTAAATTAAAATTATATATATAAATTTTAAAAATATTTATAAGATACTTTATCCGCGTGCAAAAAAATATATACTCCTTTTTAGAACTGTCCATTATCGAATAATCAATTCGAGTGACACTAAAACGAGAACCAGTAACGAGATATAATTTGAATCCCTCGGTAAGCTAATTCGGAAATTCTTGCGCCACCCGCGGTTATGGCGACACAATGTTAGCCGGTCAACCCGGTTTGACCGATCGGTTTCATCCATCATAGGTCGCGAGGGAAGTCGAGGTCCGAACAATATCTGATTTCGACCTGTGTGGCGTTTATGGGACACGTTGGATATTCCCATTCGAGAACTCGGGTGGTGTGGAACCGAGACCCACCCCTTTTTAGGTTTTTTCCAAAGGCACCGACGCGCGACAACCTGCTTCTTTATGACACCCCCGGTTCTATTCAATGGTAGCATAATAATGTAAACACTCGCATACGCAAGTTGGATGTAATCGAATTAACTTTGTTGCGACTGACACGTGGCACGTTCTCAAAATTCTTTATATCTCTTAATAAATCATACATTTATTAAAAGAAGAAAACATAAATATAAAAATAAAATAGAATTAAAATAAAAATTTCGTGATTTTCCTCTTCTTATTTCAAAAAATATTGTTGTGATATATGTAACATGTGTGTTCTTCGTTAGAAAGTATTTTTCTATTATGTATATGAAATACATTTCTGGGAAACGTATTGCGACAAACTTACGAAAAAAGAAACACGCGAGAAAAAATTATCCGTGTTACGGGCTACGTTTGATTATTCCGGAATGATGATTTCCAAGTAATGCACCAATCGCGTAAATCGAGCAGAGGCACGTCTTCCCATTATAATGACTGTAATTAAGGGTCGATAACCATAAAGCATTGATCTACGCGATGCGTGATTTTAACTATTAATGGCTTTATTCTGGGATCGAAAATACACACCGCGTGTGAAAGAGAAACTTAAGAGTATGAAATTAGGGATTATACACGAGATCAGCATAATTATCTAAAGTGAGATCGTATAAACAATCGATACAAATAACAAGAAAGAACGGCGTAAGAGAGAGTTTCAACAGAAAATTAATTGTATATTATTTTTGAAAATTTTTATTTGAGTTTATTTTTTATAATATATATTATAATTGCAAAATTTATCTCCGATATATATAAAATCTGCAACAAATCATACCTGCATAAATCATTATTGCATGATTCGCAGCACAAATTTTTCTTTCACATTTGAGTTTTCCTTTTTTATTTTCCGTTTTTTTCACAATGCATTAAGACATAAATTGCCTCAAACTTCGTTCTACTCTTCTTGAGTAATTGCCAATGTTTAATCGAAGAGTACACGCTTAAAATTTCATAGATCTTATCTCAGCCAATAATAAGAAGCTGTCTATCATCTCTGCTTTATAATTTTTATAGCGATATGCAAATTCGAGGAAGAAACTCGTATGAGCAGATAATGAATTGATTTCTCTAAAAGCTTTTGATGCGTAAATCGGTCAGAAGACAGAAAATAGAGCATAAGTGGAAAGACACGTATACTCATGGAAGAGATCGTGGAATCGTGTTACGATAAGAATGTGTAAATAATATGGATATCAGCCGAAACAGTTTGTAAGAGCTAAATTGAAATTAAAGATTTTGATAAAAAGATTCTCATAAATATGCTACTAAATTTAAAACAATAAAATATTCGAACGTATATTCTTTATGCACATCTAACTCCTAAAATTTCCAACGAGAAAACTAATTTATTTAGATGAGAAGTAAAAAAAATATTATTTTTTGTAAATTATTATTAAAATATTATTTATATAAAAAATTATATTTTGTGTAAAATATTTTATATCAAAAAATTGTCAAAAATATTATTAAAATATTATTTTATATCAAAAAATTTTATTAAATTAAAATTCTTTCCGAAGATATATCCACGGGTACTAAAATGTCTAAAGACATGTGAACGAAAGTGGCCGTAAATGGATCATTTAAATTGTGCCGGGATATTTGCCTTGCGTAGGAAACGGGGCCGACGATCTCTTATCAAAAAATCGGGCAAAGATAATCAGTTAAGGGGTTAATCTTCTTACTCGGGCATGCATGCCCCGTTCCAACTTCAAAGTCGCGCAGGTGAACCGACCGCGTAATCACTGTTATTACGATAATCGTTTATTACGAGCGAATAGAAATAAAAATCGCGCCTGGAGCACATTGAATTACGCTCTCATCCACTTCGCTCGTACGTACATACGCTTACCTATGTAAGTATTTTACGTCTATACGAAGGCCCTTTTAACCACTTATGGCAGAGAGGGCCTTCGGCAACTGTTCACGAAGGGCGTTTCTTTCTATCCTTCTCGGATTACGCCCTGGCTTGTCTTCCTGGCTTTAACCAGGATTTTCAATCAATAACAACACTTATTCGGGAACTATGTCTGGCATGCTTTTGTTAGTGGTTTGATAGTACGAGTAACGATAATGGCTCATCGATTCTCGTGAAAGCGTGATCACTTATTAGAAACGTGATCATGAAATTTCTTCGGAAAATTAGGATAATGAGCGAAATATTTTTACATTAATGAGAAATCTAAGAATACAATATAATCTAATCTAATTTAATCGAAATATGTATAATTATTTGATCAATATTTCTCTAGGTCATTATTTTTAATTTATGAAATAAATATTTATCTCATGAAAAATTTATAAAAATCTATCTCTTATTATAAATAGCTGGCATAGTTATCAAAATTATTACTCGATAATTCGTAATTTATGCATAAATATATTAATATGCGCATGTCGATATTAATATGCATGCGTGTTGCATTAAAGAAATTTTATTGCCAACTTGTGTCCGTCGCTACTACATTTATCTTTATCTTGTGAAAAGAAGTCTTAATTACAGATGCTGAAAAAGAGCTTTATTAGCGCGCGCATTACGTTGATTTAATTATCAAATTGCACACGCATCGCTACATATCGCCATCTAATTATGAAATCTTACAAACATATATATGCTTCTTATTATTGAAAAATGATAATGACGTGAAGAAATAGTCCGTAATCTCAGGAGCAATATAAGAGAGATATCTCACATTTCACATTATTTTATATACGCTACGCTTATTAAATGCGTTTCCTATGTTATTTGCGATATTATGCTGCGTTGAATTAGATTAATTCAATGCGAATATAATTAATGTGTTTAGAAACACAGAGTATAATTATCACGAAGCTATAGAAATATATCATTATTGCTCTTTATGTTATTTATTTATGTATTTTCGGTGTCGGAAAATATTAATAAAAATATCGTAGACCTCTCTAACTCTAAGCTATCGATTATAACTATATAAAGCAAGGCATACTTGTGTCTTCGACTGGAAATCAGGGATGCGATAAGCAAACACTCTCTATACTCGTATACCCGCGCACACCGCTCTATTATTAAACTATAAAATTTCCGGCACTCTTCATTGGCGCAGAAGCCCTCGCCAGAACGTCAACTAAAGTATCCTCGCCGGAAAAACGAGTGCGCGAAAACTGTGGACGAGATTTAATTAACACTTAACACTCTCATAAAACTTAATCACTTCGTAAAAAGTTTTATGGCTGTGCCTGCGCGATACAGGCACTTTTACAAAAAATTGCTCGTGTGTGTCATTTGCATCGCTCGCCTGTGCGATTAATACCCCCCGATTAATGTCAAGAATCTAGAATTAAAATTATCAAATTTAAAATCACACATTGAAAATTTTTTATATATTCAAGTAAAATATAATTGTAAAATCTCGTATATATGTTTCTTAAATCTTCTTAAATTATAAATATTGATCTTTGTATTAGTACTTATTATTTTTTTATCGCTATTTTTACTACTTATTGTTTTATCTTTTTAAGAAGAAGAAGAGAAGAAGAATAAGTAAGATAAGAATATATAATATATATAAAATATATTTTATATATTATTATATTATAATATAATATATATATAAATCGAGATATTTTTATAAGTAGAATTTAATTTTTAACTAATCATGTATTGACATTTTATTTGCATAAATTAAGTACCACGCCATTGCATTTGTCTGCCCCCCTCGTGACTTATTCTTTTGCTGCTGCGGCCTGATCAAGCCCTGATATTCAAACGTCCGCGTTAGCGCCGATGATTATAATATCATCCCAACGAAAAACCCTCGGGCTTATTATAATGCATAAATACAAAAGCACAATGACGCCCCTCCAATTAAGTGATCCTATGGTTTGTATGGAACGTCTGTCGAAGGAAAACGCGACACAGACATAGAGGTTTATATTTTACATCTCAGAAAATTCGTGTGAAAAAGCGACTGATTGTCGTGCATTATAAATTTTTCAAAATATTCTCATTCATGATTTAAATGAATCATTAGAAGCGACACATTTGTGTGTATTTCACCAAAAATTGCAACACAATACTTATCTTATATTTAATCTATCTATTTATATATTATCTATTTTAAGTACATAAATAGGATATATAAATACACAGATTAAATAAAATAATTTATTGTAATGTAATTTCTGGTGTAAATATATATATAAAATTAATAATTTTTTTAAGCAGGATATATTAATAATAATTTTATAGACACACATTAATCAAATCTTTATACTTGGATTTCATATTTGATATAGTTACGATAAAGAAACTTATTCTTGTGCTGTTCTTATCACTATTGTAAGTTATCCGTACTCTTTCATTTCAACTTAAGATATAATAACTAGATTTTGGACCGGTTGTTCCAACTTCTTGATAAATTTTATCCAACAAGTAGCACATCTTCGTCTCTTTTCAGAAGTTAAAAAAGAAAAGACGAACATATACTATCTGTCGGGTAAAATTTACCAAGAAGTTGGGACAACCGACCCTTTGATAAGTAAGACTTGATTATTTATCTTAAATTTATTTTGAATATTTTTTATCAATATTTAAATTATAATATAAATGAAATTTTTATTTTTTTTCTTTGATCTTAATAAACTCTCTGCTCTTGCAACCAGGTACCAAGCCCGGCTAGCTCAGTCGGTAGAGCATGAGACTCTTAATCTCAGGGTCGTGGGTTCGAGCCCCACGTTGGGCGAATTTCTTTTGCTTTGGAATTTTACGGTATCTCTATATAAGCTTAAATTATCTTTTTATCTTTCCGAGAACGTAGACAAAAAGTTTTCCATAACTAATCTGTTCTAACACACACAATTTATCTGTATCTTTTCGTAAAAGTTAAGTATCGTTCCTACATCATACAAGAATAGTCTTTAACTAATTTAGAGTTGACTTTTCTGTAAAAGACATCTCTGATAAGACAACTTTGATAAGACACGCTATTTTTTTCTCTAATAAACTGTTAAATTCTCAATATTAAATTTTCATAAGCTATTGAGCTACAACTTGAAATTTTTAATTAAAATAAAATTTATTTGAATTTATTCGTTATATTTCGATAATTTGTCTGTCTTTAACTCTGTCTGAGATTAATAAATAATGAAATTTATTGCACTATATTTCACTTATCTCTCCATTTCATTTACCTATCTCTCCTCTCCATCCTACAGCATTCTAGCTTTCATTGATATTTGCGCAGCTGCGATCAATGACTTTCTAGAGAGCAACAGCGATCATTAATATTTATTAAGAGGACGTCGAAAAAAAATTGTGCTATCTAGCTATTACTGTTTGATGTAACATTCAATTCTCTGCTATTATACATACGTATAAACAGATTTACATGGCTTATCTCAATTTTATCTGACACAAATTGCGACTTAATAAATTCTAATGTTCGCTATATTCATCACTTTATATTAATAAACATATATTTGTGCGATAAAAATCTATAAAAAGTGGTTTTTTCTATCAATGCTACAAAGTCTTTTTCGGGAACTACTTTCTTCTAAATTTGTACATAAATTATGTCTCTTCCTTTTTTCTAAATTCTTCCGGAAACGAAGAAAGCGTATCAATGGCGTTACTTAGTCTCTGACAAACTTCCTTAAAAGTTCTCGACAACATGAGATTTATTGTTAAATATCTCTATCATTTTTACGAGTAACTCGATATCATTATCTTCAACTGAATTTTCCAGGATGTTTAAACTCATTCAGAAATAATTTTAAAAATCTATAAACTGTGTGTGCTCGAATGCTTTTCATATATTTGTAATAGCATCTTCATGACTCCTTCGTAAATTTTTTTTCGTCAAATCGTTAAATATTTTAATTATATATTTTTACTTTAAATTCTAATATCCGCCACTTTTATCATCTTTATGTTAATAAACACGTATTTATATGCGATAAAAGTCTATAAGAAGTTTTTCTAACAAATCAGTGCTACAAAGATTTTCCGAAAATTTTTATCAAAAGTATCTTTCTGTAAACATTACATATCCTGACTTAGACGCGCGGGCATGGGAAATGCGTTCGTTGCATATGGTTCTCGAAGAGTATCTCTCCATTATCTTCCTATACGTGGCGGGGAAGAAGCGCGGATAAGAAGCGGACATTTCCACTTCTGGAGCGAGCCGGCGAGTTTTCTCTGAGTGAGGGAAGAAATCGGTATATATCGGCACTCGTGTCAGAGTCGCTCTCGCGCGTGCTTTTATATCGCGGGGCGGTTCGATCATTGCCTTAATCGTCGCGCTTCTTCGGAATGAAATTACAGCGTCCCCGCTTGTTATAAGATCCCGGACTTTGATTTAAACGGAAATTGCTCAGAAATTGCAAAAGAGATATTAAACCTAAAATGAAAAATCAACGAACTATCTACATAAAAGGGTACGAAAAAAATTCTACATACATATATACTCGCTCGATTAGGGGACATTTAATTCAACGTCCTAAGTCGCTGTTCGATAATCCTGAAAAATTATGCGAGAAAGAGTATCAAGGCACAATCTTCGTGATTAAAAAGAGAATAAATTATTCTACTTCTTAATATTAAAAGTTAATTCATTTATAGCTTAATAATTATAATTAAATAATATTTTAATTAATAATAATTATTATAATTAGAATTGTAATTTTAATTTTAATTGTACATAATAATCTATTTTGTATTTGCAGACATCAAGCATACAAGTTTAATGCGAGCGACTGTGGATTTCGAATAAAAGAGAATGGGAGGAAGACGTAGCCGAAGGAAACGAGTAGCAACAGTGACAGCATCCGATCGTATTGTCATTCTTCAGGATCAATTGGTGTAAAAGAAACGTCAAAAACCGCCCTATTAAGAGGAAACGAACACGGAGGAAGGTGATAGCAGAAAAGGCACCAAAAGAAAAAGAGAAAAAAAAATAGGAAGAAACAACAGTGAAGAGATTCTAACGCGCTATTTATCTTCCGAAGTTCGCAGGTGTTTTCGCACGTCCTTCAGGGCTTGTCGCCTATCTTTTCTTTTCTTCCCGCAACAGTAACCCCCGGACGCTCTCTTATTCCGCGATTTGTACGCGGAGAAAGAGAAATAGAGAACACGTTGCTCGCGATAGACCTGGGATAGATCAGGAGAAGTGGATCGGAGGAGACGATCCGTGATCGAGGAGGAAAGAAGCGGAGCAGAGTGAAAGAAGAGGAGGAGAAGAAGATAGAAGAAGGGGGCAAGAGCGAGCCGCCGAGAGGAAGAAGAAGAGGAAGAAGACTAAGACAGAGACAAAGATAAGTCTTTTAACGCAGAACAGAGGAAGAGAGAAGAGGAAGAAGAGATTCTCTATCCAGCAGCTCGTAAGAGAGGAAGAGGGGATAGAAAAAGCGGCGCGTGGTAGTGGTGGTGATGATCATGATGCTGGTGGTGGTGATGATGCTGATGCTGATGCGGTAGCGAACGCACCGTCCAGATCTGTCGCGTGCTGCGTGGAATGGGACGAAAACGGGACAGCCAGCGACCTGACAATATTAAGCGGAACCCGAGGACGATCTTGACGAAACGACGACGACGATAGTGAGACAACGACGGCTACTAACTAACCGGCCGGCTCCTTCAGCCGGTGAGCGCGGGATGGGATGCTGCTGGTACGACGGGCACGTGTGAGTAGAGCCAGCCGAGTCGTGCGTCCTGCTGGTAGTATAGTGTTGGTGGTTTCACTCTCGGCTGCTGCCTCCACCGCCGCCGCCGGGCCGCCGCCGCCGCCGCCGCGCCGGTTCGGTCTCTCTACGAGAGCGAACCGAGGAGCGTGCCTGAACCCGGCGAGCCGGGGAAGAGAACCGCGGCACTCGTTCAGTAGTTTCTCGGACGCCGCACCGGCATCATCCGACCCTGCAAGATAACCCCGCGCGCGCGCGCGGCCGCGACCCCCCTGTGACAATTGCGCGTGGTCCGGCGGCCCGGTACTACCTCGCGCGAATCGTGAGATCACTTCGTCATCATTATCATCCCCTCCGAAAACTGAAAAAGGATCGATGGTAAACGATAGTTCTGTCGCGACAATTTTTCAAGTATCTTTTTAAGGGCGTTTTGTGTCAGACCACGTGATCGGTTTCGATTTTCATCCCCCTTGTTATCCTGTGAATTGGTGGAAGTTCGTGACAGGAGTGAGATGTCGATTAAGGAAGGAGAGTTTGCGTTCTTTCGGCGAATTGTAACTAATCGTGAAGCAGTGTTAGCAATGCGTTACGTGGGGATTCGTTAACGATCTTTTGTAAGAGGATTGTTCCGTGCGTGATTGCGACTTCGGAAAGGTACGCGAGATCCGGAAAAAAAACGGATGATCGGTGAGACAAATTGGCAGAAAGGACCCGGCTGAGAAAGAAAGAAAAAGAGAGTTAAGAAACCCATTAAGGCGAGGTAACGCGTGTCGGTTCTCGCCAACTGATAGCAACGTGGAGAGAGAAAGAGAGGGGAAGACGAGAATCGAGCGAGATCGTCGAAAGTAACCAGTAACGTCAACCTGCATACCGCGATAAAACCGTTTAAAAGAGGATCGGCCACACTGATCATCGTCGTCGAGGGCCGATCGGATCAATACAACCACCAGGATCATTCGCAGTGCATCGAGTATCCTCGGCGATATATCCTCGGACGAAGAAAGAAAAAAAATACCACGATCTATTTATCCACCGTAATAAACTCGCGAGATAGAACCGTCGATCTGATGTCACTCCGCGATTCGTTAATTCCGTCATTTCTCGTCTGCATCAAGATTGTCCGGCGATCAGCTGGATCACCAATTAGAACTGCGACATTACTAAAGCGCGACCGGCGATAACCGTAATAATGCAAGAGTGTCGAAAACGCGATGAAGGTGCATGGACGGTCCGCGTCTTTCCGAGGCACCGTCTTCAGTGGACGGAAGTGACCGGAAATCGGCTGTGATGCCAGGCCTTCATCGATACCGTTGCATTGACGATAACCAGGAAAGTGACAACGAGGACGACGATCTCGGAAGAAAACGACGGAGAAGAGCGAGGGGAGGAGACCTCGCGAAGAGAGCGCGACAAAGATCGGCGATAAATCCTACGGGAAACGAATACAACGCGACTAAGGAGGAGGAGAGCAAGGAAACGAGTGTCAGATGAGACCGTCATGCCCGCTGAGATCAACAGGGGCGGGCATTGGGTGCTGCACTGTGATTCCCGTGCCGATCGCCCGACTGCGACGCCGATTCACGTGACGATTTTCGCGAGACTGCCGAGGCTCGATAAGAACCGAATACCGAAGAGCCAAGAGTCGAGAGGAGGAAGAGTCCTGAAAGATTGGCGACGAAAAATCGAAATTCAAGTGAGAGCACCCTCTGATTCATCCCCGAGGATTTTGGAGAACAAGATTCTAGGATCAGCGACGGATCGGGACTCATCAACGCGGCCACTGCGTCGAAGACGAAGGGGAGACGAACTCTCGGTCTATTTCGCGTCCAGAGAATCCGAGGGCATCGAGGATGCCCGCGAACGGCTTTCGATCGCGTGGAAGTCACAGGAGAGCGAGGAGAAAGAGCGAGTGGAATCGCGGCTACGCGACGACGAGACGGAACAGTCTAGTTTCGCGATAGCGGACTCGATCGCGGGGCGTCGAAGTCTCCAGGATCGATCCCAGACAAGGCGCGATAGCAGGAATCTCAACACGTCCCGGACCACTTTCGATTATCCGGAAAGGACGAGGATAACGGAAGATAGTTCTCTTCTTCTCTCTAGTCACCGCTCGTGTACTCGCTCCTCGAAAGAGCGATCTCTGGAGGATGTCGAGGGATCTCTCGACGAGGAATTTGACAACGCGCGACCGAACGAGGACGCGAAGTCGAACCGCCATTCGGAACGACGCGAAGGAATTCGCTCGGTGAAGGAGCGAACCGGAAGGATCGGCCAGGACAGGAAGAGGATCGAAAGCGGGCGCGTCCGCTCGTTCCTCCAACTGGTTCTCCTTCTCTTCCTCGTCGTTTTCGGGCAACGCGGACTCAGTTCGTCGAGTGTGATTAAGTTCAGTGCGAGACCGACCGCGAGTGTTCTCGGGATCGGCGCGATTATCGGTGCAGTGAGTGCAGGATCCATCGATCTGGTCGGCGACGCGAGCACCCGCGCCGAAAGATCAGCCAATCTCTCGCACATCACCGGAGCCTCGCGAAAGATACAGATGTACATCAAGAATCGTCATCTACAAATCCTACCGGACGGCACGGTGAATGGCTCTAACGACGATACCTCCGATTACAGTGAGTATTTTTTCATCCCATATCGCTCGACGACTAATCAATCGTTCCAAAAAAGAATTTTGATTCATAAAAGTTAATATTTCCTAAACTTTAATTCGCATAATATAAAGAGAATAATATAAGATTAATATCTTATTGAAAAAATATTACATCGAAAAAATATATAATCATACCTGAGAAAATATTAAGCAAAATAAGAGAGAGAAAGAAGGGAGGGATCATTATAATTAAGATTATTATAAAATTATTAAGTTTTGAAGTTAATATTCTGATAAATTTCGTGCGCGTTATATTCTAGTAAATTCGATTTTGAATGTTTAATATCGTCGTAAAACGAAGAAATATTTAAACGATCAGCTGATCGCAGCTTCACATTTTTTTATTGTTAGATTTATGAAGCAAACATTATTTTATTTATAAGAAAATATTAAGCGTCATCTCGCAAGCATCGCTCTACGCTTGATTTCAAGTTCTAAAAGTTACTTTAGACAATCTATAATTATTCATGATAAAATTAAAGATCTACAATTTTATATGCCGTATATTCATGTACAATCATAGATCGTCTAAAATGGGCTTATTTTTAAATTAATTTTGTAATGATAGATAAGGAACTTGAGAGAGAGAGAAAGTGAGATTTTACTCTCGCTATTTCAGTGTCGAACTGATATCTACTTTTATAAATTTATATAACTAATGATTTGTCAGCATTGATTGATAAATTAAATTAAATTAATTCATGTGTTTTTCGTTTTTAATAATGTAATAATGAAACAGATTATTGCTGTAATATAATCAATTAATAATTTAAAAAATTAATTAAAGAAGATGTATTTTAATCTTATAAAAGTTGAGTTATTTTCGTAAGTAAATTATTTTATATAAATCAATAATTTAGAAACACGATTATTTTTATGATTATTAATGAATAATCTATATATTATATTATAAATTGCAATAATTTTGAAATATTTTGTAATATTTTGAATGCATCACCTTATTATACTTTCGATTCATAGAACATTATCGCCGAAACACATGACAGTTTAAATTTCTCTTTTTTTATTCATCCAAATCTTAATTCGATGTCTGTATCGATTTTTCTAAAAACGCGTCAGTTCTTTACTCTACGGGTGTAAAATTTCAATCGGGACTATCGATCGTTTAAGAGACTCGTGCCGCTTGTAATTAATGAATGTGTAATCAAATATTATCTTTGAAACGCGTCAGGCTGCCTCTTCGATGCTAATTTTATTACGATATATCAGAAATGTTCATTTACGATATTCAATCGAAATTGAGAGGTTCTTCGGCATTCGAAGCATTCATTGTTAGTGTAAAAAAAAATACCGACGAAACGAACAGTTCTACTATGCGACTAGATCGAGAAGACAGACGATCTAAGAATATCGTTCTCGTAACTAGACCACACTGACCTTTGCTGAAACTTTGATTGCTCGTTTAACTGCTAAGAAGTACCTTCGTATTTGCAATCTCGCGCATTTGCTTATTCATGTATACATACATACAGAGTAAAATTTAGTTTAAGGAAGAGAATACGTGCAACTAAAGTCTATCTAAAGTTTAGCTTCGTTTAAAGTTCTGCTAATGAAACAACTTTAATAGAACTATCGTTCTATCTAAAGTTTTCCGTACGCTCTGTATACTGGTAATAAACGACTGTCATACAACTAATTTAAAAAACAGATTATATTTGATATAACAAATTAAAAATGAGAAAGTTATATACACAGAAATTATAATTATTGTATATATATTCAAATTTCGAAAAATAGAAAAAAAATATCAAATTTGATATATAGAGATCGTAAAAAGAAAAATCGAAAAAAACCTGCCGAGGATCTGCAGTAACTGATCAAATTTATCAAATATTTCAATTTTACTACCAATATCTGTCATAATTATAATTACGTAATTATTCGGTCATAACAATAAAATATCCACCAAGAAACTGTTTTTGAAAATTTGTAAAATTTATCAATTAAATAAAATCTATCGATTATTATAATAATGAAATGTGAAATAACCATCGAAATTCGTAGAAGAGGCTCATACCGATATACAGAATCGTATTTTTTTTTTTTAAATAGAATGCCAAGGAGCATTGAACGCATATAAATACGACATCGTGACGCGTTTTCGTCCACCTTAATTATTCGCGCGCGCGAGCTCACGATCGGCAATCGTCATTTACATAAATCACGTAACCGGCGGTGGTGGCTCGGGAGCTGTAAGCTATCTTAATAGGCATCCATTCCTCCTCGCCGTTCTCGTTCGCCGGGAAAATCAATGGAACCACCATCTGATTCCGCCGCATCACGTCCACTGTTTACCGGCTAATTGCTTTCTTTGCGTAATGCGTGCGAGTACGCGCGAGTACGTAATACGTGCGTCTAAAGTGGCCGAGACACGAGACGAGTATCGGATCGTCGATCCTTGGAAGTCGGCCGAAAACGTGCGCGACTGCTTTAATCTCAACCCCGGATAATTGCGGTTAAACATTCCGTGCGATCGCGACAGGCGGAAGCCTGCCACCCCGGCGGATCAATCATTGAGGAATTCAAACCGGTAGAATCTCGTTTCTAGATTCGTTCGTCTTCCTTGCCGAGGGGGACTTCAGCTAGGAATGTCGATAGCATCCGCGATCGAATAGATGATCATCATCGACGCGCGGAATAAGCGAACCGGAATAAAGCAGACGATTTTCTCATCTATGGATTCATGTTTCTTTTTTTCTTTTTGATATAACATCGATGATGTTGTCTGCAATACGCGAGAAATGATTTGAACAATTATCATCTCGTATTCTTGAAAAGTTCCGACTATTCCAACTTTTTGCTAATAATATAACGACAACGACCGCCAAATGTCAAGAAGACGAGAGGAAGATAACAAGAGCGATAAATCTGTCGCTTAAATTTGATAATGACGGAAACTTCAAAGAGATCCGGTACTCCAGATAACGTTATCATGAAAGAAAACGGGGATAATTAAGCAAAATCGGAAATACTTGTTGCAAGATAGTGACCCACATTGGATGAACTTTTCGTTTCATTCAGCAAATTTTGTAAATGATAAACGAGAGTAACGTAGCGATTTTGTGATGATGAACTTAGGATGTAATAAGCAAAGGGAATAAAATCTTAGCAAGGGAAAAATGCTTTTTTTTCCCTTAAATTATAATTATCTCGTGATTCTAATAATGTATCCCTAAGCACAAGAAATTTTAAAATTAGCTTAACCTTTTAACGAGGCCTTATGGATGTCAGATCGCATCAGAGATTTAACTTTATACGAGAAGTGCCTGACTGTTAACGAGCTTCTAATGACTAGCGAGGTAACTTTTTCACTATCTGTTAATGGAAATTATAAATTTCTACAGTGTCATTAGGTAATTAGACATTACATAGCGTACTTGACGTGCGTATCTTTACGCAGGTTGCAACGTAATATTCATAGTCATTTCTCCCCTCTTCTGCTAATTTTGTATTTCCTTGTCATAATTAAATGAGCACACAGTGTTGCTTAAAAGTTCGTTATCCGCGAATATTTGAATCGTAAACATTATTTTGCGGGTAAATGACCTCGTAGATTTGCATATGTTATTTATAAACAAGAATCGCGTAACCGGTTTAAAACATGGCTATCTTGAAAAATTCTCAATAGAGATGCGAAACCATAATGCAGATAATTCAGAATTCTATAGCTATCGCACAAAACAAGATTGATGACATCTTCTTTTGAATTCGACTTAACAAAATATAAGTATGTGTAATAATTGACAGACACTTTTTAAGCTCGATTAGTCGAGTTGCATTAAGAACCTTAAGCGATGATAGCTTAAGAACGGAAATCTCGCACCTGATTCGGCGAAATTCTGAATTATTGTGGCTAAAACTAGCCAATGGCTCGAAAATATATATAGCACACTCGAATATGCGTATTTTATTTTTATTCCTGTTTCAATCCTGCGAGTTTTGATTTATAAGTCAATTCTCGAGATGACATCATGTTTAATTGAATATTTCAATATTGCATTGAATACTTATTTACATAAGTATGATATCTATTCTTTCTCATAATTTTTAAGGTATTTAGAAATTTATGTAAAATTTATGTAGTAAATTAAAATTTTATTAATATTTATGATCATATATTTATTGATATATTTATTAAAGGAATATTTGTAATACGATATTATTCACTTATATCTTAATGAAGAAATTTTATTGACGTTATAATGTTTGGCATGTCTTTTTTTCGTGAAATTATTATATAGTCTTTAACTGCTAAACGCAAAGCTTTACTAAATATCAGAAGTTTCATTAATGGTATGTTAACAAAAAAAATGTTAATAAAGAACTTACAATTAGAAAAAAATATATATATATATATCACAGGATATTTTTCAATTTTGTCAATCTGTCATTGCAATATATCTCACGTTTGTCATCAGCAAATTTGTACAAAGTCTCAAGACCCCTAAAATAAGATTCAATTTTCTTATTCCTTATTAGAAATTTACTACGCTGACTATCGCGGCTATCTTTTTATAGTCCTCGCCGACGTAATGCGGGTGGTCAAGCTAAGGCCGTCGGCTAAACAGAGCCTGAGAAGTCGTGTAAGAGCAAAAGGTGCGTGGCAAAACTATTAATAAGGGAGCACGAATGCTGATGGGACGCGGATTGCACGTACAAAAGGGGTTCGTTTAATGTCTTCGATGTTTCGGTCCTAAATCCTTTTCACGAGGAGTCAATTGCTATCGAGTCTTAAATCGCGATATTAAGATTTTAATAATAAAACTCATATAGAGAATAACAAATATAAAATGATTGAAAATTTTCAAAGAAGGTTTCTAATACGAGTGATCTTACATAATCCAATAACCTAATCGAGATTTTCTTTCCAAGGATGACAGAATATAATCGGAACATCAAGCAAGCTTGTCTGCAAACCGGTGAGAAATTGAGGTTGCTCATCGACGATTTTTATTCTCGCCACGGCACGCGTGTTTATCCGCGTCATTAGTAGCGCGCTGAAGGATAACGATAATAAATGATTCCTCTAAGAAGTCGCGATGAACCCGATGATTAACGGGATGAGCCGGCACCTACCGCTAAATCAATTTCAGTCAATCGATTCCGTCTAATACGTATTCCTCTCGTATGCAAATCCTTTCAATAAATCCTTTCCGATAAATCGATACTACCAGGCGATCCTATATAATAAGATTAAATTGAGGAAGATATCTCTCTTCGCTTATCGATGTTGCTCATGTGTATTTCTCACGATGTCATTTAAAAAAAACTGCGCGTTTTATATCGACAGACAAAATTTTTAAAAATTCAAGGACAGTCGAATCAAAATAACACATAAATGGAAATTAGAAGTGTATTAAAATTTTCTGCAAAATTCTGTTTTAACGGGGAAAAGGAAAATGTTACAATTTCTCATTCTTATGATTTCTCAATGAATTTGTCTCGTCTACTGGATAACTTGATTGCGTTTAGTTTAATTTAGTTCCATTATTTTTACTTTTATTTTATTTCTTTTTCAATTTTATTTTCTTTTTCATTCATTTATTTTCATTTTTAATTTTACCTTTAATTCTAATTTTTGAATGAACCTGAAAATTAATTTTATTTTATTTTATTTATTTGATTTGTAACTCTAACTTTACACTTAATTCACAATTATCCACACAAATAACAGATATATAAAATTGGAAGCCATACAAAGCCGCAAGGCATGGCTAAGAAATAAATAGTAATAAATAAATAAATAATGTCTCGTCTACTGGAATAGTAATTGCAATATTATAACGATCAATGTCTTGAAGAAAAAAAAACTGTCTCGTACACTACCTCGTCCGCGCAAGAGCGACCCGATTCGGTATCACGACCGGGAACGACTGCGTGATTTTTTTTTCCCAACGGCACCATATTTCGTTCAGGTTCAAGTCCGCTGGTTGTCGGTCCAAGAAAGGGAGACTGCGCTCTCTTCGCGTGTCTCCCGCACTTCCTTGTTACGGTCGTAAACCGCAAACACAGACCACCCGATTCGAGACGTCGAACCTAATTATGACCGACGATGCGGTCGCGTGCAATTAATACACGATAAATTTCATCGCCACGTCGTCCTCGTTTCGCCCCTCGAGTCCGCAAAACGAGAAGAGAAGCGAAGAACACAAAATTACAAACTAAAAGCTACATCACGCTGCGTCGAATGCATTTCGCTAAGTCGCGAAATTAATATCCCGCCTCTTTCCAAGTCAGAAGAATGTGCTTTCGGCACAAGAAGCAAATCGCGTATTAAATGTATTTTCTCTTACACAGTTGCAGCAAACGCTAACGAGATACAAGCATCAGAACTTTTTCGCTATAAATGTTATCAAGAATGTAAAAGCTAAAATTATATGCATAATTAGCGAATCTAATTTCTTGCAGAACTTTTTCGCGCGCGATTAAATCTTAATTGGATATTTTAATATAAATTATATTAATAAATTACTTCATTGATACAATGTCGCTATAATTATTTTGCATTTAATATGTATAATAAAGTAGTTTGTAATATGTATTAGATTTATAATTTATATAAATTGTAAATGATAAATTTTTCGTAAGCACAAAATTAATGAGTCATTTACGATATTATATCGATTGCTATTTTTATGATTGATATTATTATTGATAAAAAAGAGCACATCATTCTACATTTTACTATCGCAATTAAATAGATATAAATAGATATAATGAAATGGAGCTGCTCATAACGTTATTTGAAATCATCATTGCCGCATTCTAATTTTAAAAAATTCTGTTTACAAAAAATTACTAAAGATGACTCGAAGTGTGGGACTAAAACATTTATTAATTTTTAAATCAATAAATAATAGAATTATTTATTGTTAGATTCGCGTTCGGCTCTTATTAGCCTTTTTCATTACTCATCAAAGAGAAATTAAATTGACATTTTTACATTTTAAAGAGATGAAGAGAAAATGTAAGAGAACGAAAATCTCGAGGGTAAGGCCCTGCGCGCAATAGGAAAAGAATAAATATTAAATATTAGGAATAAGAATTATTTTAAAATAATAAAATCGGAAAAACTCTAATATAAAAATACAAATTCGGGTATAAAGGACTCTTAGTAGTTTATTAGCCCTTACTAGTCCTTTATACTCGAATTTGTATTTTTATATCAGAGTTTTTTCGATTTTATTATTTTAAAATAATTCTTATTCCTAATATTTAATATTTGTTCCTAATATTTTCTTTATTGTGCGCAGGGCCTAAGAACGATTATATAGATTTGAGATCGACAGAGGAAGAAAGAGAGACACGAGTGAAACTCCGGAACCCCTGCAGCTGCGCGTAGCACTTAGCTCCCAATGGCACACGTAGCATGCTGCGCGGTTGATTAGCCCGGTGCTTTTAATTGAAATATCCCGGACGTAGGTAACTCAAACGGAACGTTGAAGAAATGCCGACGCAGCCGTTTAATCGATCACGCGCTGTTACACTCTTATAAGCGGATATAATTTCTCGATCGCTCTTTTCTTCTTTCTTTTCTCTCTTTCGAGGGCGCGAAAGGGACGATCGGTGAGACGCATAAAATTACAACGATGAAGTTTCTTAACGTATTAATTAATATTCATTCACGATATATCCCGTTTTCTTCCCGAAAGCGAAGGAAGATAAAATTCCGAATATCGCGCAAGCTGTGCGGCACGAGATAAAGTGTGTGTGTAATAAAGATATTCGCGTCTATATATTTGGTTTCTTATCTCAAACTGATATGACTATTGTGTGCGAGATGAGATTGCCGTGAAATTGCTATTAAGTAATTTGATGTAACATATATACACGAATAAATGCCACTGCGCGAAGCTCGGAGAGAATAAGGCAGAATATATTAAAATATAATAAATAAATATAATAAATATAAAATGTGTATAGATAATAAATAAAATAATATAAATAATTTTATATAAAAATAATAAATATTTTTTATATAAAATAATATAAATAAGCTATATATTAAAATATAATAACAAACAATTAACAGAAGCCGCGACGATTCGCGAAAAAAATTCACGATCATACGTCGAGATACTCGTGCTCTGCTAAATATCTTCCCCGGATTATCGTATGTAATAATTACCGTGTAATTACTTTTGATTTATCGCTAAACGCATGCTTACGATATGCATTACACGCAGGAGCGCCGGGGTTCTGCTATCAGCTGTTACACCCGAGTGACTGAAGGTCCTGTAGCGCCTGCACATGAGAGTGAGATATTTCACTTGTGCAACGAAACAGAGCTATCTCTTGATTAACGGTAAAT
The DNA here is from genome assembly GCF_030444845.1 of Prenolepis imparis. NCBI lineage: Eukaryota > Metazoa > Arthropoda > Insecta > Hymenoptera > Formicidae > Prenolepis > Prenolepis imparis. Next base: position 3,848,733 of record NW_028141173.1, on the reverse strand, counting down.
TCGCGATTGTATCCGCGACGCAAACTCGCGCCGGAAGGCGCCGGATTTATCTCGACGCAGCCAATTAGTGTAAGAAATACGATCAGCCGATTAGATGTCCAAATTAGATGCCCGGAATTCTACGCGTGTTTACAATTAGCGAACGCGCTAATCGCTGCTTCAGAAAAACGCGAGGTCTTCTGACATGCGAATGGCATTAAAAAATTGTATGTAAACGCTCGAGTAATCGACAGCTCGTAATTACACGATCGTCCGCTCGTCACTCGAAAAATAATAATCTTCTCCTATCGACGTTTTAAGTTTTGCATGTGTAGAAAGAAAATAATTATCACGCATTAATTATTCCGTATCGTTTGGATTAGCATGTAAGATCTTTACGTCGGATTGTATCGAACGAGTTGATGATAGATGAATGTAACTTTTCCATCTGTCATTGATTATTGGATAAAAGTTACTGGAAATCAATAATTATTATAAATATAACTTTCCGTACTCATCGTTTTCATAATAAATTCTAGATTAATTTATTAAACATTTATTGACATATATAAAGAATTCAATAGTACGATGTATTATTTAAATTATAATAATTGGTAATAAAATTTAATTGATTAATTTTGCGATTCGATAATATCGAAAAGATATCTAGGCAAGAATTATGCAAAAAGATGTTATATATTAAATCTAATTTAAGTAGCTTATTTTATTAATTTAATATGTAAATCAAGATAATTTTTAAAATAATTTCTTACTCAGAGTGTGTCTAAAAAAATCGTTTGTTTTTTTTTAGAGTTTTCTTTTAGAGATTTCTCTTCGTTTTTTAATTTTTATTTAAAGGTATAAATATTAAAATAAATATTATCTATATGAAAATGATTTGAAGTTAATCGAGAGCTAAAATTTGATTAAATATCGCTAAACATTATTATCAGAAAATACAGATAGTCGTATCGGAAATTAGAAAATCTAATATCCGTTAAGGTTAATATACAAAAGTATCAATCATGATTTAAGTAGAGTCCACCTAATCGGGACCACCTAAGGTCAATCGTCCTTTGAATCGTCTAGAAATCATTATCGGCGACGGTTTAAAAAGAGAAAAGACCGATGCATACAGAAGAGCGATGAATTATCTATTATCCGTGTGACGAAATCGTCATTAATCCCATAATCGATACCGTGTCACGCTAAATGGATCCTCATTAATGATCTAACGGGTGGATCGATATATACAAACGCATTATCGCGTTATAAATGTACCTCGTATCGGAACTGTACGTGCACCTCCGTGCATTCAAACCCGTTTTAATGGTCTTGATTGATTTTCGTCGTGCGACCGAGATGGTGGTCGGATGCATTAGTTTCGACATATTGTGCCCTCCTTCACGTCCAATTCTCATGATAGGTACTCGTGCACGGAGGACCGAGACGCGTGTCAGATGGAACCTTAGAAAGCCCCATAGGGCGAACCGGGCTGTGTATACTTGAGATTTTGTCCGTCCGACAGGCGCCTTTTGTCGGTTCCTATTGTGTCGAAGAAAATCACCGAGCGAACACGAATGTCGAGACGATGATAAGTATAGGTGTATAATTTTTTTTTCTTTATTTTTCACGAGAACAAAAATCTCTCCCTGCGAAAAAGATCGAACAGCCGAGCAAAAAATTTAGATCTTTTTTGGATTAAATTAATTGAACGAATAAACAAATTGAGAAATAAATTAGATATTATATATATATGACAAATATTAAATATTTAAATTAAATTCTCGTTATATTAATTGCAAACAAAAAAATAATTAATTGAAATAATATATTAAGAAATAATTGAAAAGAAACATCGTTGAAAAATGATGAACATACGGTAAGATAAAGTAAGATTCTATAATTTCCTGTAAAGGTGAACTTTGTAAGAGCTACTTCTCTCGCTATTTATTGGCCATTTTTTCTCGAGTGTGGAGAACGATTTTCGCAATTGATACTTGCGCCATTTATAAAAGGCATTAAATCATATACCCATCGGGAGCACCATTACAGTTCATTACTCTGGACGATTGATACTTCGAGTATAATCATAACGCCCCTCATCGCGCGAGAAGCCCGGGAAGTTTCATTTATTATTTCACCATATCCTCTCTTCAATCTCCACCTTTTATCTGCCTCCTTCTTTCACATAAGAAAGAGCACCGCGCGCAAGTACATTGTACGTACTCTATATCGGAATTACACCCTTCAAGTACGATTAAAAACAATTTGACGACTATCCTCTGACGCGGTGAATTTCGAGAGCGAAAGAGAGGTTCGCATCCGCCACACGGTATATTATAAAGCACGTCCCGTTTTGTTGCGCGCGCCAAGGAAAACTCGTAAACGCGGAAACTCCCCGATTCTAGCGAGAGAAAGAGCTAGTTCATTCACGATTACCTTCTCATGCGATCGGTGAGCCCTTTGATCGCGCCCCGCAACTGTCATCGTTTTTCTACGCCGGCGCAAGAAACTAACGATCCTGCTAATTACTGACCGACAAACGTGAGTATATACATACATACACCGCGGGAGTAATAGCCTTCGCAGCTCTCTCAATATTACGTGTAGTTAAAAATGTGCGCGCTAAAAAAAAAAAGACTCGCTTCCTAAGCGAGATATCTTTCCATAGCAATAAGTGTTTTGTTTTCTATATAACCTGTGTGTGTGTGTGTGTGTGTGAATAGAATATTTGTGTCTAGAATATTTTATTAAATTTAAAAAAATTTGCTTTAGATAATCTATACCTTGCGACAGAAAATTCAAAGCAGAATTCTATCTATAATTTTATATACCGTATATCGTAATATAGCATATAATCTGATATATATATTTTTTGTATTTCCAATCAAAAGATAATCAGTATTATATAAACGATTATTTTTTTCCATAAATTCGAGCATTTATTTATCATATTCATTAGAATATCTATTCAAATATTTCACTATCATTCATTAGATTTTATTAGAATGATTAGATTATGTAAAATGTATTTTAAAACTAAGCTTCTTTATAGACGACCATAATTAAATGAACTAATATAATCTAATATAATAAATAACAAATCTAATGTAATAAATAATAAATAAATAATAATAAATAATAAATAATAATAAATAAATAAATGCTAAACTTTGCGAAAATATATCTCTCAAATAACATAAATTATCTATTGATTCGAATTTCTTATTTGCAAATCGAAAAAAAAATTTACACAGATTTGCACAGATTTATAGTCATTTCTTATTTCTTAACACTGCTATCATTATCGTATATCATTACTATGATTATTGGATCTATCAACAACTTTCTCGAGTATTAGACTCGTACATGATTATCGCAAGTTAGTGGTTGTCGTTTCGTGCGATCGTGATTTATCGACAGTCTTGCTTCGGAAACTGTATCTTTCATCTTCTCTATAATGACATAATTCCCCGACGAGGCCTGTGGCAAAGCGAGAGATTCTTTTCTCCGTTCAATATCGGCAACATCTATCGATAAGTGAAGATTGCGCCTGATCTTATCTCGCCAACGTCTAGTTGCAGCGTCTACTTTATACGAGCACAATTTTTCGTCCAATAGATAAAGATGCACGCGAATTTCTCGCGGATAAATCGATGCCCACGTCGATTTATTCGCGAGGCCTGACAGCCTTGTATTAAACATCAATGAACAACTCATCCCGAACAACTTAGTTCACAATGTTAGAAATGTATGTGAAAAGAGACGCGAATCATTCTCTTGCGATTTAAATTTATCGCAGCGACTCATCTTTGCATAGATTTATAAATATTTGTTTTCTAAATTGAAAAATTTGTAATAAAAATGCCCCAACGAATCTAAATAAGAATAAGTATTTCAAAAAATACGCTTACAAGCAAGTATTTCAATAAAATCTTGTCTTATGAAGTATGTTCATATAATGAATTAAATATAGTAATAAAAAGAGCTAATATAAGAACCAAACTCGCGAATAAAAAATTCAAAAATAATTTTAGGCATATCATTAATTAACATTATAATTCCAATAAAATAAAATTAAATTTTAAACTAATAAATAATATCGAAAATTATTTAGGAATATTTTATTCGCGCCTTTATCTAGCGTTTGGCTCTTATTAGCCTTTCTTTATTATCTATATGTTGACATATTCAGAACCTTGTTATGTTTTTATTGATTTAAAGAATTAAAATATAATCTTTTCTGAATGAAAATAAAAATTGATTGTTAAGAACTTAATTATAAAAAAATGTATTCTTAAAACACGGTACTTGCTATCGATTCGATATATCATCAGTATAGCAGGAAGCAGGGAAACCGCTTACGGAATTGTCGTAGAAACTGTGGCGGCGGATTATAAAATACATAACACAGCGATGCTCGTATTTGCTTTAAACTGGAGATACCCAGTGATTCTCAAATTCTTTAGACCAAAATACTCTGATTGAAAAGTTTATTTTCGACTATAAACATATATTTATTGTGACCTCCTTTTGATGACCTCGTATTTCTAAAATTGTCGCTATATAAAATACATATATAAAATCCTAGTTTGTTTCTAAAATTTCTAGTTAAATATAGATTTGTTGTTTTTTTTTTAGAATAATATTAATTACATATAAATATTAGCTTAAAAAAGTGCCATTAAAAATTTCCAAAATTTTTATAAAAGTCAAACTTGCTCGATAGACAATTAAAACTTTATCATTTGGGAACCATTGCGTTTAACTATCATGACTGCGATACGTGGACATACGCATTTATGCGTAAGAGCAACTTGGCGGTTTATTTTATTATCATTGCTTAGCGTTTTGTTCACTTTTTGACCACTATAATCCGATAGCTTATTATATTATGGCGATAAATAGTGCACTGCACATAGACTTTTCCACGGTATTGTCCATATCATAATTAATTTTTACAAATCATAATCTGAAAATTTACTTTAAGACTAGTTTAATATTTTATATATGCAATTTCTTGTTACATACATTAATGTGTACTTATAATAACAATTATGATGATTATTATAAGTCGATTAAAAGGCATAAATCTAAAAAGAAAGAAAACGTTTCTGAGATGGAGAACTTCTCGTTCCAAAGCACATAATAAAATATTTTTTCGATATAATAAAATGATATAATTCTCAATAAAATTGTCAAAGCTAGTTTTTTTATTTTATTTTTACTTTGCTTTTTTTAACGTCTGAATAGAGATCATATTAATTTACTTGCGATCTTGATATCTTCCGGCAAGTGCAAAGTGTACTTTTTAAAAGAAGAAAGGAAAGAGAGAGAGAGAAAATTAATTATTTTCTAGTAAACGCTCGACAATAAAATGTACATAAACGTATATAATATGTACCTTTCGCGGTATAAAGACCACATTAATCGTAGATAATCATATTTTCTTCCGCAGCTCTCCCGTCTTCCATTTTACTACGAGCGGAATTCGCGCGAATCGTAATTGCGCAAATGGCGCAAATAGAGAAATGGCGGAAACCGCGTAAAATTTGCGACGCACTGTAAAGCAATTTCATTAATACCCGTGAATAAGCCGACACCTATATAACGCCTCAGTGACTCTATATTTTACATCTTTTTTCTCTCATTTTCTCTTTCTCTCTTTCTCTATTTCTCTATTTCTCCCTCTTTCGCTTACTCGGCAAGATTAATGATCGGCTCTGACTTCTTAGCGCTTCTCTTGTCACGAATGATAATTGATTATTATTAATTAATATTTCTCATTAATAATTCCTGCATTCAATGATACGCACTTTGTAATATCAATAGACAATAATCTATTATTAACAATGACATGGTGTTTTACGCTATTTCTGATCGCTAATTAATTATCGGTAATCCGTTGGAAATTTATTTAAACGTTAAATTCTCTAAGCTCGTATTTCATTGGTTTCTTACTCGTTTTTTATTGCACACTCGTACGTGCGTGCGTGCGTGCGTGCGAGATATCTCAACCGAATCGTTATCGTTTGCGAAATAAATCAAACGCCTCTCGTATACTGGTTCAATCACGTAAGCCACGATTTTATTTTTGCTTCTCTTTTTTTCTTGATCCTCCCCCTCAAAGAGTGTACACTCTTTCATTAATAAAGATATCTAATCTTATTTTTATTGCATAATTTTATTTAATATCATTTAAGTTTATAAAATAGCTTTTAATCTGTTTTTAATTATTGAAATTCACACGTAGAATATTTTAATCTCATCTTTCAAGATGCTTCTTCTCTTTATCTTCATTCGTTTGTCTTCTTACTAGGATATATGTGTATAACTACTGAAATTTATGATTAACATACATCGTATTGTTGTTACTTCTCCTTCAGACGCCAGATTTACAAAAGGGACTCTAATTTACGAGGCAACCCTCGCATATCATTTTTTTTATTTTGGCTTATACGTATATATTTTCGAGCCTCTGTTTATTCCGCGCGTTTCATTGTTTAGACTCTTCCTTCTTACTTCATCTTCCTCTTCGCGCATTCCCCAACTTCAACTTCGACTGTACAAAAATAGTAGCACTCTAATATAAGCGATCGCACGCATGTTAGAAAAGTCTAGCTTCTGTTTATTTCAATAGAAGTCGGAATTAATTAATCATATCCGTATTTACGAGTACGTAGTTCTTTTAAACAATGTGTTTGTTTTGCAATTTTGATGAATTGTAGAGTGAATATAACACAAAATAATAGCCTTAAAGTAATTTGAAGAAAAATTTTCTAATTGTTAAATATGCCTACTACTATAAACATAAAGATGACAAAACGCAAGTAATAGATATATAATAAATTGTTATAATAAATTGTTAATCGAGAAACATTCTGAAAAATTTGCTATGGATATTTTCTTCTATTGGCATAACTCCATATGACAGCAGAGACAACGAACTTTACTACGTATCTATGTATCTCTTGTATTTTTGGTGTACACATGTATATACATCCTTACTTTTTGGCGAGGAATATATGTATGTCAACGACCGGCCTAGTTATAACGAAACTTCTCAATCTTCATAATTCCCTGTGAAACTTTCTGTATTTAAAATTGTTGCAAAATGTTTTAATGCAATATATATATCTGTATAACCTAATTTAGAAAAATAAGATAAGTTATTTCATCGACAAAAAATAATGAAAATTAATATAAATATCCATTTTATGTTTGATTTTATAAATGAACAAGGAAATTATATTCTAATCTTCCTCGTGAAAGACAGTTAAAGAATTTGTCATTATGATATAAATTATCTATTGTATAAAGAAACTTTGAACTTCGAATTCAAATACAGATAGACTGACACATTGTTCTAAATTTATATAATCGTACTTCTACAGATTATTAGCAACATATAATTATAATAAACAGAAATATTGATGTAATTAATGCAGGACAAAGAATGCATATATATTTTATAATAATAAAATTTTATATTTTTTTTCTTTATATATGATTTTTATAATTTTATATGTGAATTATATATATATTCTTCTAAATAAAATAGTCCACTTATCTTTATCTAGTCAACAACTCATTTACCGTATAAATATGCATAATATTTCATATCGACTACCTTTCTATATGATCGGTACATTTTTTTTTCATCAAATAATTCATTCAACTACTACTATATCTCCGAAGGAGAACGATCTTATCATAAATTCGCCTTAGAGTCGTACAAAGTAGATGTTTTGAATTTTTCACGGGCCATTGAAGAGGCTCAAATCTCGAAAAATCGACTCGCGATTAAAAGACGGATTTAATGTTGCGGATCATCTCACTTATATCAGATTGGATTTGGCTTTTGACTCTTGCCACCGCGAGATCCTAATAGCTCTTTCCGGCAGAGGAACACAAATGTCGAATAAAGAAAAAATCCCACTCGAATATTTAATTAAGCGACTCGTTTATTTTATCATTAGTCACAAATCAATCCGGGACGATTGATTTACGATTCCATCTTCCAAGAACTTTGCAAAACAAGTTTGACTTTCTCGCAATGCGCTTCGCTATACTTGTATTTTTTTTTGTAAATCTTGAAAAATAATAAAGGATATATAATCCAGCATCATTAAGGTTCCTATTAAATATGATAAATATCTTATCGAATAATCTTGTTAATCTAGAATATTTTTTTTATTCTAGTAGAAACGTTTAATTATTTCTATATAGTCATAATTAAAAATTTAAAAATCCAGAGCAATATTTTTTTTAATTGCATAATTTCGTTATATTTTAATATTTTTATTTATTTTTAATCATATAATTTTTAACTATTAAATAAAAAATTGCCAAAATCATGTTATCCTATGAATCATTAAAGCCGCGTGATATCATATTCACAATGCACTTATTATCATGAAGATATACATCTAAAATACGAAATGCGCGTAACAAAGCCCTCGCAATAGATTCGTAAAACTCATTCCGTGGTTCTCTTATCGTCAATGTCGTAAACGTGTAATCGCGCTAATGCAACGAGAGATTATCGCGAGTACATACCAGAGAAGAGACGTTCGTCACTGTTATCTCTCGGCACGTGGGCGCCAAAGGCACGTGATGAGAACCCCGCATATTATCGCATCGTTTTGCCTCTCTCTCTCTTTGTGTTTCTTTCGCTTCTAGTCGCGCGCGCTCAACGTTTTATCGCGTTAACCTGTCTATTGTTTGCTATTGTTAGCGGCTCGTTTATTTTTAAATTACTCGAGAATAACTGGGTCGCGGTCGATACCCGCAAGATGAGTCGAAGTTCAGTGTTCGAAAAAAAATCGGATCCTAAAGGCGCAAGAAAAAATAATCCTAACGAAATTTCTTATGGATGTAAAAGAAATATGATTTATATTTGCCGTGACATAACAAAAATAATTATCTCGTAAAATTGTATATACGCAAATATTATAAAATTATAAAATTCTCAATTTAAAAATTATTATTTATTCTTAAAATTTCCTACCTTTTATCTCAATCAAACTTATACGTGCAATCTTCATGTATCATGCAAATGCGTTTTTATTAAAATAATCCGACGTGTAATTATTGTGCCATGTGTCGATTGAACAACGACGCCTTTTAATTCGCGCAGAAATATCTCCGGGGGAAAACGATTTATTACTCGCGGTTGCGATTATGCCAAAACAATCGAGACGCGAAGCTCGAATTTGCGGCGCGAGAGTCTGACCGACCGATATACATGTATCACTTGGCCGGATCGTTTATCTTTCGGTACTAGACACATGTGGATTCGATATCGTGTAAACGTGAACGCCGCGCGAAATTGTGCGCGCATAACGTCGTTTAAGAGAGATATTCCTGTTCGCTCTTGGTCTCTTCCTCTTCCTGGATACGCCGATACAGACATTTCGCGTTTTACTCTCGCGACGCGAACATGTTCATTAAATACGCTTGCGGCGGAACGCGCGCGTTAATTGTGCGATGTCACCCGACCGCGAAATTATGATGTTTCTCGATATAATTGAAGACTCGACGTAAAAAGAGCCGTAAGTGTCGTGTATTCGCGGAAATTTATTTTTCTCCCTGAAAAATAGTTTACGTACCGAGACTAATAACTGCGTGCAAGAGACCACGCAGGTATCATTTGTGACAAATAAATTTTAAAAAATTAATTATAAATAATATATATATAGAATATTTACTCCGTATACTCTTTTTTAGAATAAATATTAATCATGTTATTTATAGGTGCGCATTCTTTATATTTTTAATTAATATTAATAGCCTTCTCTCTATGATAATATTAATAGCCTTCTCTCTTTATCGAATTTATATGTTAAATTTTATGAGACGATTCTCGTTACTCATCAGTTACAATACGCAATCAGATATAAAAATCGTATGTCTTTCCTTAGAGTTTTCGTTGGAACTCATCTTAAGCTTCTTACGAGTTCTATATAAAACATCGAGCCGTTACTCAACGAATTACATCCATCTCGTTTCTCTCTCGAGACGAATCTCAACTTCAGAAACCTTTATGCTTCGTTTCGAGAGACTTATAGTGATCTAAAACGACAGGAGAATCAAGATTCGATTTAATTAAAGTCGTACATTTTGAAACAAGTTAGAAAGAAATTATTCCCAAGCCTCTATCTATTCTTATAAAAAAAATTTGATGATGACATGATAATCGTCGATAAAATTTCCGAAATTTGCCGAGTCAAGTTTGCAACTTCTCTTATCACCAGTCGTAGATCATAAGTTGCTTCAAGAGACATCGCGAAGTGACATGCAAAATGCAAACATTGCGTTTCAAGATGTAGAGGATCTGATGCTTTCTTTTTTTTTTATCATCCCGGAATCTTTTTTGGATCGGTTCGTCATCCGATGTCGTGGGCTCTCGCACCCTCGTAATCTCTATACCGTGTAATCCGGTTAAGAAATTACTTAACGACCTCTCGGCTTCCTGGGCGAGCACGCCGTATTCCACCTTCGTGTCTTCTAGAAGCGCACGTGTCTGCTTTCGCGGTTTTTACGACCCGACACGCGGCCCGCCTCTCCTCCGCATAATCTCATCTCCGCTTAACTTAAGACCCGAGAGAAACCGCGAGAAACCTGCGGTTTACTCGAAAGTACGTGTCGTCTCGAGAATGTAATCGATAGTCATTTATAGTCGACACCGATATTCATGAACAATAAGAAAATTACTGGTACTTGAAATATCTTGTGTATGCAGAGAATAAATGATTCTCCAGAAATTTTATTTAAAGGGATAATATTCCAATCATAATTCCTAATTACTGATATGTGTTAAAAAAGAAGTTCATACTTGGATCATTTCTTTCTTATAATTTATTTATAATACTCAACCAGCATTCAGTTTTTCGCGCGTAAAAAAAATCGTAATACTTTATCGTGCAACATACGCAGAGAAATGTAACATTTCTGCATCTTTCAATCTTCGTTATCATGAGCATGAGCTCTCTGCCAATCTACCGCATACCTTTCTAGCGTTCTCCTCTATTTTATCGACTCCTTATATCGTTCATTTGCATAGAATGTGCTTGACAGGAAGAATTTACGCGATACGCTTGATAAACAACTTCGAGGCAGAATAATCGATATGGGATCTTTATATTTTTGCTATTCTGTCATGTTCGTGCGGGCGCCGATAATTTATACGCGTCTCGCGAGTCGTTTCGCGTTTGCTACTGTCTGATATAATTACCCTGACACTATCCCTTGTGATATTAATCTTAACGGTAGATATATAATATTCCCATCTTCCAACCAGCGTACCGATTTCCACAATATCTTCTTTAAAAGAGAAATAAGGATTTTTCCTTTTTTTATATCAAGATTTAGATTGTTTTAGAAAAATTTTAATTGGGGAGAATATATTATTTTTAGTTTGGAAATAAAATGTCAAAATCACTTAATTGTGTTATTAATTGTCTGTCGATGCAAATTTTTCATATTTTTTCATATCAGATTTTTTATGTGATACAAAAATGTTCTACTATCAATGAAAATAAAGAATTATAAGAATTATAATATTATATTATTAATTATAATATATATAATATACGATATAATATATAATATAATACATAATGTATTCAGTTAAATTAACAGGCAAATGTTAAAAAATTTGCACACATTCAGATTCAAATACAGATTATCCTTGCATTTGTAACTTGTAGATACAAAGATTATTAAAATTATGTTACTTAATTATAGGATACCTTTCTTGTATATTGCGAAAAGATTACAAAATTAAATATAATTTCTTTGGAAGAAAACTATCGATCGAATTTCTATTAGCCACGATCGGATTCGCGTTAACGCAGGCAAAAGGTCCGGATTGTTCGCGTTATTCCAGATTACACTTAATTTAACCCTCACCGATTAAGGATAAAATTAATAGATGCCGTCGCGTCTCGCTAAACCGATAAACAATAATATAGCAAATCCCGGAAGGAAGAAGAAACGGTGATGCTGTGTTTCACGACTTGTCATCTTGTTCAATTACGTCGACGACGTAACCCCCGTCGCTTTTAAGCCTTTCCCCTTCTCACTTCGTTCCGTCGTCGAGCCACGTCGCTTTATTTTTAATCCTCCCTCTCGAAAAAAGCCCCAGTGATCCTCACAATTTGAGAGACTCGTAATGCATTATGTATCTCCGGATCTGTCGTCGACGGCGGGGGGTGAGGAGGGGGAAGGAGAGTCTCTCGACGGTCATTTTTCAATATTACCGCGATAGATCATCCGGCAATAAAGGGAATAACGCAACGCAGAAGATACCACCAATGAGCTCCGCGGTCTGATTAGGAGCGCCGGGGGTTTATCGACTCCCGAAGAGTAAAGAGGGGAAGGGGGGAAGATAGAAGGATGATGATGCATGTCGCACGCTACAGACCCTTCGTTTGCTCAAAGAAATACCGCCCACATCGAGAGAGTCCACTCCCTTCGAGTCTCATTGATTCTTCCTCGGCGGTGCCTTGTATCTACTTTATGCGTCCTCGACCTGCGTTTGTATGGAAAGACATCCTCTCTCTTTTTCTCTCTACCTGGTCTCTGGATTTTATCAATAAAATGGTCAACGAGACTATCTCATCTCTTTCCCTCCAAGAGGGAAAGCGCTTTTAACAATAGATCGCACGGCGATTAAAGAGTCTATTATTATAAATTATATTCAAGTAAGTCTCGTTTCTTGAAGGATAAACCTTTTAGAGAAAGACAAAAAATGGGAATATATTTCTCTGATTTTTTACGTAAATAATTTTAGGTACAAACCGATCCAATTATAAACAAATATATAACAGATTGTTAACTTAATTTATTTTTTGTATTTTTGTCGTTTTATATGACGAAATAAAACTTTAAATGTTAAAACTACAATATCTCATACATCCCATCATTTTACATTTAATTTGAAAAGGAGCGCAATTTGATGATTCATTTAGATCTAACAGCTTTCGATTTTCTCAAAACTAAATTTTCTCTCTCCCTCTTTATCTCCAGATGTTTTTTTATCTATAATAAATCTAACATTTCAAATTTATTTTTAAGACGAATTGGCGCAGTTTATTCTCGTGCCGCTAATGGCACTTTTAGCGATCTTACTTGCGCACTTCTCTTCTCGGGGCCGACGAATCAATTATTGCGTAAACGACATGGCGGATCCTTTATTCGCCTACAATCCGCACCTTCAACCCGCCACAGCTGGACTCTCGATTCGCCGAGATAGCCGCAAAGAACAAAGAATTCGCGTACGTCTACGAGACGCCCTTTTCTTCCTTCCGTCGCGGATAATTAGTTTTACAGCTCCTAAGCGCGGCCGTGACGATATTACAGCAGCGCGGAATGTGACGAAAAAAGCCCTTACAAGTGCCCTAGAATCGGTGCAGCGCGATTTTATTTCTCGGAAAATGTCAAGTCGATATTCGATCATGCTTGTTAGAATTTTTTATATTTCGAGTTTCTGTAAAAATATCCTATTAAATAGAATTTATCCTGATTGAGTTCAAATATTTTCATTTTCTGCTTGTGTGAATCTCACGGATCATTCTTGCTGAGGAGGTATCAATTCTCCAAGTTTCATAAGTAAAGTAAAAAATATTAGTTATCATAGGTAGATTTTAGGCATCTTTATTTTAGCTATGATAAACTAATATTTTCTTTCGTGAAAAAATAGATAGACACAGTGAAATTCAATCAACATAAAACTCTATTTTAGTAGGATTTTTTAACACACTCGAAATATGAAAAAAAATTCTAACATGATCGATTTGAGATTTTCCGAGAAATAAAATCGCGCTGCGTCTATTATATTTATATGGGGACACCTAAAATTTAGCTACGGTAGCTAATATTTTTTTCGTGCCATTAATTTCGCAGAACAAATATAAAAAAAAATAAGCGCGAACGGCAATTCGTTAATCTCCCACATGCTTTACAGGGAGAGTCCTTATAGTTTCTCTCTCATGAAAGTGCGACGCCGAGCGTCGTTCCGGATGGATTCGCTCGCTCGGCGGTCGAGGAAGGCGATTAAGGAGGCAGAGCGAAAAGAGAAGGTAGCGAGAGAGAATCCCTGCGGGGCAGTTGCGCTAGACAACAAGAAGTGCCTATTTACCCCGGGTCTACGTACCTGGTGGAACGTGGCGCGATCGCTTAAAGCCAACGATTATGCCCGAGACAGGTGCGTCGAACTGGAATCGCCCCGAGCAAGGACGGGGGCATTTTTATTTCGCCGCAATTTCACGTTTCGCGCCGGCCGCGTTACTCCGGTGACACTGGTTTCACGCGTTAAACGTTAGTTGCACGTCCGCGCAACCGAGATGACAGACGAAATGTTTAACTTCTCGCGAGAATTCCGGGAGGTATATTATAACGACTATTATATATATAAACCGACGGCTATATCCCGCGATTTTCCCCCTTTAAACGTTCTATGACGTACGAGAAAGATATGAATTAAAATTGAATGCACTCTTTTCTTCTCTCTTTATGAACAGAGTATTAAAAAAATAAAATATAAATCTAAATGTAAATAAATGTAAATTTAAAAATAATAAGTAAAAGTTATAATTTCGTAAAATTATCAATTATGCAAAAATATATTGGTTCTTTAAATTCCTTTATTTAAAATCTTATTTTATTGTATATTCTTATATTAAAAATCTTACATGTATTTGATATCGTTAGTATTTAATATTCGTTCATATTTTCAAAAACCATCAAATAATTTTTTTAAGCATGATGACTGCTCGTCGCGGATCGTTGAACCTATCAGAAGACGAGTTAGCATACGAAATACATCACTAAAATAAAATTACACGTCATCGGTGAAACGACGTCTCGCCGTCTCTCTCGTCTAAAAATATTTTATGATATTGTTTCTGCACGACGCCCTCAAGATATTTTAACCACATTCTCAACAACGACGATGGGTGCGTCCGTCCCATCGTCGAGGAGATGACCACACGTCATAAGCTCTCGGTTTCTGTCAGTCAGTCGAGGGTATGTCGGGACCAGAGAGAGAGTGGCGTAACTGACGGCCCCGCAGGAGGCCTCCGATGTCAGGGGGCACCGGAGATCAACAAGTGGGAAAACAAAGAAAGAAAGAAAAGACGATAGAAGGATACAAACACAGA